>NC_057804.1:503208936-503571101 GCF_018294505.1 Triticum aestivum
CTGCCTGCCTCGTGGCCCCCCTGGTACTCCACCGACCTCAACTCCAACTCCATATATTCATGTTCAGGGAGAAAAAAATAAGAGAGAAGGATTCATCGCGTTTTACGATATGAAGCTACCGCCAAGCCCTAAACTCTCTCGGGAGGGCTGATCTGGAGTCCGTTCGGGGCTCCGGGGAGGGGAATTCGTCCTCGTTGTCATCATCAACCATCGTCCATCACCAATTTCATGATGCTCACCGCCGTGCTTCAGTAATTCCATCGTAGGCTTGCTGGACGGTGATGGGTTGGATGAGATTTACCATGTAATCGAGTTAGTTTTGTTAGGGTTTGATCCCTAGTATCCACTATGTTCTGAGATTGATGTTGCTATGACTTTGCTATGCTTAATGCTTGTCACTAGGGCCCGAGTGCCATGATTTAATATCTGAACCTATTATGTTTTCATGATTATATGTGAGTTCTTGATCCTATCTTGCAAGTCTATAGTCACCTATTATGTGTTATGATCCGTTAACCCCGAAGTGACAATAATCGGGATACTTACCGGTGATGACCGTAGTTTGAGGAGTTCATGTATTCACTAAGTGTTACTGCTTTGGTCCGGTACTCTATTAAAAGGAGGCCTTAATATCCCTTAGTTTCCATTAGGACCCCGCTGCCACGGGAGGGTAGGACAAAAGATGTCATGCAAGTTCTTTTCCATAAGCACGTATCACTATATTCGGAATACATGCCTACATTACATTGATGAACTGGAGCTAGTTCTGTGTCACCCTATGTTATAACTATTACATGAGGAATCGCATCCGACATAATTGTACATCACCTATCCAATGTCTACGAGCTCTTCACATATTGTTCTTTGCTCAGTTACTTTGCCGTTGCCACTGTTACAATTACTACAAAACTGCTACTATTACTTTTGCTATTGTTACTGTTACTTCCATACTCTTTGCTACTAAATAATTTGCTGTAGATATTAAGTTATCCAGGTGTGGTTGAATTGACAACTCAACTGCTAATACTTGAGAATACTCTTTGGCTCCCATTGTGTCGAATCAATACATTTGGGCTGAATACTCTACCCTCAAAAACTGTTGTGATCCCCTATACTTGTGGGTTATCACTCATAAGGAAGACAATCAAAAATAAAATCATGCTCCAACTTCATCACATAACGATAGACCATACGTCCATGCTTCGGGAGTCACAAACCTTAACACAAATATTCTTACTAATCCACAATTACTCACTAGCATGACTCTAATATCACCATCTTCATATCTCAAAACATGCAAGGAATCAAACTTCTCATATATTCATTGATCTTCATGAAAGTTTTTATTATATCCCTCTTGAATACCCATCATATTAGGACTAAATTCATAACAAAAGAAAATTGCCATACTAATTTTAATACTCTCAAAATAATATAAGTGAAGCATGAGAGTTCATTAGTTTCTACAAAATAAAACCATCGCCATGCTTTAAAAAGATATAAGTGAAGTACTAGAGCAACTGCCTAGCTCAAAGGATATAAGTGAAGCACATAGAGTATTCTAATAAATTCATGATTAGTGTGTGTACCTCTCAAAAGGTATGTACAGAAAGTATGATTGTGGCAAACTAAAAATCAAAGACTCATATAATACAAGACACTCCAAGCAAAACACATATCATGTAGTGAATAAAAATATAGCCTCAAGTAATTTTACCGATGGATTGAAGACAAAAGAGGAGATGCCATCTAGGGAACCCCCAAGCTTAGATGCTTGGTTGTCCTTGAATATTACCTTGGGGTGCCTTGGGCATCCCCAAGCTTAGGCTCTTGCCACTCCTTATTCCATAGTCCATCGAAACTTCACCAAAACATGAAAACTCCACAACACAAAACTGAACAGAAAACTCGTGAGCTCCGTTAGTATAATAAAAGCAAATCACCATTTAGGTACTGTTATGAACTCATTCTAAATTTATATTGGTGTTATATCTACTGTATTATATCTTTTCCCTGGTTCATGTCCACCGATACTACCCATAGATTCATCAAAATAAGCAAACAACACACAAAAAACAGAATCTGTCAAAAACAGAACAGTCTGTAACAATCTGAAAACTTCGTATACTTATGTAACAATTAAAATTCTGAAAAATTAGGAAAACCTGAGAAATTTGTATATCAATCTTTTGTAAAATATCAAAATCCCACTTCTATGAATTTACAAAATTCCAGAGCTGGGCGCAAAAGTTTCTGTTTTTCAGTAAAATCAAATCAACTATCACCATAGATCATCCCAAAGTCTCTACTTGGGACAAACACTAATTAGAACACTTAAACACAATCATAACAGGAGTATAATTGTTTATTTATTGAAAAACATAAGTAAAAACATAAAAAAACAATAATAACAATGGGTTTCCTCCCAACAAGCGCTATTGTTTTACGCCCCTAGCTAGGCATAATGCATAGATCTAGGTATTGTCATATTTGGTATTCAATCCATAAGTAGCCCTCATAATAGATTCATATGGCAACTTAATTTTCTTTCTTGAAAAGTATTCAATGCCCTTCCTTAACAGAAATTGAAATCTAATGTTTCCTTCTTTCATATCAATAATTGCACCGATCATTCTAAGGAAAGGTCTACCAAGAATAATAGGGCATGTAGGATTGCAATCTATATCAAGCACAATAAAATATATGGGCACATAATTACTATTTGCAACAATAAGAACATCATTAATCCTTCCCATAGGTTTCTTAATAGTGGAATCCGCTAAGTGTAAATTCAAAGAACAATCTGCAAGTTTATGGAAACCTAGCAAATCGCATAGAGTTTTTGGAATAGTGGAACGCTAGCACCCAAATAACATAGAGTGTTGCACTCATAACCTTTAATGTTAATTTCAATAGTAGGTTCCCACTCATCATAAAGCTTTCTAGGGATTGAAACTTCTAGCTCAAGTTTTTATTCAAAAGATTTCATCATAGCATGAATGACATGTTTAGTAAAAGCCTTATTTTGATTATAAGCATGAGGTGAATTAAGTATGGATTGCAACAAGGAAGTACAATCAATCAAAGAACAATTATCATAAGTAAAGTCCAAAAGAGTGGGTTCATCACTAGTTAAAGTTTTGACCTCACCAATCCCACTCTTATCAATTTTTTCATTAAGATCATCACTCTCCAAATTATTGGGATGCCTTCTAGATAAAGTTGAATCATCTCCAGTCCCATCTTGATCAAGTTTTATATTAGCAAACAAAGATTCAATAGGAGTCACACCAATCTCTTTAAGATCTTCATCGATTATCGCAAAAACTAGAAGAACATACTTTTTCTAGTCATTCTCTCTTAGTACACATCCTAGTGGTTCTCTCCTTACTTTCATTAGTAGAAATTTGGATAGCTTTCAGAGACTTATTAATATAAAACTTGGGTGCCATAGATCTAATCTTAAAAGAATCAATCTCATGAGAAATTCTATCAATGTTTCTAGCCAAATCATCAATCTTGACAAATTTTTCTTCTACCATAGAATTGAAAATCTTTTGATAGTTTATAAAATATTTAATATTATTCTCAATATCAGAGGGTATCTTATTATAACTTCCATAAGAATTGTTTTAGGAATTACCATAATTATTAGAGGAATTACTAGGAAACGGCCTAGGATTAAAATTACCTCTATACGTGTTAATACCAAAATTGTTCCTAATAACAAAATTCACATCCATAGATTCGTTATTATTCTCAATCATGGTAGACAAAGGCATATCATTAGGATCAATAGGAGCACTCTTGCTAGCAATTAATTTCATAAGTTCATCCATTTTACTAGTAGAGGATCTTTCGGTATACCATTGAGAGTAATTTGCCGTAATATTATCTAGGAGTTTAGTAGCTTCTCCTAATGTGATTTCCATAAAAGTACCTCCCGTGGTGGAATCTAAAAGATTTCTAGATGCAAAATTCAATCCAGCATAAAAGAATTGTATGATCATCCTTCAACTTAAACCATGAGTAGAACAATTTTTATCACCAATTTCATCCTCTCCCAAGATTGTGCAACATGTTCATGATCAAGTTGCTTAACATTCATTATATTTTTCCTAAGTAAGATGATATTAGCGGGAGGAAAATACTTGGAAATAAAAGCATCTTTACACTTTCCCATGAATCAGTACTATTTTTAGGCAAAGATGAAAACCAAGTTTTAGCACGATCTCATAGTGAGAACGGAAATAGCTCCAATTTAACAATATCATTATCCACATCTTTTTTCTTTTGCATATCACACAACTCAACAAAAGTATTTAGTGGGATGGAGCATCTTCATTAGGACTACTAGAAAGTTGTTCTTTCATAACAAGATTCAACAAAGCGGCATTAATTTCATAAGATTCGCTCTAGTGGCGGGAGCAATCAGAGTACTAATAAAGTCATTATTAATAGTGTTGGAAAAATCGCACAACTTGGCATTTTCTTGAGACATCATGGCAAAACAAGCAATCTAGCACACAAGCAAACAAAAAGCAGACGAAAAGAGGGCGAATGAAAAGGCAAATACTTTTATGTTTTTTTGAAAATGTTTCAGAAGTGAGGGAGATTAAAACGAGAGGCAAATGGCGAATAATGTAAGTGCAAGAGATGATAGTTTATGATAGGTAGTTGGTAGGCTTGATGTATATCCTCCCCGGCAATGGCGCCAGAAATTCTTCCTGCTACTTTTTGATCTTGCGTTGGTTTTTCCCTTGAAGAGTAAAGGGTGATGCAGCAAAGTAGAGATAAGTATTTCCCTCACTTTTGAGAACCAAGGTATCAATCCAATAGGAAGAGCACACAAGTCTCCAATAGTTGCACCTACACAAACAAACAAATACTTGCACCCAACGTGAAAAAGGGGTTGTCGATCCCTTCACGGTTAATTGCAAGGATGAGATCTGATAGAGATAGGTATAAAAGATAAATAAAAGTGCAAAATAAAGTAAAGGTAAATAAATTGCAGAAAGGTATTTTTGTTTTTTGGTTTTATAGATCTGAAAATAATATGATGGTAAATAGATCCAGGGTCCATAGTTTTACTAGAGGCTTCTCTCTTGAAAGAACGCATACGGTGGGTAAACAAATTAATGTTGAGCAATTGATAGAAAAGCGCAAAGTTATGACGATATCTAAGGCAATGACCATGAATATAGGCATCGCGTACGTGACAAGTAGACTGAATCCTTCCTACATCTACTACTATTACTCCACACATCGACCTCTACCCAGCATGCATCTAGTGTATTAAGTTAACAAGAACGGAGTAACGCCTTAAGCAAGATGACATGATGTAGAGGGATAGATCCAATCAATATGGTATAAACCCCATCCTTTTGTCCTTAATGGCAACAATACAAATACGTGCCTCGCTACCCCTTCTGTCACTGGGTGAGGAGACCACAAGATTGGACCCATCACAAAGCACCTCCCCCATTGCAAGAAAAATCAATCTAGTCGGGAAAACCAAATCAATAGATCAGAGAGAAATACAAAGCTATCTTAATCTTGCATAAAAGAGTTCAGACAAGACTCTAATAATATTCACAGATAATATAATCATGAATCCACAATTCATCGGATCTCAATAAACACACCGCAAAAGAAGATTACGTCGAATAGATCTCCAAGAACATCAAAGAGAGAGAAGAAGCCATCTAGCTACTAGCTATGGACCAGTAGGTCTATGGTAAACTACCCACACATCATAGGAGGTCAACAAGGTTGGTGTAGAGGCCCTCCGTGATCGAATCCCCCTCTGACGGAGTGCCAAAAAAGGCCCTGATACGTCTCCAATGTATCTATAATTTTTTATTGTTCCATGCTGTTATATTATCATTCTTGGATGTTTTAAAATCATTTTATATCATTTTTTGGTACTAATGTATTGACATAGTGCCCAGTGGCAGTTGCTGTTTTCTGCTTGCTTTTTACATCGCAGGAAATCAATACCAAACAGAGTCCAAACGCAGCGAAAATTTTTATGGATTTTTTTTGGACCAAAAGACATCCAGTGGGCCAAGAAAGTACTTGAGGAGAGCTTCGAGGGGATCACAACCCACCAGGGCGCGTCTGGTGGCCCAGGTGCGCCCAGGTGGGTTGTGCCCACCTCGGTGGCCTCCCGCACCACCTCTTTGCTCTATAAATACCCCAATATTCCAAAAATCCTAGGGGAGTCGACGAAAATCAATTCCAACTACCGCAAGTTCGAGAAACACCTAATCCAATCTAGACACCATCATGGAGGGGTTCGTCATGTCCATTGATGCCTCTCCGATGATGTGTTAGTAGTTCTTTGTAGACCTACGGGTCCGTAGTTAGTAGATAGATGGCTTACTCTCTCTCTCTCTCTCTCTCTCTCTCTCTTGATTCTCAATACAATGGTCTCTTGGAGATCCATATGATGTAAGTCTTTTTGCGGTTTGTTTGTTGGGATTCGATGAACTTTGAGTCTATGATCAGATCTATGTTTTTATCCATGAAAGTTTATTTGAGTCTTCTTTGATCTCTTATATGTATGATTGATTATAGCCTCGTATTTCTTCTCTGATATTTGGGTTTTGGTTGGCCAACTTGATCTATTTATCTCGCAATGAGAAGAGGTGCTTTGTGATGGGTTTGATCTTACGGTGCTTGACCCCAGTGATATAAGGGGAAACGACAGGTATGTATCGTTGCTATTAAGGATAACAAGATGGGGTCTATTTCTACATAAATAGATCTTGTCTACATCATGTCATTGTTCTTATTGCATTACTCCGTTCTTCCATGAACTTAATACACTAGATGCATGCTTAATAGCGGTCGATGTGTGGAGTAATAGTAGTAGATGCAGGTAGGAGTCGGTCTACTAATCTTGGATGTGATGCCTATATAATGATCATTGCTCGGATATCGTCATGATTATTTGAAGTTCTATCAATTGCCCAACAGTAATTGTTTTCCCACCATTTGCTATTTTTCTCGAGAGAAGCCACTAGTGAAACCTATGCCCCCGGGTCTCTTCTCATCATATTTGCCTTTGTGATCTATTTTTATTTGCTTTTATTTTTAGATTTATTAAAACAAAAATACAAAAATACCTTGCTGCACATTATTTTATTTGCGATCTATTTATTCTATCTATCGCAACTTTATCATGTCTTCTCGCCAATTTGAGGCACCATTACCCAAAAGGGATTGACAACCCCTTTAACACATCGGGTTGCGAGTATTTGATATTTCTGTACAGGGGTTGTTTACATTGTGTTGCTTGGTTCTCCTACTGGTTTCGTAATCTTGGTCTCATCACCGAGGGAAATACCTACCGTCACTGTGCTGCATCATCCCTTCCTCTTTGGGTAAATATCGACGTAGTTCAAGCAGGCATCAAAAGGTATTTCTGGCGCCGTTGCCGGGGAGGATCTTCAACATCAACTAGGTTCCTAATCACAAATCTCATCTCCTTGCAATTTAAATTAGTTGCCATTTGCCTCTCATTTTCCTCTCCCCCACTTCACAAAAATTTGCCATTTTATTCGCCCTCTTTTTCGTTCGTCGTTTTCTCGTTAGATATGTTTTTGAGTGCAATTTTCTTGAGTAGTCACCATGACTCAAGCGAACACCAAGTTGTGTTATTTCTCAAATACCAACAACAATGATTTTATTAGCACTCTGATTGCTCCTCCCTCTACTAGTGCAGAGTCTTGTGATATTAATACTGCTTTGCTGAATCTTGTTATGAAAGATCAATTTGCTGGTACTCCTAATGAGGATGCCGCGTCCCATCTTAACACATTCGTGGAATTATGATATGTGCAAAAGAAAAAAGATGTGGACAATGATGTTGTGAAGTTGAAATTGTTTCCATTTTCTTTGCGAGATTGCGCAAAAAATTGGTTTTCTTATTCGCCTCGCAATAGTATCGATTCTTGGAACAAGTGCAAGAATGTTTTTATTACTAAGTATTTTCGGCCCACGAAAATCATTTCCCTTAGAACCCAGATCATGAATTTCAAGCAACTTGAACATGAGCATGTTGCACAATCTTGGGAAAGGATGAAATTGATGCTAAGGAATTTCCCAACTCATGGGTTAAATCATTAGATGATCATGCAAAAAAATATGCAGGGTTGAATTTTGTTTCTAGTAATCTTTTCGATTCTTCCGCGGGGGGTACTTTTATGGAAATTACTTTGGGTGAAGCTACTAAATTTCTAGACAATATTATGGCCAATTACTCACAATGGCATACCGAAAGAGCTCCTATTAGTAAAAAAGTCAATTCGGTAGAAGAAATAAATTCTTTGAGTGAAAAAGTTGATGCTCTTACGAAGTTAGTTGCTAATAAAAGTGCTCCTATTTATTTTAATGATGTTCCTTTGTCTACTTTGATTGAGCAAAATAGTGATGCCATAGATGTGAATTTTATCTCGCGAAACAATTTCAATAACAATGCTTATAGAGGTAATTTTAATCCTAGGCCTTTTCCTAGTAATTCCTCTAATAATTATGGTAATTCCTATGGTAATCCTACTTATAATAATAATAGAAACACCTCTGATCTTGAGAATAATATTAAATAATTTATCAATACTCAAAAAGTTTTCAATGCTTCGATAGAAGAAAAGTTGAATAAAGTTGATGATATGTCTAGAAGTATTGATAGAATTTCTCATGATATAGAATATCTCAAGATGAATTTTTTTGTGCCAAAGGTTAAAGAATCAATTAAAGCTCTTTATGTTTCTATGGATGAAAGTAAGAAAAGAACCGCTATGCTTAGGGCTAAACGAGAATTTTTAGAAAGAGCGTTTTCTAGTGATTACTTCATAAAAGTGATGAAGATCTTAAAATGATTGGTGTTTCTTCTATTGATTCTTTGTTTAGTAAAATTAATATTGATTAAAAAAGGAACTAGAGAAGAGTCAACTTTAGTTAGATGGCGTCCCTATGATTCGGAGGGTGAAAATCTTGTTGAGAAAATTGATAAAAGTGGCTTTTAAGAGGTCAAGACTTTAACTAGTTATGTGCCCACTATTTTGGATTACAAAGAGTTTAATTGTGATAGTTGATCTTTGGTTGATTGAATTACTTTGTTGCAATCCATGATAAATTCACCCCATGTGTATGAACAAAATAAGCTTTCACTAAACATATTGTTGATGCTATGATGAAAGCTTTTGAAGAAAAGTTGGAATTAGAAGTTTCAATTCCTAGAAAATTACATGATGAATCGGAACCTACCATCAAATTCAAGATTAAAAATTATGAGTGTTTTGCTTTATGTGACATTGGTGCTAGTGTTTCTACAATTCCAAAGTGTTTATGTGATGTGCTTGGTCTTACCGATATTGAAGAATGCTCTTTCAATTTGCATTTGGCGGATTCTACTATTAAAAAGCCTATGGGAAGAACTAATGACATTCTTATTCTTGCAAATAGGAATTATGTGCCCATAGATTTTATTGTTCTTGATATTGATTGCAAGCCATCTTGTCCAATTATACTTGGTAGACCGCTTTTACGTACTATTGGTGTCGTGATTGATATGAAAGAAGGCAATATTAAATTTCAATTTCCACTAGGGTATGGAACAATTTCCACTAAGGAAGGGTAGACCGTTGTGTGCTTGTTTTGATGATTCTATGGTTTTATTTGAAGAGTTTCTGCCATAGAAAAGTTGGAATACAGTATATATAATGCAAAAATAAAATATTAATGGGTTTGCAATAGTACTTATAGTAGTGGTTTGCTTTCTTATACTAATGGATCTCAGGAAGGTTTTGTTGAGTTTTTTGTGATTGAAGTTTTCAAGTTTTGGGTGATCTTATGATGGATGAATGAATAAGGATTAGCAAAAGGCTAAGCTTGGGGATGCCCGAGGCACCCCAAGATAATATTCAAATAAGTAGCAAGCAAGTAAGCCTGGGGATGCCCTCGACTGGCATCCCCTCTTTCTTCTAACAACCATCGATATTTTACTTGGAGCTATATTTTTATTCGTCACATATTATGAGTTTTGCTTGGAGCGTCTTGTATGGTATGAGTCTTTGATTGCTTTGCTTTGTGTTTTAAGTATTTAATCCTTTCTAGACACACCTTTTTGAGAGAGCCAAAAATTATGCTATGATGCTTCACTTAAACTTTTAGAGCCATGGAATTGCTCTAGTGCTTCACTTATATCTTTTTGAGCATGGTGTGCTTTGTTATTTTTGAAGAAATGCTCTCTTGCTTCACTTAGATTTATTTGGGAGTTAGTAAAAAAATTAAGAAATTCTCTCTTGCTTCACTTAGATTATTTTGAGAGAAAGAAATATTATGTACATGTTCTTCACTTATATTTGTTTCAGCTTATTAAAAGCAACATATGAAAATAGTCCCAAAGTGATAGATATCCAAGGAGGATATAATAAAAACTTTCATGAAGATCATTGGACAAAATAAACTATTGGTACTTACTAATGGTTTTGAGATATGATGATGTGATATGTGAGTCATGTTGATGAGTAATTATGCTTTAGTAAGAATATTGGTCTTAAGGTTTGTAATTCCCTATGCAAGCACGAAAGTCAATAGCTATGCAATTAAATTACATCTTACTTGTGGTGCATTATTCGGTGTTACTTATGCTTAATGCTTGGGTACGAGATTTTTTGTTTCTTGGTTGGTCTCTTCTCAATATTTTTGCTAGCCTTCGTTTTGCACTAAGTATGATCACTACTTGTGCATCCAAAACCCTTTAAACCAGTTTTTCCATATGAGTCCACTATTCCTACCTATATGCAGTATTTCCGTGCCGTTCTAAGCAAATTTGTGTGTGCCATCTCTATTTTTTAGAATAAATTTATCTTTTGTGTGCTCATACCGCTCGCAAGGCGGTGAGGGGTGGCCAATATTTTCCATGCTAGATGTGTTATTCTCACGATGAGTGTTTATTCACTTGTCATTGCACGAGATTATGGCAAAGGTATTAGGGATGCCCAGTCTCGAAATGAAAAATGAATTTACTTTATGTTGTCAAATAATAAATTCCTTGGAAGGTGTTGGTATGGAGGGCACCCGTGGATACAGACAAGCCATGGAAAGTGAAAGTATGGTGGAAAAAGGAATAAACTTTATTTTCTGTTTGGGAACCGCCTATGATGTATCTAGCATGGAAAGTGTTGGGAGCTCTAAGTCATTTTCGTTGGTGGGAAAAGTATGCCTCTAAAATCCCTACTTCCCTCTGTGAAGGGCCTTTCTTTTACTTTATGCAATTTTATTTGTAAATTTGAGTCTCCATCTTCTCTTATAAAGCACCAACTGAGGGGCATTATAATCGTATTTGAGCATTGGATGTAGCTAATATTCGAGTACGTTTCATGAATGGATCAATGATTGAGCATAATGGGCTAGGGATAACTTGCTTTAGTGTTGATATTTTGAAAGACATGGTTGCTTGTTGGTATGCTTGAGTATTAAATTCTTCATGTCAAAACTAGACTATTGCTTTGAACCATATAAAAGTCCAAATGTCCATGCTACAAAGAAAGCATTATGCGATGAACATGTTAGGCAGCATTCCACATCAAAAATTCTATTTTAATCATTTAACTACTCGAGGACGAGCAGGAATTAAGCTTGGGGATGCTGATACTCTCCAACGTATCTATAATTTTTGATTGTTCCATGTTGTTATATTATCATTCTTGGATGTTTTACAATAATTTTATAATCATTTTATATCATTTTTTGGTACTAACCTATTAACATAGTGCCCAGTGTTAGTTGTTGTTTTCTACTTGTTTTTTACATTGCAGGAAATCTATACCAAATGTTATCCAAACACAGAGAAACTTTTTGTGGATTTTTTTGGACCAGAAGACATCCAGTGGGCCAAGAAAGGACCCTAGGGGAGCTCCAAGGGGAGGACAACCCACCAGGGCGCGCCTGGAGTCCCAGCCGTGCCCAGGTGGGTTTTGCCCACCTCGGTGGCCTCCCGCACCACCTCTTTGCTCTATAAATACCACAATATTACAGAAACGCTAGGGGATTCAACGAAAATCAATTCCAGCCGCCGCAAGTTCCAAAAACACTAGATCCAATCTACAAACCATCATAGAGGGGTTCATCATGTCCATTGGTGCCTCTCCGATGATGCGTGAGTAGTTATTTGTAGACCTACGGGTCCGCAGTTAGCAGCTAGATGGCCTCCTCTCTCTTTCTTGATTCTCAATACAATGGTCTCTTGGAGATCCATATGATGTAAGTTTTTTTGTGGTGTGTTTGTTGGGATCCGATGAACTTTCAGTTTATGATCAGATCTATGTTTTTATCCACGAAATTTATTTGAGTCTTCTTTGATCTCTTATATGCATGATTGATTATAGCCTCGTATTTCTTCTCCGATATTTGGGTTTTGTTTGGCCAACTTGATCTATTTATCTTGCAATGGGAAGAGGTGCTTTGTGATGTGTTCGATCTTACGGTGCTTGATCCCAGTGATAGAAGGGGAAACGACACGTATGTATCGTTACTATTAAGGATAACAAGATGGGGTCTATTTCTACATAAATAGATCTTGTCTACATTATGTCATCGTTCTTATTGCATTACTCCGTTCTTCCATGAACTTAATACACTAGACGCATGCTGGATAGCGGTCGATGTGTGGAGTAATAGTAGTAGATGCAGGCAGGAGTCAGTCTACTAATCTTGGACGTGATGCCTATATAATGATCATTGCCTGGATATCGTCATGATTATTTGAAGTTCTATAAATTTCCCAACAATAATTGTTTTCCCACCGTTTGCTATTTTTCTTGAGAGAAGCCACTACTGAAACCTACGGCCCCCGAGTTTCTTCTCATCATATTTACCTTTGCGATCTATTTTTATTTGCTTTTATTTTCAGATCTATTAAAACAAAAGTACAATACCTTGCTGCAGTTTATTTTATTTGCGATCTATTTATCCTATCTATCACAACTTTATCACGTCTTCTCACCAATATTAGGCACCGTTACTCGAAAGGGATTGACAACCCCTTTAATACATCGGGTTGCGAGTATTTGTTATTTGTATGTAGGGGATATTTACGTTGTGTTGTTTGGTTCTCCTACTGGTTCGATAAACTTGGTCTCATCACTAAGGGAAATATCTACTGTCGTTGTGCTACATCATCCCTTCCTCTTTCGGGAAATACCGACGTAATTAAACCAGGCGTCAGGCCCCAAGATGGGTTCTCACGAGAACAGAAGCTTGCGACGGCAGAAAAGTTTTTTTGGTGTGCCCTCTGGTATACAGGGTATATTTGGGTATTTATGGAGCTAAGATTAGGGTTAGAGGAGCCATGGGGGGCACAACCTCATAGGGGCCCCCTAGGGAGCGTGTGGTGAGCTTGTCGCTCACCTGTGGACCTTCTAGCCTCCTCACGAAGCTTCCTAGGTGTCTTCTGGTGCAAGAAAAATCATCAAAAAGTTTCGTTCCGTTTGGTATTGATTTTCTGTAAAAGACAAAAATAAGGAAAAAAACAGTAACTCGCACTGGGCACTAGGTTAATAGGTTAGTCCCAAAAAATGTTATAAAATAACATAATAATGTGTATAAAACATCCAAGCTTGATACTATATGTTGGGAAATGTTGCATGGAAAACAAAAAAAATTCTATACACACGCAAGATCTACCCATGGAGATGCATAGCTACAAGAGGGGGAGAGCATCTACATACCCTTGTAGATCGCTAAGCGTAAGAGTTTATCAACGCAGTTGATGTAGTCGTACACCTTCATGATCCATTCTGTTCAAGCACCGAACATATGGCACCTCCGTGTTCAGCACACGTTCATCTCAATGATGTCCTCGCCTTCTCAATCCAGCAAGAGGAGCGAAGTAGTAGATGAGTTCCAGCAGCACGGCGGGTGGTGATGGTGGTAGTGGAACTATTTCTGCAGGGCTTTGCCAAGCACAACAGATTTAGAGCTGAGGATGAACTAGAGGGAGGAGATTAGAACCACATTAGGCTTCTAATTATGAGGATTAGAGGTAGCTAGGGCTAGCTCTAATTAGTTAACTAGGACCAACTAGAGGAGGCTCAAAAACTTGTGTTCTAGGGGCTAGCCCTGCTCCTCTATTTATATGTTGAGCCCTGGGGTCGTTACTTGGGGAGGGGGCCTCCCCAAAGTTGGTTTGGAATGCAAGGAAGAGTCCTTCTCGGATTCCAGCACCAGATGCCATGGTTCTTGGTGTCTGGCCTAGGGCCAGATGCTAGGGTCCCTCACGTCTGGTTTCTGACCTCCGCAAAACTTCCTTTTGCATCAACCTAATGCCCCATGGGCCTTACCCCTTGGCCCAACCAAAGTGTCCTTGCACCAGAACATTTCTGGAAACATCTGAAACCCTTCTGGTGAATTCCAGAACCCTTCTGGAGACCAAATACTATCATCCTATATATGAATCTTCACATCCGGACCATTACGGAGCTCCTCGTCATGTCCGTGATCTCATCCGGGACTCCGAACAACATTCAGTCACCAACATACATAACTCATATAATACTATATCATCAATGAACGTTATGCGTGCGGACCCTACGGGTTCAAGAATGATGTAGACATGACCGAGATGCTTCTCCGGTCAATAACCAATAGTAGGACCTAGATGCCCATATTAGTTCCTACATATTGTACAAAGATCTTTGTCGGTCGAACCTTTTATGACAACATACGTAGTTCCCTTTGTCCATCGGTATGTTACTTTCCTGAGATTCGATTGTCGGTATCTCCATACCTACTTCAATCTCGTTACCGGTAAGTCTCTTTACTCGCTCTGTAATACATCATATTGTAACTAAATCCTTAGTCACTTTGCTTGCAAGCTTCTTGTGATGCTATATTACCAAGAGGGCCCAGAGATACCTTTCGGTCATACGGAATGACAAATTCCAATCTCGATCCATGCAAACTCAACAGAAACCTTCGGAGATACCTGTAGAGCACCTTTATGATCAGCCAGTTACAAAGTGATGTTTGATACACACAAGGCATTCCACTGGAGTCCAGGAGTTGCATGATCTCATGGTCGAAGGAACATGTATTTGACATTATGAAAGGAGTAGCAATAAACTGAACAATCATATGTTATGCTAACGAATGGGTCTTCTCCATCACATCATTATCCTAATGATGTGATCCCATTATCAAACGACAATTCATGTCTATGGTCAGGAAACCTTAACCATCTTTTGATCAACGATCTAGTCTAGTAGAGGCTTAATAGGGACTTGGTATTTTTTTATGTATCCACACATGTATTTAAGTTTCCGATCAATACAATTATAGCATGAATAATAACCCTTTATCATGATTAAGAAAATATAATAATAACCACTTTATTATTGCCTCTTAGTCATATTCCAACAGTCTCTTACTTGCACTAGAGTCAATAATCAAGATTACATAGTAATGAATCTAACACCCATGGAGTCTTGGTGTTGATCATGTTTTTCCCATGAAGAGATTTAGTCAACGGGTCTGCCACATTCAGATCCGTATGTACTTTACAAATTTCTATGTCTCCATCCTTGACATAATCACAAATGGAGTTGAAGCGTCGCTTGATGTGTTTGGTTCTCTTGTGAAACCTGGGATCCTTAGCTATGGCAATTGCTCTAGTATTGTCACAAAAGATTGTCATTGGACCCGATGCATTTGGTATTACACCCAGATCGGATATGAACTCCTTCATCCAGACTCCTTCATGCGCTGCTTCTGAAGCAGCTATATACTCCGCTTCATATGTAGATCCTGCCCGACACTCTGCGTAGAACTGCACCAACTGACAGCTCCACCATTCAATATAAATATGTATCCGGTTTGCGACTTAGAGTCATCTGGATCTGTGTCGAAGCTAGCATCAATGTAACCCTTTATGACGAGCTCTTCGTCAAACATATCCTTGGTCCTTTTCAGGTACTTCAGGATATTTTTGACCGCTGTCCAGTGATCCACTCCTGGATTACTTTGGTACCTCCCTGCCAAATATATGGCAAGGCACACATCAGATCTGGTACACTGCATGGCATACATTATAGAACCTATGGCTGAGGCATAGGGAATGACTTTAATTCTCTCTATATTTTCTGCCGTGGTCGGACTTTGAGTCTTACTCAATTTCGCGCCTTTCAACCCAGGCAACAACCTTTGTTTGACTGGTCCCTTTTGAACTTCTTTAGATTTTTTTTAAGGTATATGTGCTACTTCTTGAGCTTGCGTTGGTTTTTCCCTTGAAGAGGAAAGGGTGATGTAGCAAAGTAGAGATAAGTATTTCCCTCAGTTAGAGAACCAAGGTATCAATCTAGTAGGAGCCAACGCGCAAATCACCGAATACCTGCACAAACAATCAAACAACTTGCACCCAACACAATAAAGGGGTTGTCAATCCCTTCACGGTTACTTGCAAAAGTGAGATCTGATAGAGATAGATAAAAAAAGTAAAATATTTTTGGGTTTTTGGGTTTATAGATCTGAAAGTAAAAGATTACAAAATAGTAGATCAGAAACTAATATGATGGAAAATAGACCCGGGGCCCATACGTCTCACTAGAGACTTCTCTCAAGATAGCAAATAATATGGTGGGTGAACAAATTACTACCGAGAAATTGATAGAAAGGCACAAAGTTATAACGATATCTAAGGCAATAATCATGAATAGGCATCACGTCCGTGTCAAGTAGACCGAAACTATTCTGCATCTACTACTATTACTCCACACATCGACCGCTATCTAGCATGCATCTAGAGTATTAAATTTATAAAGAACAGAGTAACGCATCAAGTAAGATGGCATGAAGTGGAGGAATTAAATCGAGCAATATGATGAAAACCCCATCTTTTTATCCTCGATGGCAACAACACAATATGTGCCTTGCTGCCCCTACTGTCACTGGGAAACGACACCGCAAGATTGAACCCAAAGCTAAGCACTTCTCCCATTGCAAGAAAACCCAATCTAGTTGGCCAAACCGAACCGATAGTTTGAAGAGAATTACAAAGATATCAAATCATGCATATAATAATTCAGAGAAGATTCACATAATATTCATAGGTAAGTTGATCATAAATCCATGATTCATCGGATCTCGGCAAACACACCGCAAAAAAGTATTACATCGAATAGATCTCCAAGAACATCGAGGAGAACATGGTATTGAGAATCAAAGACACAGAAGAAGCCATCTAGCTACTAGCTATGGACCCGTAGGTTTGAGGTAAACTACTCACGCTTCATCAAAAGGGCAATAGGGTTGATGTAGAAGCCCTCCATGATCTAATCCCCCTCCGACAGGGTGCCAGAAAAGGGCCCTAGATGGGATCTCACAGGTACAGAAGGTTGCGGTGGCGGAAAAGTGTTTTTGTGGATGCTTCTGGTGGTTTGGGGATATATGGGAATATATAGCCGAAAGAATTACGTCAGGAGGGTCATGGGGGGCCCACAAGGGTGGGTAGCGTGCCCTACCCCCATGGACGCGCCCTCCGTTCTTGTGGCTGCCTCGTGGCTCCTCTGACTTCATCTCCAACTCTCCTGGTTGTCTTCTGGTCCAAGAAAAATCATCACAAAGGTTTCTATAAAATAATTTAACCACCGTCGTGCTCTAAAAAGATATAAGTGAAGCACTAGAGCAAAATTGCCTAGCTCAAAAGATATAAGTGAAGCACATAGAGTATTCTAATAAATCACGATTCATGCGTGTCCCTCTCAAAAGGTGTGTACAGCAAGGATGATTGTGGCAAACTAAAAAGCAAAGAATCAAATCATACAAGACACTCCAAGCAAAACACATATCATATGGTGAGTAAAAATATAGCCTCAAGTAAAGTTACCGATAGACGAAGACAAAAGAGGGGATGCCTTCCAGGGCATCCCCAAGCTTAGGCTCTTGCTTGTCCTTGAATATTACCTTGGGGTGCCTTGGGCATCCCCAAGCTTTAGCTCTTGCCACTCCTTATTCCATAGTCCATCAAATCCTTACCCAAAACTTGAAAAGTTCACAACACAAAACTCAACAGAAAATCTCATAAACTCCATTAGTATAAGAAAATAAATCACCACTTTATGGTACTGTTGTTAACTCATTATTTATTTATATTGGGGTAATATCTACTGTATTCCAACTTTTCCTTGGTTCATACCCCCCGATACTACCCATAGATTCATCAAAGCAAACAACACAAAGAAAACAGAATCTGTCAAAAACAGAACAGTCTGTGGCAATCTGTAACTCTCGAATACTTCTGTAACTCCAAAAACTCTGAAATATTAGGACA
This sequence comes from Triticum aestivum, assembly GCF_018294505.1. NCBI lineage: Eukaryota > Viridiplantae > Streptophyta > Magnoliopsida > Poales > Poaceae > Triticum > Triticum aestivum. Next base: position 503,227,271 of record NC_057804.1, read on the forward strand.
ACCTGAGAAATTTGTTTACCAATCAATTGCAAAACAAATCAGATCAAAATCACGCTTTTGTGAATTATGAAAATTATTTTTATGGGCGCAAAAGTTTATGTTTCTTAGCAAGATTAAAACAACTATCACCGTAAGCTATCCCAAAGGTCTCACTTGGCACAAACACTAATTAAAAAACGATCTATCGTAGCGTTTCCCTACCCTAGCCGCCGCCATGGGCGAGGCGACTAGGGAGGCGATCCTTTTCCACCGATCTCCACCGGCGAGGGTGCTAGCCCCCTCTCTCTCCGGCTACTGCTCCGGCAGCAGGAGGGAGGGGGGACCCTGTTCCTCCGCTCTCTAGTTAGGGTTTGGATTTATAGGTTGTGGTGCGCCATTGGGGTGGTGGGAGCGGCGCCCGGACAAATAAATCTGCCTCAACTCTACTCCCACACCGGCGGTGTCCTTCATGGCGGCGTCTCAGAGTTGGTGGCATCGTGTGTTTGTCGATACTTCAGATCAACGATGTTAGGGTTCATGGATGGTGTCAGCGAGGCGGCGGCGGCGAATCCATCAGGTGTGTCTCTCCTTCTGCTTTGTCCCTGTTGCTACGGCGTTATCTCCGATGTCATGGTGGAGCTGGGAGGTTTTGTCGTACAGGAGTACACGCAAACACTTGTCTACGCAAGTGACAGCTGGAAGATGGTGCATCTTGTGCTGGGTTTGTGGTTGAAGGCTGATAGATCTGGTTTCCTCCTCCGACGTCGTAGTCGTGCGGGGGTGTCAGTTCTGGAGTTTGATGGCGTGTCCGAGGACACGTTGCCCCGGTCTGATTCTTTCAACGACAATGGTTTTGCTTTAGGAAAACTAATTTGGAGGCCCGTAAAGCTGCTGATCAGCGATGGAGCCGCGTCGAGCTCGGGTGAAGAGGTGATATGTCTCCTCTTCCTTAGTGAAGAGGGCCAGGCGCTGGTTTTTTGCATAGGATTATCCTATCTTTTCAGTCCTGTAATATCGATGTTTACGTGGCTTGTAACTGAATCTTTATGTTATTAATGAGACATGTATTACTATGCAAAAAAACACTTATTAAAACACAAAACCGCACCTAACCAGAGGCTAGATGAATTATTCAAAGCAAAAAAGGAACAAAAAGCAAAGAAACAAATAAAATTGGGTTGCCTCCCAACAAGCGCTATTGTTTAACACCCTTAGCTAGGCATAAAACACAAATAGATCTAGGTATTGTCATCTTCTCCCTTTTGGTAATAAAGAGAGAATTTCTTATCAAGAGCGTTTATCTTTCTATTTTGTGAAAGTACGTGGCCACTAATGGTGGAATAAAGATTAAGAACACTTTGAAAATTTGCATCTAAGCTAGCCTTCATCTCTTTGATAATTTGGTTTTGATAAAAGCACATAAGGGTAGTTGATTCAACATTTTCACCTTTGGGGCGCCCAAATATAGCTTTCATCTTTTCATAAATATCGACGGCAACCCCTTCAAGAAAACCATTTTCAAATATAGAATCCAAACTTGCTTAAAAGAAGAGGGTAAACCAACATAAAAGCTTTTAAAGTATGTCTCAATATGATACTGAGGCACATCGATGGCTCGGATCCTTAACAACCTATCCCAAGCATCCTTCAAAGATTCATCAAGCAAATAGCGAAAAATTCTAGGGTCATCTTCATCAAAATTGTTAAAACACTCATTAATAACCCCGGTAGGTCTTTCTGTAGCATCATTATTTATGAGCTTAGAGAGGACAGAGGGCTATCCAAAGCATTAAAACCCGGGATAAAACCCTTAGCCATTTTTGATTCGGCCATAACGATATAAAGACAAACTAAAGCAAACAAGAGAATAGCGAGAGAAAAGGCAAATCTTTTCAAAAATTGTTTTAGAAGTGGGGGAGAGGAAAACAAGAGGGAATGGCGAATAATGTAATGCAAGAGATGAGAGTTTATGATGGGTACTTGGTATGTCTTAACTTGGCATAGATCTCCCCGACAACGGCACCAGAAATTCTTCCTGCTACTTCTTGAGCTTGCGTTGGTTTTTCCCTTGAAGAGGAAAGGGTGATGCAGCAAAGTAGAGATAAGTATTTCCCTCAGTTAGAGAACCAAGGTATCAATCTAGTAGGAGATAACGCACAAATCACCGAATACCTACACGAATAACCAAACAACTTTGCACCCTACGCAATAAAGGGGTTGTCAATCCCTTCATGGGTACTTGCAAAAGTGAGGTCTGATAGAGATAGATAATCAAAAAGTAAAATATTTTTGGGTTTTTTTGGTTTATAGATCTGAAAGTAAAAGATTGCAAAATAGTAGATCAGAAACTAATATGATGGAAAATAGACCCAATAGCCATAGGTTTCACTAGAGGCTTCTCTCAAGATAGCAAATAATACGGTGGGTGAATAAATTACTGTCGAGCAATTGAGAGAAAAGTGCAAATTTATGATGATATCTAAGGCAATGATCATGAATATAGGCATCACGTCCGTGTCAAGTAGACCAAAACATTCTGCATCTACTACTATTACTCCACACATCGGCCGCTATCCAGCATGCATCTAGAGTATTACGTTCATAAAGAACTGACTAACGCATTAAGTAAGATGACATGATGTAGAGGAATTAACTCAAGCAATATGATGAAAACCCCATATTTTTATCCTCGATGGCAGCAATACAATATGTGCCTTGTTGCCCCTACTGTCACTGGTAAAGGACACCACAAGATTGAACTCAAAGCTAAGCACTTCTCCCATTGCAAGAAAAACCAATCTAGTTGGCCAAACCAAACTGATAGTTCGAAGAAAATTACAAAGATATCAAATCATGCATATAATAAATCAAAGAAGATTCAAATAATATTCATAGATAAGTTGATCATAAATCCACATTTCATCAGGTCTCGGATAACACACTGCAAAAAAGGTATTACATCGAATAGATCTCCAAGAACATCAAGGAGAACATGGTATTGAGAATCAAAGACAGAGAAGAAGCCATCTAGCTACTAGCTATGGACCTGTAGGTCTTAGGTAAACTACTCATGCTTCATCAGAAGGGCAATAGAGTTGATGTAGAAGCCTGTGACGCCCCCGATTCAATCGTACACTAATCATGCACGCAAATGTGTACGATCAAGATCAGGGACTCACGAGAAGATATCACAACACAACTCTAAAACATAAATAAGTCATACAAGCATCATAATACAAGCCAGGGGCCTCGAGGGCTCGAATACAAGTGCTCGATCATAGACGAGTCAGCGGAAGCAACAATATCTGAGTACAGACATAAGTTAAACAAGTTTGCCTTAAGAAGGCTAGCACAAACTGGGATACAGATCGAAAGAGGCGCAGGCCTCCTGCCTGGGATCCTCCTAAACTACTCCTGGTCGTCGTCAGCGGGCTGCATGTAGTAGTAGGCACCTCCAGTGTAGTAGGAATCATCGTCGACGGTGGCGTCTGGCTCCAGGGCTCCAGCATCTGGTTGCGACAACCAGGTAGAAGGGAAAGGGGAAAAGAGGGAGAAAAGCAACCGTGAGTACTCATCCAAAGTACTTGCAAGCAAGGAGCTACACTACATATGCATGGGTATATGTGTAAAAGGCCATATTGGTGGACTGAACTGCAGAATGCCAGAATAAAAGGGGGATAGCTAATCCTGTCGAAGACTACGCTTCTGGCAGCCTCCGTCTTGCAGCATGTAGAAGAGAGTAGATTGAAGTCCTCCAAGTAGCATCTCCAAGTAGCATCTCCAAGTAGCATCTCCAGTAGCATCGCAGTAGCATAATCCTACACGGCGATCCTCCCCTCGTCGCCCTGTGGAAAAGCGATCACCGGGTTGTCTGTGGAACTTGGAAGGGTGTGTTTTATTAAGTATCCGGTTTTAGTTGTCATAAGGTCAAGGTACAACTCCAAGTCGTCCTGTTACCGAAGATCGCAGCTATTCGAATAGATTAACTTCCCTGCAGGGTTGCACCAACTTACCCAACACGCTTGATCCCATTTGGCCGGACACACTTTCCCGGGTCATGCCCGGCCGCGAAAGATCAACACGTCGCAGCCCCACCTAGGCTCAACAGAGAGGCCAGCACGCCGGTCTAAACCTAAGCGCACAGGGGTCTGGGCCCATCGCCCATAGCACACCTGCACGTTGCGTACGCGGCCAAAAGCCGAACTAGCCCCCTTAATACAAGAGCAGGCTTACGTTCCAATCCGGCGCGCGCCACTCAGTCGCTGGCGTCACGAAGTGCTTCGGCTGATACCACGACGTCGGGATACCCATAACTACTCCCGCGTAGATGGTTAGTGCATATAGGCTCGTAGCCAACTCAGGTCAAATACCAAGATCTCGTTAAGAATGTTAAGTATCCGCGAACGCTGAACAGGGCCAGGCCCACCTCTCTCCTAGGCGGTCTCAACCTGCCCTGTCGCTTCGCCACAAAGATCCACTCGCGGGTGCTCCACCAGCCGACCCAACTTTAGTCTCCACAAGTATCATGTATAAAGTATATAGTATATACCCATGATCACCTCCCGAGTGATCACGGCCCGATAGTATAGCACGGCTGACGGACAACAATGTAGGGCCACAGATGAATATACTAGCATCCTATACTAAGCATATAGGATTGCAGGTAAAGGTAAAAACAGTAGTATCAAGGACAGGCTATGCATCAGGATAGGTATAACAGAAAGCAGTAACATTCTACACTACTCTAATGCAAGCAGTATAGAGTAGAATAGGCGATATCTGGTGATCAAGGGGGGGGGGCTTGCCTGGTTGCTCAGACAAGGAGGGGCCGTCGGTGACGTAGTCGACCACAGGGGCATCAGCATCGTCACAGGGTCTACCGGAGAGAAGAGGGGGAAGAAACAGTATATACATAGCAAGCAAGTGCATAACAGGACAACAAGCAGAGCTAGACGTGTTCTAACGCGGTATGAGGTGATACCGGTGAAGGGGGGAAACATCCGGGAAAGTATCCCCGGTGTTTCGCATTTTCGGACAGATGAACCGGAGGGGGAAAGTTGCGAGTTCGATAGGTTAGGGGGGTGTGGCAGATGAACGGGTTGCGTATCCGAAATCGTCTCGTCGTTCTGAGCAACTTTCATGTACAAAGTTTTTCCATACGAGCTACGGTTTATTTTATATTAATTTTAAAAGATTTAAATCAATTTTAGGATTTATTTATATTCCCAATTTAAATCAGTAAATACTTTTGTCACATAGTGCAGTGCCAGCCACAGTGTATTACAGGTGGGGTCAGGTCAAAGTCAATAGTCCAGTCAGCAGTTGACTAGGTCAACGTTGACTGGTCAAACTGGCTGGTGGGACCCAGCTATCATAGAGTAGTGTAAATTAACAGTTTAATTAATTTAACAAATTAGGTGGGGGGCCACATGCCATTGACTTAGATATTTTGAAACAGGATTTTATATGAAAAGGAACCACATGTCATTTTCAGTTATTCAACTAAACATTTTTATTAGGTTCTAATTAGGTGGTTAGGGGAATGGTTAAACCGGGCGGGCCCACATGTCAGTGGGTCAACCCACTGTCAAAACGTGTGTGCGCGTGTGCGTGCCCGTCGGTGAGTTTAGAGAACGGCGGGGCGCGCGGAGCCGACGGCTCCAGCGACCAAAAGGGGCAGCCCTGGCTGCCAAATGGATAAGCGTGAGGCGCAGCGTCGAGACCTGCCTTCGTCTGTAGCTAGGAGCGGCTGAAACAGCGTCGGGGGCGACGGAAGGCGGCGACTACGACGGAGCTAGCGGCAAACGGTGCTGGAGGGCACGGGGAGGAGGGGGAAAAGGCCACGGAGGGCCGGAGGCTCACAGCGGAAGCGGCAGGATGCGTGATGGAGCCGGAGGAGGTCGTGGTCGAGCGGATTGATGACGAGGTTAGCGGCGGCGGCCGACGGTGTCGGAGAAGAGGGTGCCGGTCGACGAGGGGACTCCGGCGAGGGGAGCAAGGCGAGGGAGGCCGGATCCACGACATGGCCCCCGGGATCCGTCCCTCTCTGACGAGGAGGCGGCTTGGCGGCGGTTCCCCGGGCGCGGGCGTGGTCGGGCGGTCGCGCACGGCGAGGCGTCGGCAGGGGAGGGCTCTGGCGCGGGAGTGGCGTCGAAGGTGGGTGCAGGGGAGGGTGAGGCGAGCTTGGGGTGGTCCGGCGAGGCAAATAGTCGACGGGGGGGGCGAGCTGGCGGCGACGGGGTCGAGGCGGAGGCGCTCCAGGCGGGCGACGGGCGAGGTCAGGGGCATCGGTTGCCCCCGATCCAGATCCACTCTGGGCAGGGTGGGGAGACGAGGTGGATCGAGGGAGGAGTGGGGGTTACGGGCGACGTGGGTTAGGGTTTGGAGGGGTTATGGGGGCGCCGGCTGGGCCGGCCTGGCTAGCCTAGTGGCTAGCTGGGCCGAGGCCCAGCGGGGGGGTGGGGGGGCTTTTCCTTTCTTTCTTTTTGTTCTGTTTTCTTTTCTTCTTTTTATTTTTATTTTTTTGTTCTGTTTTATTTTTCTTATATAATAGTTTATAGTTTTACAAAAAGTGAAACCCATAGCTAAAATAGAGTTACAATTATAACTACTGCCACGAAAGGTTTTATCCCTGAACAAAATAGTTTAGTTTTTTATAAAACCCAAAATGCATTTATTTAATTGTTTTACCTACTGTTTTAATCATTTTAGGGTATTAAAACATTTTATAAAAATGGGGTTTCTTCACCACAATTAACTTTGCATTATTTGGCACAACTCGAATATTTTAGTTTTAAAGTTTGAAAACTTTTACCGTTTGATTTGATATTGAATTTGAATTTGAATCAGTTTCGAACTAACGCGAGATTAGCAACAGTAATTGTGCTGACGTGGCATCATTAACAGCGGTTTACTGTAGCTTAAGTATCCGGGCGTCACAAAGCCATCCATGATCGAATCCCCCTCCGGCATGGTGCCGGAAAAGGCCCTAGATGGGATATCATGGGTAAAGAAGATTGCAGCGGCGGAAAAGTGTTTTCGTGGATGCTTCTGGTGGTTTGGGGATATATGGTAATATATAGGCGAAAGAATTAGGTTAGGAGGGTCACGGTGGGCCCATAAGGGTGGGGGCGCACCCTACCCCCTAGGTGCGCCCTCCGTCCTTGTGGTCGCCTCGTGGCTCCTTCGGCTTCATCTCCATGTCTCCTGGGGTTCTTCTGGTCCAAGAAAAATCACTGAGGTCTTTCATTGGAAAATTCTTATTTGGACATCCTTTTATGCTATCTAGAAATTATATATCATTTCTAATCAGTAATATGTCATCCACATATAATATCAGAAATGCTATAGATCTCCCACTCACTCTCTTGTAAATACATGCTTTACCGTAAGTTTGTATAAAACCAAATGGTTCGATCACCTCATCAAAGCGTATATTCCAACTCCGAGATGCATGCACCAGTCCATAAATGGATCGTTGGATCTTGCATATATTGTTAGCATCCTTAGGATCGAAAAAAATTTCTGGTTGCATCATATACAACTCTTCCTTAAGAAACCCTTTAAGGAATGCCGTTTTGACGTCCATTTTCCAGATCTCATAATCATAAAATGCGGCACTAGCTAACATAATTCTAACAGACTTAAGCATCGCTACGGGTGAGAAAGTCTCATCGTAGTCAACCCCTTGAACTTGTCGAAAACCTTTTGCGAAAAGTGGAGCTTTGTAGACAGTGATATTACCATCAGTGTCTGTCTTCCTCTTGAAGATCCATTTATTCTCAATGGTTTTCCGATCATCGGGCTAGTCCACCAAAGTCCACACTTTGTCCTCATACATGGATCCTATCTCAGATTTCATGGCCTGAAGCCATTTGTCGGAATCTGGGCTCATCAAAGCTTCTTCATAGTTTGTAGGTCTGTTGTTGTCTAACAACATGACTTCCAGGACAGGATTACCATACCACTCTGGTGCGGTATGTGTTCTGGTCGACCTATGAGGTTCAGTAGTAACTTGATATGAAGTTTCATGATCGTCATTTGCTTCCTCTCTGGTTGGTGTAGGCATCACGGGAATGGTTTTCTCTGATGTGCTACTTTCCAATTTGAGAGAAGGTACAACTACCTCACCAAGTTCTACTTTCCTCAAACTCACTTCTTTCGAGAGAAACTCCTTGCCTAGAAATGGACCATTCTTAGAGATAAAGATCTTGCCTTCGGATCTGTGGTAGAAGGTATACCCAATAGTTTCTTTATGGTATCCTATGAAGACGCATTTCTCCGCTTTGGGTTCGATCTTATCAGGTTGAAGCCTTTTGACATAAGCGTCGCATCCCCAAACTTTAAGAAATGACAGCTTAGGTTTCTTGCCAAACCATAGTTCATACAGTGTTGTCTCAATGGATTTAAATGGTGCCCTATTTGACACGAATGCGGCTGTCTCTAATTGCATAACCCCAAAATGATAACGACAAATTAGTAAGAGATATCATAGAATGCACCATATTTAATAAAGTACGGTTACGATGTTCGGACACACCAATACGTTGTGGTGTTCCAGGTGGCATGAGTTGTGAAATAATTCCACATTGTCTTAAATGAAGGCCAAACTCGTAACTCAAATATTCACCTCCGCGATCAGATCATAGAAACTTTATTTTCCTGTTACGATGATTTTCCAATTCAGTCTGAAATTTTTTGAACTTTTCAAATGTTTCAGACTTGTGTTTCATCAAGTAGATATACCCATACCTACTCAAATCATCTATGAAGGTAAGAAAATAATGATACATGCCACGTGCTTCAACACTCATCTGACCGCATACATCAGTATGAATTATTTCCAACAAGTCATTAGCTCGCTCCATTGTTCCGGAGAACGGAGTTTTAGTCATCTTACCCATGAGGCATGGTTCGCAAGTATACCTATAGAGCATCTTTATGATCATCTAGTTATGAAGTGACATCTTGAAATTAAGTGAAGGGTTCATCTTATAATGCTACATTGTTCTAAGCAAAATAAGATGGATACAAAGATAAACATCACATGCAATCAATATGTGACATGATATGGCCATTATCATCTCGTGCCTTTGATATCCATCTCCAAAGCACCGGCATGAACTCCATCGTCACTGCCATAACACCATGATCTCCATCATCGTCTCATCACATGGTCGTCTCGCCAACTATCGCTTCTACAACTATTGTTAAGCATAGCAATAAAGTAAACCAATTACATGATGAATAATAAATTAAAGACAACCCTATGGCTCTTGTCGGTTGCCGTACTCATCGCCATGCAAGTCGTGAACCTATTACAAAACATGATCATCTCATACGTCAACATATATCACATCATGTTTTGGCCATACCACATCACAACATGCCCTGCAAAAACAAGTTAGACGTCCTCTACTTTGTTGTTGCAAATTTTACGTGGGTCCTATGGGCAACTAGCAAGAACCATTCTTACCGATGTAAAGCCACAACGGTGATAATCAAGTCGCCTTTTAACCTTCTACAAGGACCGCCTTCATCAAATTAGATTCAACTAAAGTAGGAGAGACAGACACCCGCTAGCCACCTTATGCAAAACAAGTTGCATGTCTGTCGGTGGAACCGGCTCTTGTGCGTGGACAAGTAAGGTTGGTCTGAGCCGCTTCATCCCAACTACCGTTGAATCCAAATATGACAAGAGAGGAAAGAAATATGACAAGAGAGGTAAGAAATCCAATGTATCTATAATTTATGAAGTATTCATGCCATGTTTACAACAATTTTATATGGTTTTGGTATGATTTGAATGGAACTAACCCGGACTGACGTTGTTTTCAGTAGAACTACTATGGTGGTGTTTTTTGTGTAGAAATAAAAGTTCTAGGAATTGGATGAAACTTTTCGATGATTTTTTGGAAGAAAAGAGAAATAATGGACCAAAGAACCACTAGAGGGGGCCCCCTGCTGCCCACAAGACACAAGGGTGTGCCACCCCCCTGGCGCAACCTGGTGGGTGGTGGGCCCCTGAGGCCCATCGTCGCGTGAAACCGCCGCAAAAAAATTCTATATATTCAGAAACCCCCGAAAGTTAACCTAGATCAGAAGTTCCATCGTCGCAAGCCTCTATAGCCAACAAATACCAATTTGGACCATGTTCCGGCACTCTGTTGGAGGGGGAAATTATCACCTATGGCCATCTTCATCATCCCGGCGGCTATGTGTTTGTACCAGTAGGGAGTAGTCCACCCTCGGGGTTGAGGGTTTGTACCAGTAGCTATGTGTTTAATCTCTCCCTCTTGTGTTCTTGATTTGGCACGATCTTGATGTATCGCGAGCTTTGTTAATATATTTGAATCATATGGTGTTTCCCCCTCTCTATCTTGTTGTGATTAATTGAGTTTTCCCTTTGAGATTTCGTTATTATCACATTGAATACTCTTATGGGTTTGAGAACACTTGATGTATTTCTTGCTATGAATACCCGTGGTGACAATGGGATATCATATTGAGTCAGTTGATGTGTGTTTTGGCACTCAACTCGTGGATTCCCGAGGTGACATTGGGGTAATCTAAGCATAGGGGTTGATGCACGTTCCGATCTTTCTTTCTTTGATAGAAATCTTGGGGCACTCTTTGAGGTTCTTTGTGTTGGATTGAGTATTATGAATCTGAAATTGTTTGATGCATATCATATAATCAACTCACGTATACTCGCAGTGACATTGGAGTACCTAAGTGACATTAGAGTTGGTTGATGTGTATCATATGGTGTTATTTTAGTACGAACTCTTGGATAGATCGATAGGAAACAAAAACTTTGAGGTGGTTTTGTACCCTACAAACAATTTATTCTTATGTTCTCTGCTAGATAAGAACTTTGGAGTGATTCTTCATCACATGTTGAGGGATTGTTATGTGATCCAATTATATTAGCATTGTTGAGAGGTTGCACTAGTGAAAGTATGAATGGTAGGCCTCATTTTCAAGCATTGCAATATCGTTTGTGCTCACTTTTATTACTTGATACCTTGCTATTTTTTTGTTAATATTACAAAAATCAATATCTACTATCATTACTACACTTGTATCACCATCTCTTCGTCGTACTAGTGCACCTATACAATTTACCATTGTATTTGGTGTGTTGGGCACACAAGAGACTCTTTGTTATTTGGTTGCAGGGTTGTTTGAGAGAGACCATCTCCAACCTAAGACTCCCACGGGTTGATAAACCTTAGGTCATCCACTTGACGGAAATTTTCTACTGTTCTACAAAATTTTGTGCTTGGAGGCCCAACACGAGTCTACAAGAACAAGTTGTGTAGTAGACATCAAGCTCTTTTCTGGCGCCTTTGCCGGGGAGGTGAGTGCTTGAAGGTATATCTTTAGAACTCGCAACTGAATCTTTTATTTTCTTGTTTTATCACTAGTTCATTTTATAAAAGAAAACTACAAAAAATGGAATTGAGGTGGCCTCATATTCTTCAAGTTTATCATGTCTTTCTTGAAAATGATGGAAAGGAAAATTTTGCTCAATTAATAGAAGAATAATTCAATAAAATGTTTGGCATAAATGATGAGCATGATTTCAATGTTGTTAGTATGAATTCTTTGAATATACCTGATGTTAATGCTATGCAAAGCAACAAGCTTGGGGATGCTATGTTTGATGAAGATGCTTTTTTTGTCCCCCGAGTTTCGATGAGAAAATTTATTATGATGATTGCATGCCTCCTATTTATGATGATTACAACAATAAAAGTGGATTTGGAGAGGTCGTGACTTTATTTAATGATGATTCCATTACTTTTGTAACGCCCAGATAATTATGCTACAGTAATCCCATGCTAATGATGTCGCGTCACCGCAATTACTGTTGTTAACCTCACGATGATTCAATCTCATTCGATTTCAAAATTCAAAATTAAATCAAATAACAAAAGTAAATAAAAGAACAAGAAAAAAAGACCTCCCCCACTGGGCGAACTGGCCCAGCTAGCCTACCAGCCCACGCCGCGTGGGGATAAGACCGAGCCCCCCACTCTCCTCGTCAGCTCCCAGGGATCTTTTCCCCTGCACGACCATCACTCCCACGATCCCCTTCTCCTCCTCCCGTCTGGATCTGGGTAGAGCGCCTGAGCCCGCAGACCCCCATTGCGCCCTGGTGCTCTCTCGTCGCCCGACAATCGCCGCCGTGCGAAGCCCCCCTCGCCGGACCGCCTCCCCGACTTCGCCGGATCATCCCCGTCCTCCTCCCCAGCGGCTCCATCGCGTCGTAGCCGTCCCCGTCATCGACCACCTGTAGGACCTTGAGAAGAGGTGTCTAGAGGGGGGTGATTAGACACTAAGTACCAAAGTTGCAGTTTTTAACTTCTTTAAGTTTAAGTGGAGTTTAGGCACAAATTTAACATTGACAACATATAGCAAGCAAGCACGCAAAGAGTATATGAGCAGCGGAAAGTAAAGCATGCAACTTGCAAGAATGTAAAGGGAAGGGTTTTGGAGGATTCAAACGCAATTGGAGACACGGATGTTTTTGGCATGGTTCCGATAGGTGGTGCTATCGTACATCCACGTTGATGGAGACTTCAACCCACGAAGGGTAACGGTTGCACGAGTCCACGGAGGGCTCCACCCAAGAAGGGTCCACGAATAAGCAACCTTGTCTATCCCACCATGGCCGTCGCCCACGAAGGACTTGCCTCACTAGCGTTAGATCTTCATGAAGTAGGCGATCTCCTTGCCCTTACAAACTCCTTGGTTCAACTCCACAATCTCGTCGAAGGCTCCCAAGTGACACCTAGCCAATCTAGGAGACACCACTCTCCAAGAAGTAACAAATGGTGCGTTAATGATGAACTCCTTGCTCTTGTGCTTCAAATGATAGTCTCCCCACACTCAACTCTCTCTCATAGGATTTGGATCTAGTGGAAAGAAGATTTGAGTGGAAAGCAACTTGGGGAAGGCTAGAGATCAAGATTCATATGGTAGGAATGGAATATCTTGGCCTCAACACATGAGTAGTTGGTTCTCTCTCAGAACTGGTAAGTTGGAAGTGTAGGTTTGTTCTGATGGCTCTCTCCACGAATGAAGAGGAGGTGGAGGGGTATATATAGCCTCCACACAAAATCTAACCGTTACACACAATTTACCAATCTCGATGGGACCGAATCAACAAACTCGGTCAGACCAATTTAGTAAACCTAGTGACCATTAGGATTTTCGGTGGGACCGAAATGCAACTCGGTAGGACCGATATGGTTAGGCTTAGGGCATAACGTAATCTCGGTGAGACTGATTACACAAACTCGGTGAGACCAATTTTGGTAATTAGCTAACCAGAGAGTTGGTCAGGCAAACTAGGTGGGACCAATTACTCAAACTCGGTGAGACCGATCTTAGTAATAAGTTAACCAGAGAGTTTGCATTGTAATCTCGGTAGTACCGATTACACAAACTTGGTGAGACCAATTTTGATAATGGACATACACAGAGAGATTACAATCCCATCTCGGTGAGACCGAGATCCCTATCGGTGAGACCGATTTGCCTAGGGTTTGTGGGAGTGGCTATGACATTTGAACTCGGTGGCGCCGGATATACAGAATCGGTGTGACCGATTTTGGCTTTAGGTTTAGGTCATATGTGTGGAAGTGGAAAAGTAGTTGAGGGTTTTGGAGCATATCACTAAGCACTGTGGAGCAAGAAACTCATTAAGCAACACCTCATCCCTTCTTGATAGTATTGGCTTTTCCTATAGACTCAATGTGATCTTGGATCACTAAAATGTAAAATGAAGAGTCTTGAGCTTGAAGCTTTAGCCAATCCTTTGTCCTTAGCATCTTGAAGGAGTTCCCACATCCTTTAGTCCATGCCACTCCATTGTTGAACGTATCTGAAACATACTAGATAAAAGTGTTAGTCCAACAAGAGATATGTTGTCATTAATTACCAAAACCACCTAGGGGGCACTTGTGCTTTCAATCTCCCTCTTTTTGGTAATTGATGACAACATACATCAAAGCTTTAGATAAGGATATAAAGAATAGCAAGTAAAGCTTTGGAAAGACATGTAACAAGCATAGGCTCCCCCTACATGTATGCAAACATGTGAATATGGAATATAGAAGCATGTGAGAGCATAACCATGATAGAGTAGGCAATGAGTTACATGTATCTCGGCCATATGCATCAGAGCAAAGAATATTAAAGAAAATATCTTCATGCTCATGAGTCCTTCTTGCAAACAGTATGTACATCAGCAAGAATTCCTCATACACATGATTGTGATGCATATACTTACCTTGTAGTCTTGAGTTGGCTTAGGATGGAATGAACCTGCGTAAACAAGGTTAGATAACACAAGTACATCTACTAGCCAGAGCAAACAGAAGAAACCACAAGAATACCAAGACTGGGATGACATGTAGAGAGTGAGTACTAAGTACCACATTGGATTAGTCATGTCCCCAAGAGTAAAGATATGCAATGAATTTAAATGATTTCTTTCCCTTAGATGTCTTGCTCCCCCTGAATCTAGCATGGGATACTGGGAGAAGATAGGGAACAGAAAATCAAGCTGAAAGATGTAAATGAACAAAGTTAATGCAACCTAATGTAAAAGACATGTGAAATCTCTCCTCTTGAACACCGAGCATCTGGGATCCTCGAGAAATACTTTCTACTTGAGTATTCTCTCCCCCTGGAGATCTCTTTCTCTCCCCCTGTGGAAGTGATATTCTCTCTCCCCCTGTGGAAGTGATATTCTCTCTCCCTTTGGAAGAGATGAGCTTGGATGTGATCTCTCTAAGTGATAAGCTTTGATGTGATCTCTCTCTCCCCCTTTGACATCAATTTCCAAGAAGGGATTTCTGGAATTTGTTGTGAATGGGTTCGGTCTTGGAGTCACAACACAAAGCACTGGATAAAATTGTGATGCTTGTAGAGGACAAGATTCATTGAGTGGAGCTGGATCAGAAGAAACACAGAATTAGTGGCAAACTGTTTTTCCTGTGGGGAAATCGGTGGCACCGAGTGGTATGCTTCGGTTGTACCGAAAGAACTCGGTTGGACCAAAAATAACTAATTGGTGGAACCGAGTTCATTGCAGAGAAAACACTTGTCACCTCAGCTCACTAGTCTAGTAGGATCTCACAATTGATTTTCAAGGAATTTACTAAATGATATGCAATGAATTGGATGCAGAAAATGCTGAACAAACAGAAAAGAAAGAAATCTAGATGAAGTTTTTTTTTGTTAAAAGGGGAAACAAATATGCATGAGACAGATGCAAAAACACAGAAAAGAACACAAGAGAACTTCATCTAGAGATGGTCGGCGACAAAGTCACCTATGTTAGAGTATATTGACTTAGGAGTCAAGTGAGATCACTTGATCATAGGTCATACTCATCGTTTAAGCTCAAAATGGGATTACCATTTTTCGTTTAAGCATCTTGATGTATTCACATCTTGTCGAGTTGCTTTAGCTCATGACTCGGAATAAAGCTTCTCTAAGATGGAATAACATATCTTGGTTGGTGGTGTTGATCATGTAGTTGAACTTGTGTGGGTTGCTCTAGGTTGATGTAGCCAAGAGTTGGGAGCACCACTTGAAATTTGAGTCCATCTACCTACATGGGTTAGTTCTTGCAAGGAAGAGCACGTGTGTATCCAAAATTGACAATCATGAAGCTCAACATGGAATTTGTCAAAGGATATGTTTGAATGGTTTCGTGCTTCCTTGTCTTCAACCACCTTTGTATAGAGACTTGGTGATGTAGAGATTGCTCAAGATGTGAGATGTTCATCATAAGAGAAATATAAAGGATTAGTCATAAGCTCATGTCTTGCATGTATCCAATAGAGTTTCTACTCCAAGTTTGAAGCATCAATGATGTTAAATTCTCCTCTCAACCTGCAAAACACTTTCTCATCAAGAGGTTTAGTGAATATATCCGCTAATTGCTTTTCGGTGCGAACATGCTTAACATCAATGTCACCCTTAGCAACATGATCTCGAATGAAATGATGACGAACTTCAATATGCTTAGTTCGAGAATGTTGCATAGGATTATGACCCATTTTGATAGCACTTTCATTGTCACAAAGCAATGGAACATGTTTCACATATATCCCATAATCTTTAAGAGTTTGGGTCATCCAAAGTAATTGAGCACAACATGAACCAGCGGCAATGTATTCCGCTTCGGCTGTGGATAAGGATACCGAGTTTTGTTTCTTGGAGGACCAAGACACAAGAGATCTACCAAGAAATTCACAAGTACCCGAAGTGGACTTTCTATCAACCTTGTCTCCGGCATAGTCCGAGTCGGAGTAGCCAACAAGATCGAAAGAGGCCCTCTTGGGATACCAAATGCCAAAATTTGGTGTATGGATTAATTATCTCACTATCCTTTTCACGGCCTTAAGATAAAATTCTTTAGGAGCAGCTTGATATCGTGCACACATGCACACACTTAGCATAATATCAGGACGTGAAGCACATAGATATAACAATGATCCAATCATAGAGCGATAAACCTTATGATCAACCGATTCACCATCTTTGGTCAAGTCAAGATGTCCACTAGTAGGCATGGGTGTAGGAATACCTTTGCATTCTTGCATATTGAATTTCTTGAACAAATCCTTAGTGTACTTTGTTTGAGAGACAAAAGTACCTTCCTTAGTTTGCTTGATTTGCAACCCAAGAATGAATTTGAGTTCACTCATCATAGACATCTCAAACTTCTCCGACATAAGCTTCCCAAACTTTTCACTAAAATGAGGGTTAGTTGAACCAAATATAATATCATCAACATAAATTTGGCATACAAAGAGTTCTCCATTAACCCTTTTAGTAAAAAGAGTAGAATCAATCTTCCCAATTTCAAAGCCTTTTTCTATAAGGAACTTGGTCAAGCATTTAGACCACGCTCTAGGAGCTTGTTTAAGACCATAAAGGGCTTTGCGAAGTTTGTAAACATGATTTGGTTTCTTAGGATTGATAAAGCCGGGAGGTTGTTTAACATAAACTTCCTCCTCTATTTCACCATTTAGAAAAGCACTTTTAATTTCCATTTGGTACAAGGTGATATCATGGTGATTAGCATAGGCAAGTAAGATGCAAATGGACTCAAGTCTAGCAACGGGAGCATAAGTCTCACCATAGTCCATACCTTCGACTTGTGTGTAGCCTTGGGCGACAAGACGTGCTTTGTTGCGAACTACTTGTCCATCTTCATCTTGCTTGTTATGAAACACCCATTTGGTACCGATGATGTTGTGGTTGTTGTCGGGCTTCTCAACCAATGTCCAAACTTGGTTCCTCTCAAAGTTGTGTAGCTCTTCATGCATAGCATTTATCCAATCCGGATCTTCCAATGCTTCTTCGACCTTCATAGGTTCAATGATAGAGATGAAAGAATAGTTTTCAAAAAAGTTAGCTAAACGAGTTTTAGAGCGAGTGATTCTCCCGGTTTGATTATCATTGTAGATTTGCTCGACGGGATGGTCTTTAGCAATTCTTGCTCGAACTCATGAAAGCTTTTACTTGGATCTTGGTTGAACTTCTTCTTCATCTTGTTCTTCTTCTTGGCCTTCTTCATTGTTGGCATTGTCGTACTCTTGTCGTGGTGGAGAAGGAGGTTGTTGATGTTCATCTTGATGCACTTCCTCGTTTTCTTCATCTTGGTGTGTCCCACTTGTGGATGCTTCCGTATCAATTCTTGGTTCACCTTGTCGTGATGTAGAAGCTTCCACTTGGACGGTCGATCTACTCTCCTTCACCTCCGTTGGATGGACCTTGCCAATAGATAAGTCTTGGATTGCTTCCGAAGGATCTTTGTCTCCTACATCAATTGGCAATTGCTCTACTTGCGAGCCGTTAGATTCATCAAACTTCACATCTACCGTCTCTTCAACCTTTCGAGTGAAATTGTTGTAGACACGATAAGTGTGAGAGTTTGAGCCATAACCTAGTAGGAAACCTTCATGAGACTTAGGAGCAAATTTAGAACGACGATGCTTATCAAGAATGTAGCACTTTGAGCCGAATACTCGAAAGTATCCAACTTGGGGTTTGTTACCAGGGAGGAGCTCGTATGCCATCTTGCTGAGTAGCTTGTGAAGATACAAGCGATTTGTTGCATGACAAGCTGTCTCAACCGCTTCTGCCCAAAAGTGCTTCGGGGTCTTGTACTCATCAAGCATCGTTCTTGCCATTTCGATGAGCGTCCGGTTCTTCCTCTCAAAAACTCCATTTTGTTGAGGTGTGTACGTAGCCGAGAACTCATGTGAAATCCCTTCTTCGTCAAGAAAGGTGTCCACATTTGCGTTCTTGAACTCCGTTCTGTTGTCGCTCCGAACCTTCTTGATCTTTACTTCAAATTGATTTTGGGCCTTCCTAGCGAAGTTTTTGAAGATCTTTTGGACCTGCGATTTATCATCGAGAAAGAACACCCACGTAAATCTTGAAAAATCATCAACTATAACTAGACCAAAAGAATTTCCACCGAGACTCTTGTAAGAGTTGGGACCAAAAAGATCCATGTGAAGTAGCTCGAGTGGCCTCCTTGTGGTCATGATGTTCTTCACGGGATGCCTTGCTCCAACCTGTTTACCTGCTTGACAAGCACTGCAGAGTCTATCCTTATCAAATATGACATCGTTAACACCAAGGATATGATTTCCTTTAATAAGCTTGTCAAGGTTTCTCATGCCAATGTGACCTAGTCGTCTATGCCATAACCAACCTTTTGAGGATTTAGCAATGAAGCAAGTTTTAGGTTGAGCCATTTTAGTGAAATCAACTATGTATAGATCACCTCTACGTATACCGGTAAAGACCATTTTATGATTGTCTCGACGAAACACTTGGCAATCTACTTCAGTAAATAGGACATTGAAACCGAAATCAGCAAGTCTAGATACTGAAAGTAAGTTGTAGCCAAGAGACTCAACGAGCATAACATTCTGAATGGAGCTATCATGTGAGATGGCCACCTTACTGAGGCCAACCACCTTACCCTTTGAGTTGTCATCGAAAGTGACATACTTTCGAGGACTATCATTTTCAGCAAGCTCGCGAAACATGTCTTTATCTCCGGTCATGTGATCGGTACATCCACTATCAAGAACCCATTCCTTTCCTCCTGCCATATATCCCCGAAGATTTGCCATAAGACCAAAATGTCTCATTGCATCATCAAGATCAAAGTCATCATCATCATCCTCATCATAGTATCCATGTTCAACATCATCATGTGGTGGATCAACTCCTAGTGAGAGTGATTCATTAGTATGAGTTTGACAATAATCTCCTCTATGAATTCTAGTAGCTTCGGAAATGATATCGCTAATAATTCCTACATTTCCTTTAGCACGGATAAGGTTTGTAAGTTCAAATAGACGATCACCAAACATAGGATCACTAGTATTCATCTTACTCAAAGAAATAGACTTATGAAGAATTTCATCAAGATTTTTCAAAGAATAATCAGGAAATCGTTCCTTAAGAAATTTCCATATAGTGTAGGCACACTCAAGAGTAGGCAGTTTTCCAACCAAGTTTCTAGGCAAGCCTCTAGTGATAAGATTAACAGTTCTAACATTCCTAATCATGTCAATAGACTCATCAAGGGTAGGATGCATAGGATCAACATAAGGTGCACAAGGACTAGCAATGTACTTGTTCAAATTATATTGATTGAAATTACAAGCATCTCATTTTTCCACTCATGAAAGTACTCTCCATCAAGAATAGGCACCTATGTCTAAGACTCCCCAAAGTAGACTCATCCATCTTCCTCCAATGGTGATTAAACAAAGGCAATGGAAACCAATGCTCTGATACCACTTGTAGGACCTTGAGAAGAGGTGTCTAGAGGGGGGGTGATTAGACACTAAGTACCAAAGTTGCAGTTTTTAACTTCTTTAAGTTTAAGTGGAGTTTAGGCACAAATTTAACATTCACAACATATAGCAAGCAAGCATGCAAAGAGTATATGAGCAGCGGAAAGTAAAGCATGCAACTTGCAAGAATGTAAAGGGAAGGGTTTGGAGGATTCAAAAGCAATTGGAGACATGGATGTTTTTGGCGTGGTTCCGATAGGTGGTGCTATCGTACATCCACGTTGATGGAGACTTCAACCCACGAAGGGTAACGGTTGCGCGAGTCCACGGAGGGCTCCACCCAAGAAGGGTCCACGAAGAAGCAACCTTGTCTATCCCACCATGGCCGTCGCCCACGAAGGACTTGCCTCACTAGCGGTAGATCTTCACGAAGTAGGCGATCTCCTTGCCCTTACAAACTCCTTGGTTCAACTCCACAATCTTGTCGGAGGCTCCCAAGTGACACCTAGCCAATCTAGGAGACACCACTCTCCAAGAAGTAACAAATGGTGCGTTGATGATGAACTCCTTGCTCTTGTGCTTCAAATGATAGTCTCCCCAACACTCAACTCTCTCTCATAGGATTTGGATCTGGTGGAAAGAAGATTTGAGTGGAAAGCAACTTGGGGAAGGCTAGAGATCAAGATTCATATGGTAGGAATGGAATATCTTGGCCTCAACACATGAGTAGGTGGTTCTCTCTCAAAACTGGTAAGTTGGAAGTGTAGGTTTGTTCTGATGGCTCTCTCCACGAATGAAGAGGAGGTGGAGGGGTATATATAGCCTCCACACAAAATCTAACCGTTACACACAATTTACCAATCTCGGTGGGACCGAATCAACAAACTCGGTCAGACTGATTTAGTAAACCTAGTGACCGTTAGGATTTTCGGTGGGACCGAAATGCAACTCGATAGGACCGATATGGTTAGGGTTAGGGCATAACATAATCTCAGTGAGACCAATTACACAAACTCGGTGAGACCGATTTTGGTAATTAGCTAACGAGAGAGTTGGTCAGGCAAACTCAGTGGGACCGATTACTCAAACTCGGTGAGACCGATCTTGGTAAAAAGTTAAGTAGAGAGTTTGCATTGTAATCTCGGTAGTACCGATTAAACAAACTCGGTGAGACCAATTTTGATAATTGACATACACAGAGAGATTACAATCCCATCTCGGTGAGACCGAGATCCCTATCGGTGAGACCGATTTGCCTAGGGTTTGTGGCAGTGGCTATGACATTTGAACTCGGTGGCGCCGGATAGAAAGAATCGGTGTGACCAATTTTGGCTTTAGGTTTAGGTCATATGTGTGGAAGCGGGAAAGTAGTTGAGGGTTTTGGAGCATATCACTAAGCACTGTGGAGCAAGAAACTCATTAAGCAACACCTCATCCCTTCTTGATAGTATTGGCTTTTCCTATAGACTCAATGTGATCTTGGATCACTAAAATGTAAAATGAAGAGTCTTGAGCTTGAAGCTTTAGCCAATCCTTTGTCCTTAGCATCTTGAAGGAGTTCCCACATCCTTTAGTCCATGCCACTCCATTGTTGAACTTATCTGAAACATACTAGATAAAAGTGTTAGTCCAACAAGAGATATGTTGTCATTAATTACCAAAACCACATAGGGAGCACGTGTGCTTTCACCACCGCCGCCCCAAGCCCCGGCGCCTCCCCGAGCATGCCTTTGCACATCTACAGGGCCTCGTGAGCCCTCTTCCCCTCCCCCTCTCTCCCATTATCGGATCCGGCCGCGCCTCCGCGCATGCGCCCGCGCCCCCGACCATGTCGCCGCGTCGTTCCGTCGCCCGCACGCTGCTCCGCTCGCGCCTGAGGCTCCATGGCCATCGGCCCTGCGCGTCCCCACCACTGCAGCTTGCCGCTCCTCCCCTGGCCGCTGCTCCGGCCGACCTCACCGTGCCCTGGCTTCGGCCAGTGACCATGTGCGCGCGGCCCAGCCGTGGCTGGCCGGTTACAGCCGCCGCCCCACCTCTCCTTCGATGCCGCCCACCGGTGTCCGCCTTCCCCAGTCAGCGCATCGCGCGGCTCCGACCCGTGGTCGTGGCCTTCGCCCTCCCGGTGGCCTCGGGCGCACACGCGGGCGCCCGTGCCCGTTCGCCCCGTTAACCGCCCCGGTCGGCCTGGGCTACCGACCAGTGGGGCATGCCCCTGTAAAAAAATTGATGAATGATAAAAAAATATATTGATTAATAAATTAATTAACTAAAAGGTAATTAACTTAATTAAAATGGTTTAATTAAACTAATTACTTAGTTAGTCTAACTAATCCATAATAAGCTGAATGAGTGCATGACAGGAGGGTCCCACCCCTGTTGACCAGTCAAACGTTGACTGGTCAACTGGCTCCCCCTGGCCCACCTGTCAGCCACTGGGTACACTTTGGTGTAAGCTGTGCTGGGTGCGCCTAGCAATTTAACATTTATTTTCGAATTAAAAATAATTTCAGAATAATATTAAAACTTTGAAAAATAATATAAAATAATCCGTAACTCGGATGAAAATGTTTTGTACATGAAAGTTGCTCAGAACGACGAGACGAATCCGAATACACGGTCTGTTCGGCGCCCCACATCCCTAGCATAGCAAACATGCAACTTTTCCCCTCCGTTTCATCTCTCTGAAAATGCCGGACTTCGGCAAAACTTTCCCGGATGTTATCACCCTTCGCCGGTATCATGTAGCACCATGCTAGAACACGTCTAGCTCTGCCTGCTATCCTGTTATACACTTGCTTGCTATGTATTTACTGTTTCTTCCCCCTCTTCTCTCCGGTAGACCCCGAGACCATTGCTGATGCCCCTGTGATCGACTACGTCGACGACGACCCTCCTTCTTGTCTGAGCAACCAGGCAAGCCCCCCCTTTGATCATCCCAATATCGCCCATTCTATACTCTCATGCTTGCATTAGATTTTGCTACTGTTATTGTTTGCTCCTATTTTGATGCATAGCCTACTTTTGTACCTATTTATTGTTACCTACCTGCTTATCCTAAACTGCTTAGTATAGGTTGGCTAGTGATCCTCAGTGACCCCCACATTGTCCTTGTTGCCTCTGCTTCATCATCGACGACCCGATCAACGTGATCGACGACCAGGGCCCGACACCTCACATCACATCACGCCCCTTTTGTTGCTTGACTCTGCAAAGCTACTATCGAGTGCCGAGGGTGATCCCTCATTACGCACTCCTGATGAGAATTCTGTAGTGTAGCTATTCGGTCGTGGTCATCGAGGGTGATTTCCTCTTTCACCATTCCCGATACGGCTCTGTAGTTCAACACATCAAGTGTGAACCTCGAGGGTGGTCCCTCTTACGTTCACCTTGATGATTACATTGAGTGGAATCCACCGGGGGTGATTCCTCGGGTTTTCCCCTTGATGTTTGGACACACGGTTACCTTGACTTTACTTGAGACCTTTGGGAAAGTCGGGCGGGCCCGGAGAGCACCCGCAAGATGGTTACGAGGCACGGCCGGGCAGGCAGGCCGCCGAGGAGTGGGCTGGGCTAGCCCTTGCCGTATTTCCTTGAGACGGGGCGACGGGGTCACCTTATCGTGAGTCTCTGCTCGTCTCCGCAAGCTAATAATACACTATGGTTTGGGTATTGTTCTAAGTTGTCCTTTGGCCTTTACGCACCAACCACCACATGAGAATAGTTATGGGCCTCGACATCGTGGTATCAGCCGAAGCTTTGTCAGATGTCTAGTTCAGAAGTGCGGCACGGCTGGGCCGGCACCATACATGTAGAGGTGGAGCCTGGACCCGCCCTGTACGCAATGACCCAGAGTGCGCCATGCGATGGGACCAGACCCCGGAGTGCTTAGGAGGTAGACCGGTGGGGACCTCTCTGCTGAGCCTAGGTAGGGCTGTGACGTGTTGATCTTCCGAGGACGGGCATTGACCCAGAAAAGTGTGTCTGGCCAGAGTGATCGAGCATGCTGGAAAATGTGGTGCACCCCTGTAGGGAAGATTATCTATTAATAGTCGTGTCCACGGTAACGGACGTTCAAACTTATATCCTGATCTTATACAACTACAAATGGATACTTGAATATGTGGCTCCTGGATTGCTTTCTCGCAGGGAGTCGAGGAAGGATCTCTGGGCATTAATGTTACAACATGCTTGTTAAATATTAAACTGTTATTCTTTACTCTTCTACATGCTGCAAGATGCGAGGAGCTGCATGAAGATGCTAGTATTCAATAGGCTAGGCCTTCCCCCTCTATTCTGGCATTCTGCAGTTCAGTCCACAAATACAAACCTTCCATTTGATACCAGTGCATACTTAGTATAGATCTGATGCTTGCGAGTACTTTGGATGAGTACTCATGGTTGCTTTGCTACCCCCTTTTCCCCCTTCTCTCTTCTTTCCGGTTGATGCAACCAGATGGTGGATCCTTGGAGCCAGATGCCACCGCCGACGGATACTACTACATGAAGGCCGTTCATGACCAGGAGTAGTTAGGAGGTCCCAAGGAGGAGGCCTTGCCTCTTCAATTGTTGTTGCTTTTGTGCTAGCCTTCTTAAGGCATCCTTGTTTAACTTATGTCTGTACTCAGATATTGTTGCTTTCGCTGACTCTTGTGTATCGAGCTATGTATTAGAGCCCTCGAGGCCCCTAGCTTGTAATATAAAGCTTGTATTATTTTTGATTTGTGTCTAGAGTTGTGTTATGATATCTTCCCGTGAGTCCCTGATCTTGATCGTACACATTTGCGTGTATGATTAGTGTACGATTGAATCGGGGGCATCACAAGTTGGTATCAGAGCCAACTGCCTGTAGGATCCCCCTTTCCAACTCCTTGGCCGAAGTTGATTCTAGTTTAGAAGAAAATGGTTTTACTAACATGGCTGTGTGGCTTATGGGCCCACGTCGCCATTGGGTGGTATTAGGATCTTTTACTCCTCGTCTATACTCTAGGACTCTGATCTCTCTTCTATTCGGGATAAATGGTTTTGCTAACTCTACCCTAGGTTCTCATGATCACATCCACCCGGAGATTTGTATCATGTCTTTCTTGAATTCGGAGCTAGGATCTGCTTCACTTTGTCCACGGGCCGCAGAAATCCTTCATATCAAGGGCACCCTGCGTCGTCCCCTGTAGATTCCTCGCTCTAGTGGTTTTCCCCGACGATGATGTAGTCTTTGCTATGTCTCGTTTTTGTATCCCTCCATCGCGAGCATGTGTGTCGCCTAGTATGTCTAGGATGATCCTCTTGTTCGAACTCCTACTAACAACGTGTGATTGGCTCTATATATGTATACGTAAGTCTTTAGTGACTACTGCTTTGTACATACTGCGCCTTTGCTCATTGTTCAAGTTACCTCATGAATGACTCCATACACCTGCTGCACCCGTGTTAAATTGCTTCCTGATGTTTTACCAGGATGGCTGACGATCCTCCACCTCCACCCTATATGGCAGCAATGATGCAGCGGTTTGAGCTGAATCGTCAGTTTATGACTGGAATAATGGCTCAGTTTCCAAACCAGAATGCTCATCAATAGCCTGCCCCAATAAGACTGCAAGAATTCGTGCGCCTCAACCTGTCCATTTTCCACAACTCCACTAATCCTATGGATGCTGATGATTGGCTTCGTGACATCCTGTTTGAGATGGAGTCGGCTAATGTTGCCCCTGCCAGTTATGTCACCTTTGCGACATTTCACCTGAAAGGTCCAGCTGCTCAATGGTGGGAAAACCACAAGGGTATGCTGCCTGCAGAGACTGTAACCACTTGGCAGGAACTTCAGTTAGCCTTCCGTGCACGGCACATTCCTCAGGGTCTGATGGACCAGAAGAAGAAGGAGTTCCGCAAACTCTCACAAGGCTCAATGACTATGGATGAATATCAGAGGAAATTCCTTGAATTATCTCGCTATGCTGCGGATGACGTCTGCACCGATGCTCACAAGCAGGAGAAATTTCGTGAAGGACTGCATCCGATATAAAGCTCGCACTTGTTGCTCATGATTGTGCAGACTTTGCGACGATTGTCAGCCAATCTTTCCGAGCTGAAACTGGTCTTACTGAGTACCAAGAGTCTCTCAAACGTACTCGAGATGTTGGCTCATCCTTGAGTCAGCCTGCTCATAAACGCCGAGTTTGGATCCCACACAATGTTCATCACCGACCTGCTCCAACACCAAGGTCGTCTTATGTTGCACCTAGTCTGCCTCCGCCACCGAGACAACCAACGATTCAGGGTGGACAATCCAATGATGTGGCTCCTCCCCATAATGATGGCTTATGACACAAGTGTGGACATCCAGGACACCTTGCTATCAACTGTCACCCGGATCGGCTTAAAAAGGCACCACGTTCTGCTGTGGGTCGTATGAAGGGCCGTCGAAACCATCATATCAGTAGTTGTAATGCCAGGATGCTTGTAATAAGTTGTGGTCAAGTCACCCATGTCAAGGTTGAAGAAGCTTGTGAGTCCCCAAAAATCGTGATGGGTACCCTTCACGTTAATTCAGTGTCAGCTTCTGTTCTCTTTGATTCAGGAGCATCGCATGCTTTTGTGTCCCAACAATTTGCACAGTCACATGAGTTATACATGGACGATTTACCCACTCCTCTAACGGTTCAATCCCCAGGGTCCAAGTGGCAAACCACAATGGTAAGCCCTCACAACCACATCGATATTGGAGGTCTACTTTTTCCGGCTTCTCTCATTATGCTCGGACCTTACAACATAGATATCATTCTTGGTATGGACTGGTTGACAGCCCATAGTGCTAAGATCGACTGTGCTAGCAAGACAGTCCAGCTCACTCACCCTTCAGGCCAGACAGTCCAATACTCAGCTCGAGCAGCTCAGGATGCTAAGAACCAGATATATGTTCTGAATGCATTGAATGCTTCACCTCTTGAGGGAATAGAGAACATTCCAATTGTTCGTGATTTCAAAGATGTCTTCCCAGAAGAACTTCCAGGAATACCCCCTGCTAGAGTTGTCGAATTCGTCATAGACTTGAAACCGGGCACAACTCCTATTGCCAAGCGACCCTACAAGATGCCGCCACATGAAATCCTTGAACTTATGGAGGAAATCGACAAATATCTTCACAAGGGATTCATTCGTCCAAGTTCATCGCTTGGGGAGCACCTTCTCTCTTTGTCAAGAACAAGGATGGTACTAATCGTTTGGTCCAAGATTACCGACCTATCAACCAGGCAACCATTCAGAATAAGTATCCGCTTCCCAGAATCAATGATCTATATGATCAACTTGCTGGTTCCTCAGTATTCTCTAAACTTGATTTGAGGTTGGGTTACCATCAGATTCGGGTTCGTAAAGAGGATATTCCCAAGACTGCCTTCGTTACTCTCTATGGTTCATACGAGTACACCGTTATGTCCTTTGGTTTGACAAATGCTCCAGCGACATTCTCTCGTCTGATGAACTATATATTCATGGAATACCTCGACAAGTTCGTCGTGGTTTATCTGGATGATATCCTTGTATATTCCAAGAATAAAGAAGAACATGCTGAACACCTAAGACTTGTTCTGGAAAAACTTCAAGAGCATCAACTGTATGGTAAATATTCCAAGTGTGAATTCTGGCTTCCTGAAGTGACCTACCTTGGGCACGTCATCTCCAAGGATGGTATTGCCGTCAACCCCAAGCGAGTTCAGGCTATTCTCGATTGGACTCCTCCAAAGAATGTCAAGCAAGTTAGAAGTTTTCTCGGACTCACCAGCTATTGCCGTCGATTTGTCGATAACTTCTCCAAGATTGCCAAGCCCCTGACTGGTCTGCTTCACAAAGGCGTCAAGTTTGATTGGACAGAAAAGTGTTAGGAAAGTTTCCAAGCACTCAAAGACAAGCTGACTTCTGCCCCAGTGCTTGCTCCGCCAGATACTAAGAAGGATTTCGTCATTTACTGCGATGCTTCACGACAAGGATTAGGCTGTGTCCTAATGCAAGAGCGCAGAGTGATTGCCTATGCCTCTCGTCCTTTGCGCCCTCACGAAGAGAACTACGCAGTTCATGACCTCGAGCTTGCTGTTGTCGTACATGCACTAAAACAGTGGTGACATTACCTTCTCGGTAATCGTTGTGAGATCCTCACCGAGCACCAAAGTCTGAAGTATCTGTTTACCCAGCCAGACCTGAACCTCCGTCAGTAGAGATGGATGGAGATGGTAGCAGATTTTGACTTGGGTATTTCCTATACACCAGGAAAGGCTAATGTAATGGTTGATGCTTTGAGCCGCATGTCATATTGCAATCACCTCGAGGTTCGAAAAGTTCATCCCTCGCTTGTTGAAGAATTCAGAAAGCTGAACCTCCATATTGTTCCGCCTGGTGCACTCGCTCCCCCTCCTCCAGAGTGCCACAAAATGAACCTCCACATTGTTCCCCAGGGTTCTCTCAATACCCTGATTGCTAAACCAGATCTCATGGACAGCATCAAGGAGCTGCAGAAATATGACTCTCAAGCCCAAAATATTAAGCGCTGCCTCACAGAAGGAAAGCCCTCATTCTTCACCGTTGCTGATGATGGCACTTTGTACTTCAAAGGTCGCCTAGTGGTGCCATGTAAGGAGAAAAACCTAGATATGACTAAGGAGGTTATGGAAGAAGCTCATGACACTCCGTTGTCTATTCATCCCGGTAGCACCAAGATGTACCAAGCCATTCATCAAAGATTCTGGTGGTCAAACATGAAGCAAGACATTGCTCGCTATGTTGTTAAATGTGATGTTTGCCTTCGTATCAAAGCAGAACATCAAAGGCCTGCTGGAACTCTGCAACCTATCTCTATTCCTGAATGGAAATGGGACCATGTTGAAATGGATTTCGTCACTGGATTTCCCAAATCTCAGAAAGGCAATGATGCTATTCTGGTAGTCATTGACCGGCTTTCTAAAGTTGCACATTTCCTGGCTGTTAAATAAACGATCACTGCTAGTCAGCTGGCAACCCTCTACATGTCCAAAATTGTCTCACTTCACAGTATCCCATTGGTAATCAGTTCAGACCGTGGCAGTTTATTCACTTCAAGATTCTGGGCAAGTTTCCAAGAAGCTATGGGAACTCATCTGTCTTTCAGCACTGCTTTTCACCCTCAGTCGCAGGGACAAGTTGAATGTGTTAATCAAGTTCTAGAAGACATGCTTCGAGCTTGTGTTATTTCCTTCGGCAAGAAATGGGAGGAATCTCTCCCATATGCTGAGTTCTCTTACAACAAAAGCTATCAAGCTAGTCTGAAGATGGCCCCCTTCGAAGTGTTATATGGACGAAAGTGTCAAACCCCCCCTGAACTGGCCGGAAACTAGGGAACGTCCACTCTTTGGTCTGGATATTATCCAACACACCGAAGAACAAGTCCGCATCATTCGCGAGAATCTCAAGACTGCTCAGTCACGTCAAAAGAGTAATTATGGCCGTCATCACAAAGACATGGTCTATCAACCTGGCGAAAAGGCTTATCTTCGAGTCACACCAATGAAGGGTGCACACCGCTTCGGGATCAAGGGCAAGCTAGCTCCTCGCTATATTGTTCCATTCACTATTCTCGAAAGGCATGGAAAAGTGGCATACCAGTTGGAACTACCGTTGAACCTTTCTCAGGTTCACGATGTGTTCCATGTGTCACAACTCCGTTGCTGCTTCAGGGACCCAATCCGAGCAGTGGATCATGAAGTGCTCGAGTTGCAACAGGACCTCTCCTATAAAGAGCATCCGGTCCGCATTCTCGACCAAGCTGAACGCTGCACACGTTAGAAGGCGATCAAGTTCCTGAAGGTCCAGTGGTCGAATCACTCTGAAGATGAAGCCACTTGGGAACGCGAGGATCGCCTACGTGATGAATACCCCGCTTTGTTTCCTTCTACCTCCTAAATCTTGGGACGAGATTTCTTGTAGTGGAGGAGAATTGTAACGCCCGGATAATTATGCTACAGTAATCCCATGCCAATGATGCCGCGTCACCGCAATTACTGTTGTTAACCTCACGATGATTCAATCTCATTCAATTTAAAATTCAAAATTAAACCAAATAACAAAAGTAAATAAAAGAACAAGGAAAAAAAATACCTCCCCCACTGGGCCAACTGGCCCAGCTAGCCTACCAGCCCACGCCACGTGGGGATAAGACCGAGCCCCCCACTCTCCTCGTCAGCTCCCTGGGATCTTTTCCCCTGCATGACCCCCACTCCCACGATCCCCTTCTCCTCCTCCTGTCTGGATCTGGGCAGAGCGCCCGAGCCTGCTGACCCCCTTGCGCCCTGGTGCTCTCCCGTCGCCCGACAACCGCCGCCGCGCAAAGCCCCCCTCGCCGGACCGCCTCCCCGACTTCGCCGGATCATCCCCGTCCTCCTCCCCATCGGCTCCATCGCGCCGTAGCCGTCCCCGTCGTCGACCACCGCCGCCCCGAGCCTCGGCGCCTCCCCGAGCATGCCTTTGCACATCTACAGGACCTCGTGAGCCCTCTTCCCCTCCCCCTCTCTCCCATTATCTGATCCGGCCGTGCCTCCGCGCGTGCACCCGCACCCTCGACCACGTCGCCGCGTCGTTCCGTCGCCCGCACACTGCTCTGCTCGCATCCGAGGCTCCATGGCCGCACCCCCCTCACATGTCCATCGGCCCCGCGCGTCCCCACCACTTTGGCTTGCCGCTCCGCCCCTGGCCGCCGGAGCCCTGGCCGCTGCTCCGGCCGACCTCGCCGTGCCCTGGCTTCGGCCAGTGACCGCGTGTGCGCGGCCCAGCCATGGCTGGCCGGCCACAGCCGCCGCCCCACCTCTGCTTCGATGCCGCCCGCCGGTGCCACACCACCGTCGGCGTCCACCTTCCCCAGTCACCGCATCGCGCAGCTCCGACCCGTGGTCGTGGCCGTCGCCCTCCCGGTGGCCTCAAGCGCACACGCGGGCGCCCATGCCCGTTCGCCCCGTTAACCGCCCCGGTTGGCCTGGGCTACCAACCAGTGGGGCTGCCCCTGTAAAAAAATTGATGAATGATAAAAAAATATTAATTAATAAATTAATTAACTAAAAGGTAATTAACTTAATTAAAATGGTTTAATTAAACTAATTACTTAGTTAGTCTAACTAATCCATAATTCGCTGAATGAGTGCATGACAGGAGGGTCCCACCCCTGTTGACCAGTCAAACGTTGACTGGTCAACTGGGTCCCCCTAGCCCACCTGTTAGCCACTGGGTACACTTTGGTGTACACTGTGCTGGGTGTGCCTAGCAATTTAGCATTTATTTTTGAATTAAAAATAATTTCAGAATAATATTAAAACTTTGAAAAATAATATAAAATAATTCGTAACCCGGATGAAAATGTTTTGTACATGAAAGTTGCTCAGACCGACGAGACGAATCCAAATACACGGTATGCTCGGCCGCCACACATCACTAGCATAGCAAACATGCAACCTTTCCCCTTCGTTTCATCTGTCCGAAAATGCTGGACTTCGAGAAAACTTTCCCGGATGTTATCACCCTTCGCTGGTATCGTGTAGCACCGCGCTAGAACACGTCCAGCTCTGCCTGTTGTCCTGTTATACACTTGCTTGCTATGTATTTACTGTTTCTTCCCCCTCTTATCTCCGATAGACCCCAAGACAATTGTTGATGCCCCTGTGATCGACTACGTCGATGACAACCCTCCTTCTTGTCTGAGCAACCAGGCAAGCCCCCCCCCCCCTTTGATCATACCGATATCGCCCATTCTATTCTCTCATGCTTGCATTAGATTTTGCTACTGTTATTGTTTGCTCCTATTCTGATGCATAGCCTGCTTTTTTACCTGTTTATTGTTACCTACCTGCTTATCCTAAACTGCTTAGTATAGGTTGGCTAGTGATCCATTAGTGACCCCCACGTTGTCCCTGTTGCCCCTGCTTCATCATCGACGACCCGATCAACATGATTGATGACCAGAGCCCGACACCTCACATCACATCATGCCCCTTTTGTTGCTCGACTCTGCAGAGCTACTACCGAGTGTCGAGGGTGATCCATCATAACACACTCCTGATGATAATTCTGTAGTGTAGCTATTCGGTCGTGGTCATCGAGGGTGATTTCCTCTTTCACCATTCCCGATACGGCTCTATCGTTCAACACCTCAAGTGTGAACCTCGAGGGTGGTCCCTCTTACGTTCACCTTGATGATTACATTGAGTGGAATCCACTGGGGTTGATTCCTCAGGTTTTCCCCTTGATGTTTGGACACACGGTTACGTTGACTTTACTTGAGACCTTTGGGAAAGTCGGGCGGGCCCGGAGAGCACCCGCAAGATGGTTACAAGGCACGGCTGGGCAGGCAGGCCGCCCCAGAGTGGGCTGGGCTAGCCTTTGTCGTATTTCCTCGAGACGGGGCGACGGGGTCACCTTATCGTGAGTCTCTGCTCGTCTTCGCAAGCTAATAATACACTATGGTTTGGGTATTTGTTCTGAGTTGGCCTTTGGCCTCTACGCACCAACCACCACGTGAGAATAGTTATGGGCCTCGACGTCATGGTATCAGCCGAAGCTTTGTCAGACGTCCAATTGAGAAGTGCGGCACGGCTGGGCCAGCACCATCCATGTAGAGGTGGAGCCTGGACCCGCCCTGTACGCAACGACCCGGAGTGCAACGGGCGATGGGCCCAGACCCCGGAGTGCTTAGGAGGTAGACCGGTGGGGACCTCTCTGCTGAGCCTAGGTAGGGCTGCGATGTGTTGATCTTCCGAGGCCGGGAATTGACCCAGAAAAGTGTGTCTGGACAGAGTGATCGAGCGTGTTGGAAAACGTGGTGCACACTTGCAGGGAAGATTATCTATTAATAGATGTGTCCACGGTAACGGACATTCAGACTTATATCCTGATCTTATACAACTACGAATGGATACTTGAATATGTGGCTCCGGGATTGCTTTCTCACAGGGAGTCGAGGAAGGATCTCTGGGCATTAATGTTACAACATACTTGCTAAATATTAAACTGCTATTCTTTACTCTGCTACATGCTGCAAGATGCGAGGATCTACGTGAAGATGCTAGTCTTTGATAGGCTAGGCCTTTCCCCTCTATTCTGGCACTCTGCAGTTTAGTCGACAAATACAAACCTTCCATTTGTTACCAGTGCATACTTAGTATAGATCTGATGCTTGCGAGTACTTTGGATGAGTACTCACGGTTGCTTTGCTACCCCCTTTTCCCCCTTCTCTCTTCTTTCCGGTTGATGCAACCAGATGGTGGATCCTTGGAGCCAGATGCCACCACCGACGGATACTACTAAATGGAGGCCTTGCCTCTTCGATTAGGATTAGTTAGGAGGTCCCAAGAAGGAGGCCTTGCCTCTTCGATCGTTGTTGCTTTTGTGCTAACCTTCTTAAGGCATCCTTGTTTAACTTATGTCTGTACTCAAATATTGTTGCTTACGCTGACTCTTGTGTATCGAGCTATGTATTCGAGCCCTCGAGGCCCCTGGCTTGTAATATAAAGCTTGTATTATTTTTGATTTGTGTCTAGAGTTGTGTTTTGTGATATCTTCCTGTGAGTCCCTGATCTTGATCGTACACATTTGCGTGTATGATTAGTGTACGATTGAATCGGGGGCATCGCAACTTTGGAAGAGGTTTTAATTGATTTTGATAATGAAGTTGCTATCTATGATGATTATGGTGATGACATGTATGCTATATTGAATAATTATAACCATGAAACTTGTCATCATGATATTAATTTTGAATCACATGATAGTTATTTTGTTGAATTTACTCCCACTATTATTCATGAGAATAAATTTGCTTGTATGGAGAATAGTAAATTCTCTATGCTTGTGGATCATGAAAAGAATGCCTTATGTGTTATTTATATTTTTGAATTCATTCATGATGCTACTAAAAATTATTTTGAGAGAGGAACATATGCTTTTCCATATTTCAATAAGGGATAATTCGTTTTATGCCCCTAGTTGTGTCTCACTCGACAGGGTTGCCCCTAATTTCCAAAAGTCAGCGGTTCTGTCCAACCCACTTTGATCGTCTTGTGCTTTTGCCCTTTGACCGTTTGACCGTCACTTTGAAAACTTCATAACTAATTCATACTAAATCATAAAAATGCAAATAAGATACCAAAATGTTTAAACATCACCTATATGTCAATGTCAGTTGCATTCATGACAAAAGTGTTGGTAAGTGCCCAGCCAAGTTTTAGCTCTTATCAGACCACCATGAACAGTAAAATCTTAAAAGGTTCAAAAAATCCAAAAAAATGGTGTCAAAGAATGACAAATGTTGTCAGTGCTTGCCAAATTTCATCACGGAATGACATTTGTGGAAGTCAGGGCAAAAAAAGATTCTATTTTGGAGTGTTGATTGCTTTTTTTGCCATGACTTCCACAAATGCCATTCCCTGATGAAACTTGGCAAGCACTTAAAACATTTTTCATTCTTTGACACCAATTTTTTTTGAACTTTTTAAGATTGTACTGTTCATGGTGGTGTGATAAGAGCTAAAACTCGGATGCGCACTTAGCAACACTTTTGTCATGAATGCAAGTGACATTGACATACAGGTGATGTTTATCCAAACATTCTGGTATCTTATTTGCATTTTTCTAATTTAGT
The DNA here is from genome assembly GCF_018294505.1 of Triticum aestivum. Taxonomy (NCBI): domain Eukaryota; kingdom Viridiplantae; phylum Streptophyta; class Magnoliopsida; order Poales; family Poaceae; genus Triticum; species Triticum aestivum. The sequence goes on from NC_057804.1 coordinate 503,261,747, forward strand.
ATGAATTAATTATGAAGTTTTCAAAGTAACGGTCAAACGGTCAAAGGGCAAAAGCACAAGTCGAGCAAAGTGGGTTGGACAGAACCACTGGCTTTTGGAAATTAGGGGAAATCCTGTCGAGTGGGACACAACTAGGGGCATAAAACCAATTATCCCTTTCAATAATATCAAGTTTCCTCTCTATGTGTTGAAAGTTTTGAAGTCATCCTTGTTTTGCTTTCCTATGCTAGTTGATTCTTGTTCCCATAAATTGTTCGCTCACAAAATCTCTATGCATAGGAAGCATGTTAGGCTTAAATGTGCTAGTCATATGCTTCATGATGCTCCTGTTATGTTTCAATTCTCTACTTTTATACGAGCATCATTGAAATCATCATGCCTAGCTAAAAAGGCATTAAAGAAAAGCGCTTGTTGGGAGACAACCCAACACTATTCACTGGTACGCGTCGGTGCTATACAAATGGTTTTTAACCCCTTTCTACGACGGCATTTGGAACCATCGCCAAGTGAGCGTGGGTGATAGGGGGTCCTTCCCACACGGCCCAGAAACCGTCGGGGATAGGCCCTCCTGGCACATAAGCTGGGGCAAAATGAGCTCTTGTGCGATCGATCGAGGCATCGAAACCCAATTGTTTCTGTTCGTATGTACATCCCACACGGTGAATCCCAGAAAAACATTTCCGTTCGTATGTATATCACACACAGTCAATCCAAGGAGAACGTTTTCATTCTCATGTACATCCCACACAGTGAATCCAGGGAAAACGTTTCCGTTCGTATGTACTTCCCACACAGTCAATCTAGGGAAAACGTTTTTGTTCGTATGTACATCCCACACAGTCAATCCAAGGAAAACGTTTCTGTTTGTATGTACATCCCACACAGGTTTATGTATAGGCTCGTGTGTGATACGTGTAACTATCACACAGGCTCTTCTTTGGTTAACCGTTTGCTTTTATCAACTACATCACACACGATTTGATGAAGAAAACAATGCGGCATTGGGCTATCCATCACAAGCGCTTTTACTTCTAGAACCGTTTGCAAAGTTCCATGACCCATTTCACATGTTTATTAGTTTACAATTAATAATTCTAGTATTATGCAAATTCACATTTCATATCGAACAGTTGTTTGCCAGTTTCATATCAGGCACATAGATATATTTTAACATCACAGTACGATAGCTACCGAAAAACAGTGATGTCTACTACACAACCTTCTTCTTGTAGACGTTGTTGGGCCTCCAAGTGCAGAGGTTTGTAGGACAGTAGCAAATTTCCCTCAAGTCAATGACCTAAGGTTTATCAATCCATGGGAGGCGTAGGATGAAGATGGTCTATCTCAAACAACCCTGCAACCAAATAACAAAGAGTCTCTTGTGTCCCCAACACACCCAATACAATGGTAAATTGTATAGGTGCACTAGTTCAGCGAAGAGATGGTGATACAAGTGCAATATGGATGGTAGATATAGGTTTTTGTAATATGAAAATATAAAAACAGCAAGATAACTAATGATAAAAGTGAGCATAAACGACATTACAATGCTAGGAAACAAGGCCTAAGGTTCATACTTTCACTAGTGCAAGTTCTCTCGACAATAATAACACTGGATCATATAACTATCCCTCAACATGCAACAAAGAGTCACTCCAAAGTCACTAATAGCGGAGAACAAATGAAGAGATTATTTTAGGGTATGAAACCACCTCAAAGTTATTCTTTCTGATCGATCTATTCAAGAGTCCGTAGTAAAATAACACGAAGTTATTCTTTCGGTTTGATCTATCATAGAGTTCGTACTAGAATAACACCTTAAGACACAAATCAACCAAAACCCTAATGTCACCAAAATACTCCAATGTCACCTCAAGTATCCGTGGGCATGATTATATGATATGCATCACACAATCTCAGATTCATATATTCAACCAACAAAAAGTACTTCAAAGAGTGCCCCAAAGTTTCTACCGAAGAGTCAAGACGAAAACGTGTGCCAACCCCTATGCATAAGTTCACAAGGTCACTGAACCCGCAAGTTGATAACCAAAACGTACATCAAGTAGATCATGTGAATATCCCATTGTCACCATAGATAAGCACATGCAAGACATACATCAAGTGTTCTCAAATCCTTAAAGACTCAATCCGATAAGATAACTTCAAAGGGAAAACTCAATCCATTACAAGAGAGTAGAGGGGGAGAAACATCATAAGATCCAACTATAATAGCAAAGCTCGCGATACATCAAGATCGTGCCGAATCAAGAACATGAAAGAGAGAGAGAGAGAGAGAGAGAGAGAGAGATCAAACACATATCTACTGGTACATACCCTCAGCCCCGAGGGTGAACTACTCCCTCCTCATTATGGAGAGCACCGAGATGATGAAGATGGCCACCGGTGAGGGATCCCCCCTTTGGCAAGGTGTCGGAATAGGGTCCCAATTGATTTTTGGTGGCTACAGAGGCTTGCGGTGGCGGAACTCCCGATCTATTGTGCCCCTGGATGTTTTTAGGGTATATGAGTATATATAGGCGAACAATGTCGGTCAGGGGAGCCACGATGGGCCCACGAGGGTGGGGGCGTGCCCAGGGGGGCAGGCGCGCCTCCCTGCCTTGTGGCCTCCTCGCTTCTTTCTTGACATCCACTCCAAGTCCTCTAGATCATGTTTGTTCCAAAAATAACTCTCCCGAAGGTTTCATTCTGTTTGGACTCCGTTTGATATTCCTTTTCTGCGAAACACTGAAATAGGCAAAAAAACAACAATTTGGACTGGGCCTCCGGTTAATAGGTTAGTCCCAAAAATAATATAAAAGTGCATAATAAAGCCCATTAAACATCCAAACCAGACAATATAATAGGATGGAACAATCAAAAATTATAGATGTGTTGGAGACGTATCAAGCATCCCCAAGCTTAATTCCTGCTCATCCTCGAGTAGGTAAATGATAAAAATAGAATTTTTGATGTGGAATGCTACCTAGCACTTGTTTGATCAATGATAATTCCAATCACTTTTTCTAGCATCATTATATATCATAACAATAGCTCATATCATAAAGCTTCTCATGATTAAGTAACAAGCTATTCACATGTTAAAGCATAGACCATTAACTTTCTTGAAAACTAACAAGCTATGTTCTCAGTCATCAAACAATTGCAATTCATCTTATTTTCAGGAAGGGTCTATGTACGAGCTTTGCTTTAGCAAATCTCACATACTCAACTATCATATAGTCTTCCATTATTGCTACCACTCAAAGCATATTTTTAGAACAAATAGCATCCATCGAACACAGAGAAAGATAGGGGCTTAATGTTTCGCCTCCCAACTTGTTTATCATATACTCCCTCCGTCCCATAATGTAAGACGTTTTTTGACTCTAGTATAGTGTCAAAAAACGTCTTATATTATGTGACGGAGGGAGTAGATAATTGTCAATAATGAAAATTCATGATCAAATATATTTGAATGGCCATATATGCTTAGATATTTCCCCATCACATGATGCTTGCCAACTAAATAGTAGGTTGGAATGAGAAGGAATACTACTGACTCTAGCATAAAAGTAAAAGATAGGCCCTTCGCAGAGGGAAGCAGGGATTTGCAGAGGTGCCAGAGCTCGAAGCTTTAAAGCAGAGATGAAAATAATTTTGAGAGGTACGCTTTCATTGTTAACGTAACGACCAAGAGTTCCCAATATCTTCCATACTAGATATATTATAGGTGGTTCCCAAATAGAAAGGCCAAGATTTTACTCCCCCTCCACCAACAATCACACTCCACAGCTTGTCTGAAACAACGGGTGCCGTACAACTATCAACAATCCTGGGGGAGTTTTGTGTAAATTATTTGTGATTTTGTTTTTGATCTTTTGATCATAGGACTGGGCATCCCAGTTACCAGCCATTTTCTCGTGAATGATAAGCAGAGTCCACTCATCGTGAGAATAACCCACCAAGCATGGAAGATACTGACAGCCCCTAGTTGCTACATGAGCGATTCGGGCATACAAAATAGATTATTATTTGAAGGTTTAGAGTTTGGAACATGCAAATTTACATGGAACGGCAGGTAAATACCGCATATAGGTAGATATGGTGGACACTCATGGAAGAAACTTGGTTCAAGGAATTTGGATGCACAAGCAGTCTTCCCGCTTAGTACAAATATTTTGTCTAGCAAAGGATTCTAAATAGTAAGCACCACATGTTAGAGGATCCATAACAATATAACTTCTATACAAATATACCCAAGCATAACTCATTATGTTCTCTTCCTTGTCCAACTTCAACTAATTTGCTCAGGTTTGTAATAATTAATGGGGCTCACAATCATAGAAGATGTCCAAGATAGTATTTTTATATGTGACTCTCTTCCTTCAATATTCTTTCATGAATTGTTCAAGTGACCAATACAATGTTTGCTAACCTTCAATAAATTTACCACCTCTACATCTTATATGTGAAGTCATTACTCCCCATGGTATAAGCATATGAAACATATATAATTTCAGATTTATGATAATCAACTCCTTCAACCATTTACTCATAGGATATAAGTGAAGCACACGAGTAAATGACAAACTACTCTAAAAAGATATAAGTGAAGATCAATGAGTAGTTAAATAATCATGTAGCTATGTGAATACTCTCTCTCATTTAAGAATTTCGGATCTTGGGATATTATTCAACCAGCAAGCAAAACAAAATAAAACTACATTTCAAGGATAGCACTCATCATGTGAAGAAACAAAAACTTAGGCTCAACCTATACTAACCGATAATTGTTGAAGAAGAAAGGTGGGATGCCTATCGGGGCATCCCCAAGCGTAGGTGCTTGAGACTTCTTAGAATATTATCTTGGGGTGCCTTGGGTATCCCCAAGCTTGAGCTTTTGTGTCTCCTTGATTCCTCTCATATCAGGGTTTTCCTAAATCTCAAAAACTTCATCCACACAAAACTCAATAAGAACTCGTGAGATAAGTTCGTATAAACCAATGCAAAAACCTTATCATTCTCTACTGTATAAAACCACAAAAATTATTATTCAACATTGCATACTAAATGCCTCTGCATATTTAATACTCCTATCCTCAAATAGAATCATTAAACAAGCAAACATGACAGCAATCTGCCAAAACAGTACAGTCTGTAAAGAATTCAAGGTTCATCATATTTCCCTAACTCCAAAAATTATGATAAAAATTCTACACTGTATAAAATTTATCAGAGCTTATTCTGAAAAAAGATTCAACAATTTATCTTATTCTTACTTTTCTAGGGAATTTTTGCAACATCGTTAAACTTTCTGTTTTGAAACAGCAACATGTATACTTGCAAAATAAGCATGGTAAAGGCTATCCTTGACATTTTCATTGAAAATAAAAATGCAAAATATTATTCTAAATAAAAGAAAAAATCCTAACAAAATAAATTTATGCTCCAAGTAAAACACATATCATGTGGTGAATAAAAATATAGCTCCAAGTAAAGTTACCGATGAACAAAGACGAGAGAGGGAATGCCATACGGGCATCCCCAAGCTTAGGCTCTTAGTTGTCCTTGAATATTACCTTGGGGTGCCCTGGGAATCCCCAAGATTAGGCTCTTTCCACTCCTTATTCCATAGTCCATCGAGTCTTTACCCAAAACTTGAAAACTTCACAACACAAAACTCAACAGAAAGCTCGTAAGCTCCGTTAGTATAAGAAAACAAATCACCACTTTTGGTACTATTGTGAACTCATTCTAAATTAATATTGGTGTAATATCTACTATATTCCAACTTCTCTATGGTTCATACCCTCCGATACTACTCATTGATTCATCAAAATAAGCAAACAACACAAAGAAAACAGAATCTGTCAAAAACAGAACAGTCTGTAGTAATCTGTATCAAACGAATACTTATGGAACTCCAAAAATTCTGAAATAAATTGGTGGAACTGAGGAATTTGTATATTAATCATATTAAAAAAGAATCAACCTAAAATAACTCTTCAGTAAAAAAATGGCAGCTAATCTCGTGAGCGCTAAAGTTTCTGTTTTTTACAACAAGATCACAAAGACTTCACCCAAGTCTTCCCAAAGGTTCTACTTGGCACAAACACTAATTAAACCATAAAAACACATCTAAACAGAGGATAGATGAAATATTTATTACTAAATAGAAACAAAAAGAAAAGAACAAAAGTAAAATTGGGTTGCCTCCCAACAAGCGCTAACGTTTAACGCCCGTAGCTAGGCATGATAATTTCAATGATGCTCACATAAAAGATAAGAGTTAAAATATAAACAGAGCATCATGAAGAATATTACTAGCATATTTAAGTCTAACCCACTTCCTATGCATAGGGATTTTGTGAGCAAACAACTTATGGGAACAATAATCAACTAGCATAGGAAGGCAAAACAAGCATAACTTTAAAACTTTAAGCACGTAGAGAGGAAACTTGATATTATTGCAATATGTAGAAGCATATGATCCTCTCTCATAATAATTTTCAGTAGCATCATGAATTAATTTAACCATATAACCAGCACATAAAGCATTCTTTTCATCATCTACTTGCATAGAAATTTTACTACTCTCCACATAAGCAAATTTATTCTCATCAATAGTAGTCGGAGCAAACTCAACAAAATAACTATCATGTGAGGCATAATCCAATTGAAAACTAAAATCATGATGACAAGTTTCATGGTTATGATTATTCTTAATAACATACAAGTCATCACAATAATCATCATAGATAGCAACTTTGTGCTCATAATCAATTCGAACCTCTTCCGAAAAGTGGATTCATCACTAAATAAAGTCATGACCTCTCCAAATCCACTTTCATAATTATCACAATAATATTCAACATCCTCCAAAATAGTGGGATAATTACTTCCTAAAGTTGGCACTCTTCCAAACCCACTTTCATTAATATAATCATCATAAATAGGAGGCATGCTTTCATCATAATAAATATTCTCATCAAAACTTGGGGCGACTAAACATATCATCTTCGTCAAACATAGCATCCCCAAGCTTGTGGCTTTGCATATCATTAGCATCATGTGTATTCAAAGAATTCATACTAACAACATTGCAATCATGCTCATCATTCACATATTTTATGCCAAGCATTCTATGTAATTCTTCTTCTAGTACTTGAGCACAATTTTCCTTTCCATCATTTTCACGAAAGACATTAAAAAGATGAAGCATATAAGGAACCCTCAATTCCATTTTTTTGTAGTTTTCTTTTATAGACTAAACTACTGATAAAACAAGAAACTAAAAGATTTGATTGCAAGATCTAAAGATATATCTTCAAGCGCTCACCTCCCCGGCAACGGCGTCAGAAATTGCTTGATGTCTACTACACAGCCTTCTTCTTGTAGACGTTGTTGGGCCTCCAAGTGCAGAGGTTTGTAGGACAGTAGCAAATTTCCATCAAGTGGATGACCTAAGGTTTATCAATCCATGGGAGGCGTAGGATGAAGATGGTCTCTCTCAAAAAACACTACAACCAAATAACAAAGAGTCTCTTGTGTCCCCAACACACCCAATACAATGGTAAATTGAATAGGTGCACTAGTTCGGCGAAGAGATGGTGATACAAGTGCAATATGGATGGTAGATATAGGTTTTTGTAATATGAAAATATAAAAATAGCAAGGTAACTAATGATAAACGTGAGAACAAACGATATTGCAATGCTTGGAAACAAGGCCTAAGGTTCATACTTTCACTAGTGCAAGTTCTCTCAACAATAATAACATAACTGGATCATATAACTATCCCTCAACATGCAACAAAGAGTCACTCCAAAGTCACTAATAGCGGAGAACAAATGAAGATATTATTTTAGGGTACGAAACCACCTCAAAGTTATTCTTTCTGATCGATCTATTCAAGAGTCCGTAGTAAAATAACACGAAGTTATTCTTTCCGTTCGATCTATCATAGAGTTCGTACTAGAATAACACCTTAAGACACAAATCAACCAAACCCTAATGTCACCTAGATACTCCAATGTCACCTCAAGTATCCGTGGGCATAATTATATGATATGCATCACACAATCTCAGATTCATCTATTCAACCAACACAAAGTACTTCAAAGATTGCCCCAAAGTTTCTACCGAAGAGTCAAGACGAAAACGTGTGCCAACCCCTATGCATAAGTTCACAAGGTCACTGAACCCGCAAGTTGATCACCAAAACATACATCAAGTAGATCACGTGAATATCCTATTGTCACCACAGATAAGCACATGCAAGACATGCATCAAGTGTTCTCAAATCCTTAAAGACTCAATCCGATAAGATAACTTCAAAGGGAAAACTCAATCCATTACAAGAGAGTAGAGGGGGAGAAACATCATAAGATCCAACTATAATAGCAAAGCTCGCGATACATCAAGATCATGCCGAATCAAGAACACGAGAGAGAGAGAGAGAGAGAGAGAGAGAGAGAGAGAGATCAAACACATAGCTACTGGTACTTACCCTCAGCCCCGAGGGTGAACTACTCCCTCCTCGTCATGGAGAGCGCCTGGATGATGAAGATGGCCATCGGTGAGGGATCCCCCCTCCGGCAGTGTGCCGAAACAGGGTCCCGATTGGTTTTTGGTGGCTACAGAGGCTTGCGGCGGTGGAACTCCCGATCTATTGTGCCCCTGGATGTTTTCAGGGTATATGAGTATATATAGGCGAAGGAAGTCGATTAGGGGAGCCACGAGGGGCCCATGAGGGTGGGGGCGCGCTAAGGGGGCAGGCGTACCTTCTTGCCTCGTGGCCTCCTCACTTCTTTCTTGATGTCCATTCCAAGTCCTCTGGATCACATTTGTTCCAAAAATAACTCTCCTGAAGGTTTCATTCCGTTTGGACTCCGTTTCATATTCCTTTTCTGCAAAACACTGAAATAGGCAAAAAAAACATCAATTTGGATTGGGCCTCCGGTTAATAGGTTAGTCCCAAAAATAATATAAAAGGGCATAATAAGGCCCATTAAACATCCAAAATAGATAATATAATAGCATGGAACAATCAAAAATTATAGATACGTTGGAGACGTATCAAATAACACAGTACAACATATAGATAGTTCAACTTCATAAGAACAATATTAGAACAATATATTCATTTCCCTAATCGAGATCATCCAGGCTCGCCTTATCCACCTATGCTTTCAGTTCAGTAAGAACCTGTTTTGCACTGGCCAACTTGGAAAGTGCCTCCTCCTTCGCCAACACCATCTTAGCAAAGTCTGATTTAAAAAATCTGAGCTCATTCTCCACCTTCCTCTTTTTATCCCGCATCTTCAAATATTCTTCAGCGTTGACAACACTTTCTCTAAGCCTACCTCTGTTCTCTTCCTGATACATGCTCCAAAGCTTTGCTAGGCACATCTTCAAAGGCTGTGGCCACTCTTGATCAACCCAATCCAAGTTAAAACACTTCTCTTATCCTATAATATTTAAAACTAGATCAGTAACAATTGTAGGGAAAATGGGTTTATAGCAACATAGAAAATCACCAATACTTAGAACAGGTTAATTATAACATATCTTCTCAAAAAGATCAATGTGCAAATGAATTAATTGCTACTGATACAATGACCAAATTCTAAAACATCAGAAGCTATAGTTAACTACAACAACGCTACAAGTTCTTACTCATGTATTATAAATAACAAATTAAACATTTTAAGAGGAAGGTAAATATAACTACAACAGCATAGCGACAGTGTTTGGATGACAGCAAATTGATACTAATAGGTGTGTACATGCAAAAATTTAGTAACATAGAACTAATAGCACTAAGGCGTCCACTATGTATGCCAAAACTGGTGTAAAGACAACTGTTGCTACATCTTGCACTGGTGCCCTGCACTGGCGAGCCGATGCAGCGGAAAAAAATCAGGGACCCGAACTCCGAAGCACCTAGTTGCTCTGATGCCTAGTTCCTTCATGCCATAAAGATTTAATATTTTACTGCTTGGCTGCTCGGATGTTGGGACAAGTTGGCTCCACAAACTGCTGAAGCGATGCGAAATTTTTCCTAATGGCACCGCTGATGAGATGCCAACATTTTTAGATACTAGGTACAAATTGTGACACTGTCTTAGGATGCGTTTGGTTGAAGGTGTGGCATGAATGGGTTGGGACCGTGACAGTGTCTGAATCACATCTGACAAATGATTTGTAACAACGAAAGAGGGTCTAACCTTCTCTGCACATGCCAGAAACTTCCTCCCACTGTCCACAGATTCAAACGCAACTAGCTTCACACATGGAGATTGATGGTGACAACGAGTAGACAGATCTTCAGCCACCCCGCTCCATTCGTTTCAACTTATGGTCCTAGGGAACTACAAGAGATAGAAATGACTCAAATCAATTGCTAGGTAAAAATCCTTCATTCCAAGTCATAGCCTAAGAGAGAGAAGAGAGGCATACCCGGGTGGTGAAGGAGTCGTCGTCAGAGGAGGAACCGCTGGAGAGGTCTTTGAAGAAGACCATGGCGACCCCAACGGTAGGATGTGAGACAGCGAGAGCGAGGAAGCAAGCGAGGAAGCGGCTATAGCTTAGGAAGGAAGGAAGGGGGAAATAGGGGAAATGTGACTTGTGGTCATGGAGGAAAAGGATGGGGGCAGGGGGTAGATATTTTGGCGGTAGGCCAAAAATTTCAAAATGTGGAGGGAAACTTTGCGCCCGGTGCCGCCGGACACCATTCACTTTGAACGATAGTGTGCATCGCAAACGATTCTCTTGCTTAACGCGCATGGGATGAGTTTGATAATTGAATTTTTGGTGGAAATTTCCCCGCATATGTCATTGCATAATTTAACATCGCTTGCTAATTTGGGCACACTAAAGAGCGTATAGCACATAGACCATACTTACTGAATCGAGCACTTTTAGTAATTAAACAGAGACAGATCACCTAAACATTGCTCTAACAAAAGACCAGCATTGAAAACAAAGCCTAAGTACGAATAATTATAACAAATCTGCAGCCGCGCCGGCCTATGCATGGCCGGTGTGAGATGAGACATCGATGAATTTTCCTGGCGACATGCCGCCGTTGGTGGACTCCGCGTCCCCCTACTGAAGTCGACCATGTCCTCGTCCTAGTCCTTGGCGCTGCCCTCAAGGTTGTAGTACTCATAGTAGTGGTTGCGCTAGAGCTCGTGTTAGTACTCCACCGGCGATTCCTCGATGACAGACTCTTTTCTACCTCGACCTCGGCCAAGCGCAACTCCTCCTCCCGGCGCTCCTCGATCTCCACCGCCTCCTACATCTCCAACTCCCGCTCGACGACCTCATGAGGAAGCAGGTGCTCCATGGCGACCGCCGCCTTTTTGGATGTGGGTTGCATGCTGGATTCCGAGGTGGCCTGGAATATCTTGGCGTGGATGGCCTTGACCCGGGCCAGGGCGACATCGGCGGCATAGACGGAAGCTCGAGCACTCTCGGTGTTTGCAACCATCGTTGCAGCATCAGCTGCAGCCGTCTCGGCTGCTGCAGCTACCCTGTCGGCTGCCGCAGACGCCCTCTCGGCAGAAGCGGCCACACTCAATGCGGATGCGGCAGCACTCTCAGCGTAGGTGGCCGCGCTCTCGGCGCAGGTGGCGGCGCTCGGGGGGATGCGGCCATCGTACGGGCCTTCATGAAGTGTTTCCACGGCAGCATCTTTGCAAGAAGGGGGTGCAGGAATGGGGAACTGGATTTGTGGATTCGGGGGTTGCTGGCATTGGAGCAGACGAGCCGGCGAAGCTTAAGGAGGAAGTCTTAAATAGACCTAGAATTTTTCATTGCAAACGATTCCTACAAAACAACTGTATGTGATGTTGTAGATATTTTTTACTAGCTGTGAAAGACGAATTTGGAGTAAAGTGCCAACGGATGGTGTTTTAAATGTACGAGAAAATTTGTAGTACTAATACAACTGTCATGTCAAATTTTGGAAAATTTCAGGGGTCATTTGACCTTTTAAGACATTTAAGTGATTTTCTAGCCATTTAATGACCGTAATTGAAATTTGAACTACATGTACAAGCAGCAGCTAACCAAAACGGTTTGAAAAGTCATATTTTGTGTACTTGTGTGTGATTTAATTCCACGTGCAGTAAATTGGAAGGAATTTTCAAACATATTGGTCTAATGACTATGACACAATTAAGCATGGAGTGCCATGGCATTTAAATTCCAAAATATTAAAAACATGAAACCTTGCTTGATGTAATGTCATACCACCAAGATGATGTGGTACAAAAATTGGCCTGTTTGATGAAAGTTTGGGCACACACCCCTCACAAACTGGAGCAACTCACTAGAAGGCTCGTGATTCCAAGAGGGAACAATGCATGTTTGATGACGAATGGCAGATAGCTTCCTCTTACGGCCTTCAAAAAATTTCTATGTGTAATGTGCACTGATACAAACTGTCATCCGAAAATTTGGAAAATTTCAAGGGTCATTTGACCTTTTGAAGACATTTAAGTGATTTCCTAGCCATTTAATGACCGTGATTCAAATTTGAACTACATATACATGTAACGGCTAACCATAACGGTTTGAAAAATCATATTTGTGTACTTGCGTGTGAGTTAATTCCATGTGCAGTAAATTAGAAGGAATTTTCAAACATATTGGTCTCACGGCATGGACGCATGTACATGCATGGAGTGCCATGGCATTTTTATTCCAAAAAATTAAAAAATGATCAGAAAAACATGAAACCATGCTTGATGTAATGTCATGCCACCAAGATGATGTGGTACAAAAATTGGCTTGCTTGACGAAAGTTTGGACACACACCCCTAACAAGCCGGAGCAACTCACTAGAAGGCTCGTGGTTTCGAGAGGGAACAATGCTTGTTTGGTGATGAACGGCAGATAGCTTCCTCTTACGGCCTTCAATTTTTTCTAGGTGTAATGTGCACTGATACAAACTGTCATGTGAAAATTTGGAAAATTTCAGGGCTCATTTGACCTTTTGAAGACATTTAAGTGATTTCCTAGCCATTTAATGAATGTAATTCAAATTTGAACTATATGTACATGCAACGGCTAACATAACGGTTTAAAAAAATCATATTTGTGTACATGTGTGCGAGTTAATTCCATGTGTAGTAAATTACAAGGAATTTTCAAACATATTGGTCTCACGGCATGTACACATGCATGGAGTGCCATGGCATTTGAATTCCAAAAAATTGAAAACGAACAAAAAAACATGAAACTTTGCTTGATGTAATGTCATGCCACCAAGATGATGTGGTAAAAAAATTGTCATGTTTGACGAAAGTTTGGACACACACCCCTCACAAACTAGAGTAACTCACTAGAAGGCTCGTGGTTCCGAGAAGGGAACAATGCAAGTTTGATAACGAACGGCAGATAGCTTCCTCTTATGGTCTTCAATTTTTTTTCTATGTGTAACATGCACTAATACAACTGTCATGTGAAAAGTTGGAAAATTTCAGGGGTCATTTGACCTTTTGAAGATATTTAAGTGATTTTCTAGCCATTTAATGACCATAATTCAAATTTGAACTACATCTACATGCAACGGCTAACCATAACGGTTTGAAAAATCACATTTGTGTACTTGTGTGCGAGTTAAAAAATCATCAGACGGTGTAAATATCTGGTGTTCAAAAAGAAAATGTAAAATCTGGCAAGACAACCGGCCCCAGATGATTGGCACTCTATTTTGTGCCTCGAGGTTTGGAAGGTGAGTGGCGGGCTTTATTAATCAAACACAGTTCTGCATTGGGAATCGTCAGCTATTATGTTCACATGAGGATTTTGCTGCGGGAATCGTGTGTAATTCACACTACAGTACTCGTAAATTTCGGTGACCGGCGTGTGTATTGTTACCGTCAATCTAGATTCCGGCCTCCAATAAATACTACCTTGCTCATGTCGTCCCACCTGCATTCTCATCTAGATCCTCCCCTTGCTCTCTCTCTCTCTAAAATCTCTGCCATGGTGCCGCCGGTCTGCCCACGCAACGACGAGGAGTCGCCACCCCCCGAGGACGCTCACTTGAAGAGCAGCGTCGAGGACACCTACGCGCCGCCGGATGAGTTTGCGCCGGACCCCCCAACTTTGGATTGGTTTTGGGGCTAGTACGATCTTTGTCTTTAGAAGTCGCTGCCGCCGGCTGACAAAGCCAGGCAAGTGGCTTTCAAGAAGGAGATGGCAGAGGAGGATGCCAGGTACCAGGCGTCCTGTCAAGCCCGTGATGCTGCCTGGAAAAAGGAGGCGGTGGAGCTTTGGGGACGGGCATGTCGTCATGCGGAGGTGTACAAAGACGGGTACTTCGCGAGGAAGGCCAGAGGCGCTTGGCGCCTCGTCGCTGCATGGAGATGGGCTGATAAGCTCCAACATGCCACTAAGGAGGAGTTCTGATGGGCGCCCAATGAAATGGCAAGATTGTTCGCGCGCGTCCGCCTGCAAGAGGAAGATCGACACGTCAAGCGCTACGAGGCGGAGGAGGCGGAGTAATGCCTCCGCTCTGGGAAGACACCGCGCACCAGGGAGCTGCTCGTGAGGGGTTGCCGAAATACTGGCCCCAGGAGGGATTATTAGTTTTAGTATTGTTTGTTTTCAATTTTATGCATTGTACCTAGTAGTTAAGTATCATCTTGTATATGTGATGATATTATATATATTCAGTGATGAACTAATGAACAATTAATATTATATATATATTATGAATTCCATTTTCTATCTGTTTTTGTATACTAATTTGAATCTATCTATTATCATCCACATATACAGAATGGAAAGCGTATAAACATACACTGAAATAGAACATATTAGAACAGAAAAAAGAGTACACACATTGAAACAGAGTGATTAACAGAGCAATAGTATGATTGCTGTGAATACATAGCTATCCACGTCGAAATGACTCAACAAAATAAAAACGCGTCCATTAGACCATGACCAACAGCCCTTGCCTACGGTAGCTCTTGGCTCTGCCTGAACTTGTGCAGACGTTCGTCCAAGCGGTCGGCACGCTCGCGGTACATCTGGAGCGTGATCTCGAGCTCCAAGTTGGCTATTTCATCAGAGATCACCACCTCGAGGATGCGACGGCCATGTTCCTCTACTGCGCCCAGGTAGACACCTAGGCCAAGGAGGCGGTCGAGCCTACCAACCAGCGCATTGGCATCGAGCGGGCTGCAGATAAGGCGAATGGCGTGACCCATGCGAATGGTGCGGCGGGCATCCGGTGTAAGTACGGCTTGGCCGGTCTCTGGTGCAAGTACAGCGCAGAGGGATTGTGCCCTCTCCTGGAAAGGAATGGGGCTACTGACAGGACGTGTACCCAGGTGCGACGCCCTCTCGACATCAGGCAAACATTGATGGATCCACTCTTGTTGTGCGGCATGCCGCGCCTCTCGCTCTACGGCGCTCCAACTATCTCGCCGTGCGGCGAGCCACAGCCTATCAACATGGACGCGCCTAGCTTTCTCTGTGGTGCGCCATCGATCATGTTGTGAGGCAAGTTGCATCCTCTCGGCGCTGACATGCCTATCTTGATCCGCGGTGCTAAAGTGCCATGCGCCAAGGGTCTGCTCAACCCTGGCGGTGATGCGCATCATGGCATCGTCCATCACGTTGTCGGGGAGCGTCACGGCCTCGACAGGCTGTGACGCCTTCTGGTTTTCCTCGTTGGCGAGGTTGATGTGTAACGCCCCGAGACCGACGCTCCAGAAGACTTCCAGCTATTCCGAGTTTCGTCGTGTGATTTGTTTTATTTGTTGCATTCATCCTTGCATCATGTTCATTGCTTCATGTCATCATGCCATCATATCATTAATTTTTAAAACCTCAACTAAATAAATTGTATGGATTTTTTCGATCCATTTAAATCGAGGGACTCACATGGTGACTTCTCTTTATAACATATCCTCCAATATTAGGGAGCTATATTAAATATTCCACTAATTCGGAATCACCCATAAACACACTTGCAAATAATTTCATTCCTTTTATGCTTCAAGTTTGGTCTCCAACCTTGCCAATATTTATTTCATCATTTTCCGGAGCTCCACCAAAAATCCAAACATTTTTGGACCTTCCCAAACCTCACTTCCTATTCAAATCATTTGAATTTAATTCAAATGAGTTTGAATTTACATCTTTCAACCTTGGCCTTTTCTATTTTCTCGGAACAAGCTTATTTTTATGAGTCCGGAAAAATAATCCCCATGCCCAAGTCCCTTCTCTAACCTTTTTCTTTCTTTCTTTCTTTTTCTCTCTTCTGTCATGTGTGTGAGGGAGAGAGAGATTCTAGCCCAGCCCAGCCGACCATTTGGGTCTCCTGTAGCTGCGGCCCAAGGCCCAGCCGACCCCTCTAACCCTAGCCCGAGCGAACCCCATCTCCCCTTTCTCTCGATCCCTTCCTCCCTCCCGTGCGCCGCCAGAGACTCCCGATTCCCCCCCTCTCTCGACGCATCTCTCCCCCTGTCGCTGCCTCCTGCCCGATCCCCCACTCTCCCTCGTCTCCTCCCTCGCGCCGTCACCACACACGCAACACACCAGGGAGGAGTCCTCGGGCCCGATTCCCCAGCTCCTCGAGCCGGAGGGCCTCGCGTGCGAGCTCGACCCCGAGCGCCTGAGATGCTCTTCCTCCCTTCTCCTCGTGCGCCCGCAACCATCGCCTTCCTGCCATGGCCGCGTGCCGCCCCTCTCCTCCGAGCGCCGCGTCGGGCCTCCTGCGCCGTAACTGGAGTCCAACTCCGGTGCCCCTGCCTCGCGTCGTCTTCTTCACCCCCCTGCCCGAGTCCCCTGCATCACGCCCCGTCGCCGGAGCCGCGTCAAGTCGCCGTCCTCTCCTCGCCGGTGCGCCCCCCTCCATTCCGGCACCGGGAACGGAACCCCGCGCCCGGATCTCGCCTCCACCACCATGCGCCGCGTGCCCAACCTCCTCCCTCACCTGCGGCCTCCTCCTCGCCGCATCCTGCCGTTGCTCTTCTCGCGCGCCACCATCCCTCTGTTGCCTCATCGGACCTCCATCCTCCGCCTTCTCCCTCCCCGCAAATCCTCCTGCTGCTGTTTTACCACACCACCACGCTACCCTGAGCCTCCTCTGCTTGAGCTCCACCTCCTGGCACCCCCGATGGCACTTCTGCCATCTCTGGTGCTTCGTTGCCGTTGCCCGCCTATTTGCCTTGGGCCCCGGTGTAGCCTCCCCATGTACCTGCAGTCGCCGCTGCTCCTGAAGATCAAAACCCGAGGCATGTGTGCTCCACTGCTAGTTTCGTGGACGACGAGTACCTCTACGATGACCCTGGATGTCTACGAGATGTGTATCACTACAGCCGGTGTGATTTTTGTCAAGTCCGACTACGACGTGCACGACTACATTTGATGTGGATTTCATCAAGTACCCCTTCGGATATGCCAAGTTCGACTACATGATGCGTCAAGTACCTCTACCGTCGACCCCGTGGGCGTCAAGTTCCTCTCCGAACGTGTACCACGACTTCCACTACGTCGTGTACGACTACTTCCCACGACGACCCGTGAACGACTACCTCCACTACGGCCCGTGAACAACTACTTCCCTCGACGACTCGAACCGCTTCGAAAACGCACGCTTCGAAGGTATAACCGCCGAGACGACGCCCGTGAACGAATGCATGTGCTGTATGAGATGCACCCTATGTTTGCACCGTGCCCGTTTGCTTCATGCACGTTCCTCCTCGTTCGCCATGCCGATGAACCGTGGGAACCCGGTAACCGGGATCACCCCACCATCTCTAGCATGTTCCGCACATCCGCACGCCTCCTTTTGCACCGGTATCTCCATGAGTTACCGGGACCGGAATGTTGCCGTGGCACCATTTTTGTTTCGCCGCCGTGGCACCCTTTTTGTTCCGCCATGGTGACCAAATGCTTCATAACATGCTCATGTCAACATTTTCATAAAATTGCATAAAACTTGTATATGTCATCCGCATCATGATAACAACATTTAAAATGTTTAAACTTGTTGTTGCATTAAATTGCTAAATGCATATGGGGATTTACCGGATTTGTTGTTTTTATATCCGGCCCCATTTAAATTGTTTAGATGGTATAGTTTATATTATGCTTCCCCTCTTGCCATGCTTAACAACATTTAATATTGTTGGGTACATAAACGAGAGATAACTAAATAATTGATGTGGAGTTCCGTCAACATGCACCTCGTTGCATATTGAGCTCCACTTAACTTGTAGTATTGTTTGTTGCACTTTGCCATGCCATGCCTCATTAAACCGGACATGCATCATACTTGTTTGTGCATCATGACTTGTTTATGCTTGTGTGTTTACTATGTTGTTTGTTTCTTTCCGGGTTGCTTCTCTCGTTAGCTTCGGTTTCGTTCCGGAGTTGTGAGGATTTGTTCGTCTACGACCGTTTGTCTTCTTCTTGGATTCGTTCTTCTTCCTTGCGGGATCTCAGGCAAGATGATCATACCCTCGAAATCACCACTATCTTTGCTATGCTAGTTTGCTCGCTCTTTTGCCATGCCAATGCTACGATGCCTACCATTTGCTTGTCAGCCTCCCAAATTGCCATGTCAAACCTCTAACCCACCATGTCCTAGCAAACGTTGATTGGCTATGTTACCGCATTGATTAGCCCCTCTTATAGCGTTGTTAGTTGCAGGTGAAGATTGGAGTTTGTTCCTTGTTGGAACATGGAGATGTTGTTCCTTGTTGGAACATGTTTACTTGTTGGGATATCACAATATATCTTATTTAATTAACGCATCTATATACTTGGTAAAGGGTGGAAGGCTCGGCCTTATGCCTGGTGTTTTGTTCCACTCTTGCCGCCCTAGTTTCCGTCATATCGGTGTTATGTTCCCGGATTTTGCGTTCCTTACACGGTTGGGCTATAATGGGAACCCCTTGACAGTTCGCCTTAAGTAAAGCTCTTCCAGCAATGCCCAACATTGGTTTTACCATTTGCACTAACAACCTACCACCTTCCCTTGGGTTCTGCAGACTCAAGGGTCATCTTTATCCTAACCCCCCCCCCCCCCCGGGCCAGTGCTCCTCTGAGTGTTAGTCCGAACTAGAGCCCTGTCCAGCGCCCCCTCGGGGAAACTCGAGGTTTGGTTTTAGTTGTACGGATTGCTCATCTGAGTGTGCCCTGAGAAAGAGATATGTGCAGCTCCTATCGGGATTTGTCGGCACATTTAGGCGGTGTTGCTGGTTTAGTTTTACCCTGTCGAAATGTCTTGTTGTACCGGGATACCGAGTCTGATCGGAACGTCTCGGGTGGAGGTCTATTCCTTCGTTGACCGTGAGAGCTTGTCATGGGCTAAGTTGGGACACCCCTGCAGGGTATTATCTTTCGAAAGTCGTGCCCGCGGTTATGGGCAGATGGGAATTTGTTAACGTCCGGTTGTAGAAAACCCGAAGTTGACCTTATTTAAAATACATCAACCGCGTGTGTAACCGTGATGGTCTCTTCTCGGCGGAGTCCGGGAAGTGAACATGGTGTTGGAGTTATGCTTGACGTAGGTTGCTATAGGATCACTTCTTGATCATACTTTTATCGATCGTGCTTTGCCCTCTCTTCTCGCTCTCTTTTGCGATTGTAGCCACCATATATGCTAGTCGCTTGTTGCAGCTCCACCTCATTACTCCATCCTTCCTATAAGCTTAAATAGTCTTGATCTCGCGGGTGCGAGATTGCTGAGTCCCCGTGGCTCACAGATACTTCCAAAACCAGTTTGCAGGTGCCTATGTTACCGTGCAGATGATGCAACCAAGCTCAAGGAGGAACTCGATGAAGATCTTGCCCTTTGTGTTGTTTCGTTCTAGTTGATCAGTAGTGGAGCCCAGTTGGGGTCGATCGGGGACCTTTGTCGTATTTGGGGTTCTTCTTTTATTTTGGTTCCGTAGTCGGACCTTGATTGTATCTGGATGATGTAATGCTTTATTCATGTAATTGTGTGAAGTGGCGATTGTAAGCCAACTATGTATCTCTTTCCCTTATGTATTACATGGGTTGTGTGAAGATTACCTCACTTGCGACATTGCTTTCAATGCGGTTATGCCTCTAAGTCGTGCTTCGACACGTGGGAGATATAGCCGCATCGAGGGCGTTACAAGTTGGTAATCAGAGCCTTCCCCGACCTTAGGAGCCCCACTGCTTGATCGTTTTTAGCGGCCGAGTTGTGTCTAGAAAAATATTTTGAGTCATTTAGGATTATATATATCGGAGAGTTAGGAATTCTTTTTACTCCCCAGTCTCTTCATCGCTCTGGTAAGGCATCCTGACATAGAGTTTTGACTCTTCTCTTCTCAAATTTCACTAAAAAAAATTTAGGATCACGCGGGTATCTTGGAATCGTTCCGATGGTTTTATGATGAGAACATTGTCTTGGTACCTCCTGTCAGGGGTTTAGTGGAAGTGTCCCGGGGAGTTGAGCTCTGAGGTGTTGTCGTCATAATTTTATCATTGCAGTTCTGGAATACCTGAGTTTAGTACGCCGACATCGAAAATCTCTTTTATGCAGTTGTTGGTGAGATAACCCCGATAACCCAGTACTGAGGTGAGTACGGGAGTATTGCCATGACTTGTATAACGGATGCTTTTCGAAGGTTGAGGTAGACGATTTCCGAAGGTTTCTTGGTTATGTGTTGAAGGATGGATACAGCTGCATGTAGGATTTGTTAGTTTTGGGTGAGATATTATGCTTCCCCTGTATCCCCAACACCTGATTGCATAACCTGAAAATTTCGGGAGTTTCATAGGTGGGAATTCAAGTAGCTCTTAGGATATCTTTCCGACAGATGTATGATATGAAATTGGGGTTCGACGTCTAGTGGTCCGCCTATTCACGGTCGATTTTACAGTGGTCTTGTTGTGTCTTAAAGAGTCCTTGGCTATGCCGACTCGGGGACGCTTCGTATGTCATGTGCACTGCCTTGTACATGATGGTGCTGTACGATCGAGCCCGTGTAGGCCCCACCACGAAAACTTCGGACGAAATCTCTATCATATGTTTGTTCTGGCTTATTTTGCAAGCCAATCCTTTGTTTTGTTTTGAGTTTTGGTATTCGAGTTGCTTCGAAGTCAAATGTTGATTCTATACCTTTTCCAAATGGAGTTCTCATATTCCTATGTGAATACTAATCCTTCTTGATCATCGAGTCTGTCTTGTCAATCCTTTTTTTTAACCGGTGTGTCTCTCCTCAAGTGGATCCGTTCACGTCAACATTTGCAAGATCATTTATCACTTCTTCTCAACGGTGTTTGTTTCATCCGTCTCCAAGTTGCCTTTGTTTTTCCCACCCTCCCTCCCTTTTGTTTTTCTTCAAGGGCTAAGATTTCTTCTTCAAGTATCCATTTTATTGATGGGAAGTTTCTCCATTCTTTTCCGTCAATGTTCTTATCCGGTGATTCTCATGAAGATTCTAATGGAGCTTCAAGTTCGTCATTCCTCGTTCTTTTCTTCTCCGGTGGATTTAATTCAAGCTTTGGTATTAAGCATACTCCTTTTATTTTTTTTCCAATGCTTTTCTTATGCCGGTGCACCTCTTAATCATCCATCTCTCGCTATTAAATTGTTCCAGAGTGCTCAAGATATCTCGAAGATTCGTGTTTCCACTCTGCATTCGTTCAAGCTCTTTCGAGATTGGTATCTCATTCAAGTCATTTAATTCAACCGGTGCAACATCTCTTTTAAATCTTTTCAACGGTGTTCTTTTGAGTGGGCCCTAACCCACAGGTCTTTTCCGAGGATCTTACCTGACTCTTCTATTTTCCCAGAGCTATCCTAAATTCTTCTCCAAGTTTGACGTAAGAATGAGTTATCATTAGTCAAATGCTTTTCTCCAAGATCTTTCAAATTCTTTTCATAGTTGGCTCAACCTCTTCGCTTTTGATTCTTCCGGTGTGCCTCAATAATTCTTGGTGGTGTTTCTTGTTGTCATTCTCATCATTTGAAGACCGAAGAAGAGTTTCTCTTTAATCTTGCTCTATTCTCTTCAAGATTCATGGTGCTAGCTTGTTGCCATCCTCTCATAATTGTTTTCAATTGTGAGAATCTTTTTCACCCATAAGGAGATATTCAAGAGTCTTCTCAGTTTGTCATCCGGAGTCCATCAATTCAGATTTATTCATTCTCAGTCGTCAGTTATCATTCTCCTATCTGACCGGTGCATCTATCGAATATCCTCTAATCAGTTCTTGATCTCTTTGTTCTCATGTATCTAGTTTGTCTCAAGCACCTTCGTTCATTTGCTAATTCTTACCAGTGATGCACCCCTACTTCGATCATTTTCAATTCTTACGGTGGTTCTTTCAAGATCTCTCTTCCTTGTTCATCATATCAATTCATTTGTTGTTCCAATCCTACCGGTGGTTCGTTGAAGACCTTCTCAAGTTTACGCTATATCTCTTTTAATCCTTTCTACGAGAATAAGTAGTATGCCGAATCCGTTGATTGTCGTCAATTTAATTGGTGAAGGATAAGCATAACATAATTCTTATTCTTGTTCATCCAAGTGATTAATTCTTTATTCCGGAGGCCCTTAAAATTCTCGGTTTCATTTGTTTCATCTTCTCTTTTTCCCGGAGTTCCAAGCTCTAATTATCACGGAGATCCATCTAAATCATTGCAAGGATTCAACTTGTGTTTTCAATTTCTCTTTCTTTTCATTCCTTTTGTTTACCGGAGTTCTTCATGGAGGTTCTACATGATGGTTCATCAAGGATTTAATTCCCTTCTCAAAGTTTTCATCGAGATTCTTTCCTAAGGAGCTCAAGCTTTCTTCATATGGTAATCCGGAGTGCAATTCTTTCTACCATATTTTGGAGGTGGTATTATGCCATTCTTGATAATTTGAGTTCATGTTTCATGATTCACTTGTTGTAAGGATGAGATATTTTAAATCCATCATTTTCTTCTTTGGAATTATCTTGGGTTATATTTCACCTAAAGCTTTCCTTTAAGAATTGTCGCTCTCATGGTGTTTATCAATGATCCAATTTCTTCATTTACCCTTTCCGGTGCGATATACTTTCTCGTCTCCTTGTTCATATCAATACAATTCTTTTCCCGTGAGTGGCAGGTTGTCACCTCATATTTTGAGATGTACTCCATAAGACCATATCAAGTTTATTCTTTCGTTGTTGGCTTTCCAATAACTCCGTTCGACCCTTCTCCTTAAGATGCCTTTTCAAACTCTTTTGTGGTAGAAGTTGGCATTTTCTTCAACATTCTTTTATTTCAATTATCAATCTTCTATTTCTTTCTCCCGGAGGCAGTGTATTGTGATTTCATCAAGTATCTTCTCATCTTATCAAGTTCTTATTCAATTCTTTTTCTTTTCAATCGGAGTGCTACCCGAAGTTGTTCTCCCTTGTTCCTCTTTTCTAACGGAGTGTTTTCAGCTTCGTCATCTCCATTGTATTCTTTTCTCGAAATGGATTAACCTTTCAAGGTTCTTTGGATTCACTCGTTTGTCAAAGAAGCAACTTAGTTTTACCTCTTCTCTTTCTCTTCTGTTTTCCCTCCGGTGCCATTCTAGATCTCGGGACGAGATCCTCTTGTAGTGGTGGAGTGTTGTAACGCCCCGAGACCGACGCTCCAGAAGACTTCCAGCTATTCCGAGTTTCGTTGTGTGATTTGTTTTATTTGTTGCATTCATCCTTGCATCATGTGCATTGCTTCATGTCATCATGCCATCATATCATTAATTTTTAAAACCTCAACTAAATAAATTGTATGGATTTTTTCGATCCATTTAAATCGAGGGACTCACATGGTGACTTCTCTTTATAACATATCCTCCAATATTAGGGAGCTATATTAAATATTCCACTAATTCGGAATCACCCATAAACACACTTACAAATAATTTCGTTCCTTTTCTGCTTCAAGTTTGGTCTCCAACCTTGCCAATATTTATTTCATCATTTTCCGGAGCTCCACCAAAAATCCAAACATTTTTGGACCTTCCCAAACCTCACTTCCTATTCAAATCATTTGAATTTAATTCAAATGAGTTTGAATTTACATCTTTCAACCTTGGCCTTTTCTATTTTCTCGGAACAAGCTTATTTTTATGAGTCCGGAAAAATAATCCCCATGCCCAAGTCCCTTCTCTAACCTTTTTCTTTCTTTCTTTCTTTTTTCTCTCTTCTGTCATGTGTGTGAGGGAGAGAGAGATTCTAGCCCAGCCCAGCCGACCATTTGGGTCTCCTATAGCTGCGGCCCAAGGCCCAGCCGACCCCTCTAACCCTAGCCCGAGCGAACCCCATCTCCCCTTTCTCTCGATCCCTTCCTCCCTCCCGTGCGCCGCCAGAGACTCCCGATTCCCCCCCTCGCTCGACGCATCTCTCCCCCTGTCGCTGCCTCCTGCCCGATCCCCCACTCTCCCTCGTCTCCTCCCTCGCGCCGTCACCACACACGCAACACACCAGGGAGGAGTCCTCGCGCCCGATTCCCCAGCTCCTCGAGCCGGAGGGCCTCGCGTGCGAGCTCGACCCCGAGCACCTGAGATGCTCTTCCTCCCTTCTCCTCGTGCGCCCGCAACCATCGCCTCCCTGCCATGGCCGCGTGCCGCCCCTCTCCTCCGAGCGCCGCGTCGGGCCTCCTGCGCCGTAACTGGAGTCCAACTCCGGCGCCCCTGCCTCGCGTCATCTTCTTCACCCCCCTGCCCGAGTCCCCTGCATCACGCCCCGTCGCCGGAGCCGCGTCAAGCCGCCGTCCTCTCCTCGCCGGTGCGCCCCCCTCCATTCCGGCGCCGGGAACGGAACCCCGCGCCCGGATCTCGCCTCCACCACCATGCGCCGCGTGCCCAACCTCCTCCCTCACCTGCGGCCTCCTCCTCGCCGCATCCTGCCGTTGCTCTTCTCGCGCGCCACCATCCCTCTGCTGCCTCACCGGACCTCCATCCTCCGCCTTCTCCCTCCCCGCAGATCCTCCTGCTGCTGTTTTACCACACCACCACGCTACCCCGAGCCTCCTCTGCTTGAGCTCCACCTCCTGGCACCCCCGATGGCACTGCTGCCATCTCTGGTGCTTCGTTGCCGTTGCCCGCCTGTTTGCCTTGGGCCCCGGTGTAGCCTCCCCATGTACCTGCAGTCGCCGCTGCTCCTGAAGATCAAAACCCGAGGCATGTGTGCTCCACTGCTAGTTTCGTGGACGACGAGTACCTCTACGATGACCCTGGATGTCTACGAGATGTGTATCACTACAGCCGGTGTGATTTTTGTCAAGTCCGACTACGACGTGCACGACTACATTTGATGTGGATTTCGTCAAGTACCCCTTCGGATATGCCAAGTTCGACTACATGATGCGTCAAGTACCTCTACCGTCGACCCCGTGGGCGTCAAGTTCCTCTCCAAACGTGTACCACGACTTCCACTACGTCGTGTACGACTACTTCCCACGACGACCCGTGAACGACTACCTCCACTACGGCCCGTGAACAACTACTTCCCTCGACGACTCGAACCGCTTCGAAAACGCACGCTTCGAAGGTATAACCGCCGAGACGACGCCCGTGAACGAATGCATGTGATGTATGAGATGCACCCTATGTTTGCACCGTGCCCGTTTGCTTCATGCACGTTCCTCCTCGTTCGCCATGCCGATGAACCGTGGGAACCCGGTAACCGGGATCACCCCACCATCTCTAGCATGTTCCGCACATCCGCACGCCTCCTTTTGCACCGGTATCTCCATGAGTTACCGGGACCGGAATGTTGCCGTGGCACCATTTTTGTTTCGCCGCCGTGGCACCCTTTTTGTTCCGCCATGGTGACCAAATGCTTCATAACATGCTCATGTCAACATTTTCATAAAATTGCATAAAACTTGTATATGTCATCCGCATCATGATAACAACATTTAAAATGTTTAAACTTGTTGTTGCATTAAATTGCTAAATGCATATGGGGATTTACCGGATTTGTTGTTTTTATATCCGGCCCCATTTAAATTGTTTAGATGGTATAGTTTATATTATGCTTCCCCTCTTGCCATGCTTAACAACATTTTATATTGTTGGGTACATAAACGAGAGATAACTAAATAATTGATGTGGTGTTCCGTCAACATGCACCTCGTTGCATATTGAGCTCCACTTAACTTGTAGTATTGTTTGTTTCACTTTGCCATGCCATGCCTCATTAAACCGGACATGCATCATACTTGTTTGTGCATCATGACTTGTTTATGCTTGTGTGTTTACTATGTTGTTTGTTTCTTTCCGGGTTGCTTCTCTCGTTAGCTTCAGTTTCGTTCCGGAGTTGTGAGGATTTGTTCGTCTACGACCGTTTGTCTTCTTCTTGGATTCGTTCTTCTTCCTTGCGGGATCTCAGGCAAGATGATCATACCCTCAAAATCACCACTATCATTGCTATGCTAGTTTGCTCTCTCTTTTGCCATGCCAATGCTACGATGCCTACCATTTGCTTGTCAGCCTCCCAAATTGCCATGTCAAACCTCTAACCCACCATGTCCTAGCAAACGTTGATTGGCTATGTTACCGCTTTGATTAGCCCCTCTTATAGCGTTGTTAGTTGCAGGTGAAGATTGGAGTTTGTTCCTTGTTGGAACATGGAGATGTTGTTCCTTGTTGGAACATGTTTACTTGTTGGGATATCACAATATATCTTATGTAATTAATGCATCTACATACTTGGTAAAGGGTGGAAGGCTCGGCCTTATGCCTGGTGTTTTGTTCCACTCTTGCTGCCCTAGTTTCCGTCATATTGGTGTTATGTTCCCGGATTTTGCGTTCCTTACACGGTTGGGCTATAATGGGAACCCCTTGACAGTTCGCCTTAAGTAAAGCTCTTCCAGCAATGCCCAACATTGGTTTTACCATTTGCACTAACAACCTACCACCTTCCCTTGGGTTCTGCAGACTCAAGGGTCATCTTTATTCTAACCCCCCCCCCCCGGGCCAGTGCTCCTCTGAGTGTTGGTCCGAACTAGAGCCCTGTGCAGCGCCCCCTCGGGGAAACTCGAGGTTTGGTTTTAGTTGTACGGATTGCTCATCTGAGTGTGCCCTGAGAAAGAGATATGTGCAGCTCCTATCGGGATTTGTCGGCACATTCGGGCGGTGTTGCTAGTTTAGTTTTACCCTGTCGAAATGTCTTGTTGTACCGGGATACCGAGTCTGATCGGAACGTCTCGGGTGGAGGTCTATTCCTTCGTTGACCGTGAGAGCTTGTCATGGGCTAAGTTGGGACACCCCTGCAGGGTATTATCTTTCGAAAGCTGTGCCCGCGGTTATGGGCAGATGGGAATTTGTTAACGTCCGGTTGTAGAGAACCCGAAGTTGACCTTATTTAAAATACATCAACCGCGTGTGTAACCGTGATGGTCTCTTCTCGGCGGAGTCCGGGAAGTGAACACGGTGTTGGAGTTATGCTTGACGTAGGTTGCTATAGGATCACTTCTTGATCATACTTTTATCGACCGTGCTTTGCCCTCTCTTCTCGCTCTCTTTTGTGATTGTAGCCACCATATATGCTAGTCGCTTGCTGCAGCTCCACCTCATTACTCCATCCTTCCTATAAGCTTAAATAGTCTTGATCTCGCAGGTGCGAGATTGCTGAGTCCCCGTGGCTCACAGATACTTCCAAAACCAGTTTGCAGGTGCCTATGTTACCGTGCAGATGACGCAACCAAGCTCAAGGAGGAGCTCGATGAAGATCTTGCCCTTTGTGTTGTTTCGTTCTAGTTGATCAGTAGTGGAGCCCAGTTGGGGTCGATCGCGGACCTTTGTCGTATTTGGGGTTCTTCTTTTATTTTGGTTCCGTAGTTGGACCTTGATTGTATCTGGATGATGTAATGCTTTATTCATGTAATTGTGTGAAGTGGCGATTGTAAGCCAACTATGTATCTCTTTCCCTTATGTATTACATGGGTTGTGTGAAGATTACCTCACTTGTGACATTGCTTTCAATGCGGTTATGCCTCTAAGTCATGCTTCGACACGTGGGAGATATAGCCGCATCGAGGGCGTTACATGATGGCAGAGGCAACGCTTTGGTGCGTTGGCATGCTTGGAAAAGGTGGATGTGCTACAGGTTGTGCTTGTTGCCTTAGTGTGTCGAGCCGTGCCTAGGTTTATGTGCAATATCGCTGGGTGGCGGGAAAAATGAGGAAATGGTAGAAAATGGTGGCGTGTTCATAGAACGCCATCAATTAATGGAAACTTAGCATATAAGGAACGGCGAGCTAGCACAAGAAGTAGATGATGATGAGATGAACACGGACCACACTAGGGAACCCGTTGGTGATGACTTCATCAATCGCAAATGGTTGTACACTAGCAAGCGTTTGCTCACAACACACACGGCTTATTCCATCACAAACAGGCTGGATGGATCAACTATATGCCACGTATACACATTGTCAAAAAGTAATGCGGTAGACCTTCTTTAACATATGTTAAAAAATAAAATAAAAACAAAAAACAAGGACCTCGAGGTTAAATTAGCTGAGGGAATGGGTCATTTCGGTCATTTGACCGAAATGATCCATCCTATCAGTTAATTTAACACCAACACAACTTCCCATCAAGTCACCCATATGATGGCTGCTCCAGCCTCAGCACACTTAACTTGAGAGTTCT
The DNA here is from genome assembly GCF_018294505.1 of Triticum aestivum. Lineage (NCBI taxonomy): Eukaryota > Viridiplantae > Streptophyta > Magnoliopsida > Poales > Poaceae > Triticum > Triticum aestivum. The sequence continues at coordinate 503,290,387 of NC_057804.1, forward strand.
CTTAGATGAGCTACTAGTGGAACAGCTAGTCCTTGCTTATATAGGATGCCTCTTCGCATCCTTATGGCCTATCCGGATGACCGCCCGTCCCCCAATGGCCAATACATGTTGTGTAGACAGAGCATATCACATACGCCTTACTAGAAGCAATCGTCTGTGTTATTATCGGTATTTGCACACATTTCTGATTACAGACCTGTTTGTCGTGTATCACACACATCTTGTTATATTTAACCATTTCTGTTCTCTTGTCTCAATGCAAACAGTTCATCTGAGTGAACCGCATGCCGTATATCGCACACACCTTGATCTGCCTGACCATTTCTTTTGTGTTTCCTAATCACAAATAGTTCATCCAAGTGAACTTTATGTTGTATATCACACACACCTTCATCTGACTGCCCATTTCTTTTGTTCCTCCTCATCACAAACAGTTAGTTGAACTGAACCGTATGCCCTGCATCGCATGCAGAACAAAAATCTGAATCGTGTTTGATGCATCCATCATCACAAACGTTTTGCGCCTTTTTTGATGTTTTTTTCACACCACCGTTTGCCATTATTGCATCGCACACAATTTCGTTGAAGGGTCTCTGATCATAGTGTCGCATTAGCAGCATCCTGCAGTAGTGATTACCTACTATTTTTGTGTGTTCACATGATTAAGCTAATGTATTAATCATGTTTTATAGCTTTTGTTTCAATAAAGTGCCAAGTAAAGCCTTTGGGATAGTGTGGATGATAGTTGATTTGATTCTGTGCAAAAACAGAAACTTTTGTACCCAGTTCTGGAACTTTGTAAAATCATAGAAATGTTCTTTTGCTTTCCTTTTTTTGTAGATAATTGATATACAAATTGTTTTCCTACCTTTTCATAATTTTTGGAATAGCATAAGTATGGTCTTTGTTCAGATTACTATATATTGTTCTGTTTTTGACAGATTCTATTTTCGATGCATAGTTTGCCTATTTCTAGTTTCTATGGCTTATATTGGTCAATATAAATTGTGGAAATGATAGGGTACAGTAGGCATTGTGTGAGAATAATTATGAATCTTGTCTTGACAGTACCCAAGTGAATGATTTGCTCTTTATTATACTAACGCATCTCACGAAGTTCTGTTAAGTTTTGTGTGATTGAAGTTTTCAAGTTTTGGGTGAGATATTGACATGAGGAGAATAAGGAGTGACAAGAACTTAAGCTTGGGGATGCCCAAGGCACCCCAAGTTAATATTCAAGGAAGATCCAAGCAACTAAGCTTGGGGATGCCTCGGAAGGCATCCCCTCTTTCATCTCCAACATTATCGGTAACCTTACTTGGAGTTATATTTTCATTCGTCACATGATATGCATTTTGCTTGGAGCATCATTTTATTTTGTTGAGATTTTCTTGCTGTTATTTAGAATAATGTTTTGCATCTCTTACTACAATAAAAGTGTCAAGGATAGTCTTCACCATGCTTAGTTTGCAAGTATATGAGTTCCTGTTTCAAAATAGAAAGTTGCACGTTATTGCATGAATTCTTGAGAAAAGTACGAATGTGATAAAACGTTGAAATTTTTTGAGTATAAGATATGATCAATTTTCTACAGTGTGGTAATTTTTCAGAATTTTGTAAGTTAAATAAGTATGGATCTTCATCCTTTACAAACTGTCCTATTTAGACAGACTATTGTTATGTTTGCATTGTTTGCATATGTTTGCTTGTATGATTCTATTTGAGGATAGGAGTATTAAATAATCAGAGGCATTTAGTATGCAATGTTAAATTATAATTTTAGTGTTGCTATAGTAGATAATGATAAGGTTTTGCATTGATTTATACTAACTTATCTCACGAGTTCTTGTTGAGTTTTGTCTGGATGAAGTTTTTGAGATTTAGGGAAACCATGATATAAAAGGAATTAAGGAGACAAAAGCTCAAGCTTGGGGATGCCCAAGGTACCCAAGTTAACATTTCAAGAAGTCTCAAGAATCTAAGCTTGGGGATGCCCCGGTAGGCATCCCACCTTTCTTCACCAACAATTATCGGTTAGCCTTGGTTGAACCTAAGTTTTTACTTCTTCACATGATGTGTGTTATTCTTAGAATTTCATTTTATTTTGTTTTGCTTGATGTTTTAATAAAACACTTAGATCTAAAAAAATAAGAGAGTCCTCACATAGCTTCCTATTTACTTAACTACTCATTTGATCTTCACTTATATCTTTTTGGAGTAGTTTGTCAAACACTCTCATGCTTCACTTATATTATTTTGAGAGTTGATAATAGTGATGACAATTTGCACAAGCTATGAAATTGGTCCCAAAGTGATGGATATTCAAGAAGGATATAATAAAAACTTTCATGTAGATCATTGGATATGATAAGTTTGATTCCTTGCAATAGTTTTGCGATATGCAGATAATAATATGTGAGTCATGTTGGTGAGTAATTGTGCTTTAATAGGAATATTGGTGTTAACGTTTGTGATTCCTATGCAAGCATTAAAGTCAATAGTTATGAATGAAGTTATATCCTATTTGTGGTGCATTATTCGGTGGTAGTTATGTTTAATGCTCGTTTATGATCATTTTTGTTTCTTTGTTGGTCGCTTCTCAATCTATTTTCTAGATCCATTTGTACTAAGTAGGAATAATGCTTGTGCATCCAAACTCCTTAAACCAAGTTGTGCCAAATGAGTCCACCATACCTACCTATATGTGGTATTTCCATGTCGTTCCAAGTAAATTTGTATCTGCCAAATCTAATTTTCAAAATGAATTTCCTTTTTGTGTGCTTGTACCGCTCATGAAGCGGTAGGGGGTGGCCAATGTTTTCCATGCTAGATTTTTATTTTCAAGATGAGTGCTTATTCACTTGTCATTGCACGAGAGTGTGGCTGGTAATAGGGATGCCTAGTCCCGAAATGAAAAGACATTTACATTATGTTGTCAAATAATAAATTCCTTGGAGAGTGTTGGTATGGAAGGCACGCGTGGATCGGCTAGCCATTGATTGTGAAATAATGGTGGAAAAAGGAATAAACTTTATTTTATGTTTGGGAACCACCTATGACTTATCTAGCATGGAAAGTATTGGGAATTCCCGGTCATTTTTGTTGACAGGAAAAAGCGTGCCTCTCAGAACAATTTTATCTCTCAATTTAAGCTATGAGCTCTGGCACCTCTACAAATCTCTGCTTCCCTCTCCGAAGGGCCTATCTTTTTACTTTTATGAAATACTTTATTTTTATTTCGAGTCTCCATCTTCTCTTATAAGGCACCGACTAGGGAACACTATTGTCATACTTGTGCATTGGGCATAGTTAATATTTTGAGTGTGTTTCATGAATGGATCAATTATTGAGCATAATGGGCTAGGGATAGCTTTCTTTAGTGTTGATATTTTTAAATACATGGTTGCTTGTTGATATGCTTGAGTATTGATGTCCTCATGTTAATTATAGACTATTGCTTTGAATCATTCAAGTCCAAATTTCCATGCTACAAAAGAAAAGAGTATATGAGGAATATGATAGGTAGCATTCCACATCAAAAAACTCGGTCTCAATTGCTACTTTATCATGATAAGTTTTATGAGAAAGAGATTTTGTTATGATGCTCGGAAAGGTGATTGAAATTATCATTGATTAAACTTATGCACTATGTTAGCATTCACACTTTATAAGTTACTTCTTTTACCATTTACCTACACGAGGACGCGTAGCAATTAAGCTTGGGGATGCTGATACGTCTCCAATGTATATATAATTTATGAGGTATTCATGCCATGTTTACAACAATTTTATATGGTTTTGATTTGATTTGAATGGAACTAACCTGGACTGACGTTGTTTTCAGCAGAACTACCATGGTGTTGTTTTTTGTGCAGAAATAAAAGTTCTCGGAACTGGACGAAACTTTTTGATGATTTTTTGGAAGAAAAGAGAAATAATGGAGCAAAGAACCACCATAGGGGGGCCTGCTGTCCACAAGACACCAGGGCGTGCCACACCCCTGGCGCCCTGGTGGGTGGTGGGCCCCCTGAGGCCCATCTTCGCATGAAACTGACGCCAAAAAATCATATATATTCAGAAACCCCCGAAAGTTAACCTAGATAAGAAGTTCCGCCGCCACAAGCCTCTGTAGCCATGAAAAACCAATCTGGACCTTGTTCCGGCACTATGCCGGAGGGGTAAATCATCACCGGTGGTCATCTTCATCATCCCGATGGCCACCATGATGAGGAGGGAGTAGTTCGCCCTTGGGGCCAAGGGTTTGTACCAGTAGCTATGTGTTTAATCTCTCCCTCTCGTGTTCTTGATTTGGCACGATCTTATTGTATCGCGAGCTTTGTTAATATAGTTGGATCATATGGTGTTTTCCCCTCTCTATCTTGTTGTGATGAATTGAGTTTTCCCTTTGAGACTTCATTATTATTCGATTGGATACTTTTATGGATTTGAGAACACTTGATGTATGTCTTGCTATGAATACTCATGGTGACAATGGGGTTTCATATTGATTCACTTGATGTGTGTTTTGGCACTCAACTCATGGATTCCTGAGGTGACATTGGGGTAATCTATGCATAGAGGTTGATGCATGTTCTCGTCTTTGTTTCTTCAGTAGAAATCTTGGGGCACTCTTTGAGGTTCTTTGTGTTGGATTGAGTATTATGAATCTAAAATTATTTGATGCATATCGTATAATCAACTCACGGATACTCGCGGTGACATTGGAGTATCTAGGTGACATTAGAGTTGGTTGATGTGTATCATATGGTGTTACTTTAGTACGAACTCTTAGATAGATAGATCGGAAAGGATAACTTGGTGTTATTTTAGTACGAACTCTTGGATAGATCGATCGGAAAGAATAACTTTGAGGTGGTTTCATACCCTACAAATAGTTTTTTCTTATGTTCTCCGCTAGATAAGAACTTTGGAGTGACTCTTCATCGCATGTTGAGGGATTGTTATGTGATCCAATTATATTAGCATTCTTGAGAGATTGCAATAGTGAAAGTATGAACCCTAGGCCTCATTTTCAAGCATTGCAATACTGTTTGTGCTCACTTTTGTTACTTGCTACCTTGCCATTTTTTTATTGTTACTATTACAAAAATCAATATCTACTATCATTACTACACTTGTATCGCCATCTCTTCGTCGAACTAGTGCACCAATACAATTAATCATTGTATTTTGTGTGTTGGGGACACAAGAGACTCTTTGTTATTTGGTTGCAGGGTTGTTTGAGAGAGACCATATTCATCCTATGCCTCCCATGGATTGAGAAACCTTAGGTCATCCACTTGAGGGAAATTTTCTACCGTCCTAAAAAACTTTGTGCTTGGAGGCCCAACACGAGTCTACAAGAACAAGTTGTGTATTAGACATCGGCCCACTACTCTTTGTGTTCTACTCGTGCATATACATCTACGCATAGACCTAGCTCTGATACCATTGCTGGGGAACGAAGCATCAAAATCAAAAAAATTCCTACGAATACCCAAGATCTATCTAGGAGAAGCATAACAAGAGGGGAGAGTGTATCTGCGTACCCTCATAGACCAAAAGTAGAAGCGTATATAACGCGATTGGTGTAGTTGTACTCTTTGCGATCCGATCACGATTCAACCGATCTAGTGTCGATCGGACGGCACCTCCTAGTTTAGCACACGTGTGGCTCGATGATGTATCCTCCTCCTTTATCCAGTAAGAGAAGGCGGAGAGGTAGATGGGATCACAACCAGCACGACGGTATGTGGTGATGGTGGTGGTGGAGCAACGGGGGTGGTTCACTGAGGGAAAAACTGCGAATGAGAACTGTGTCGGGAGGGAGAGACGAGGCAGCAGCCAAGGCCAATGTGTTGGGGTGCCTTGCTGTGCCCCCTCCCTATATTTATATGCACGGGAGGGCCGGGAGTCCAGCCCTACTCCTAATAGAAGTTGGCGCCAAGGAGGAGAGGACTCGGACTCCAAGTCCAATCCTATTCCTGCTAGGACTCCCCTTTTCCCCTTCCCTAGCCACATGGGCTTCTGAGGACTTGGTGTGCCTAGCTGGTACCTCTTGATCTTGCGTTGGTTTTCCCTTGAATAGGAAAGGGTGATGCAACAAAGTAGCTAGCGTAAGTATTTCCCTCAGTTTTGAGAACCAAGGTATCAATCCAGTAGGAGACAACGCACAAGTCACCGAATACCTGCACAAACAATCAACAACTTGCACCCAACGCGATAAAGGGGTTGTCAATCCCTTCACAGTCACTTGCAAAGTGAGATCTGATAGAGATAGATAAATGGTAAAGTGAATATTTTTGGTATTTTTGGTTTATAGATTGGAAAGTAAAGATTGCAAAATAGTAGATCGGAAACTAGCAAGATGTAAAAGAGATTCAATAATATGGAAAAGAGATCCGGGGGCCATAGGTTTCACTTGTGGCTTCTCTCAAGATAGCAAATATTACGGTGGGTGAACAAATTACTGCTGAGCAATTGATAGAAGAGCGCATAGTTATGACGATATCTAAGGCAATGATCAGGAACATAGGCATCATGTCCGTGTCAAGTAGACCTACTCCTGCCTGCATCTACTACTATTACTCCACACATCGACCGCTATCTATCATGCATCTCGAGTATTAAGTTCATAAAGAATGGAGTAATTCATTAAGCAAGATGACATGATGTAGAGGAATTAACTCAAGCAATATGATGAAAACCCCATCTTTTTATCCTCGATGGCAACAATACAATACGTGCCTTGCTGCCCCTACTGTCACTGGGAAAGGACACCACAAGATTGAACCCAACACTAAGCACTTCTCCCATAGCAAGAAAGATCAATCCAGTAGGCCAAACTAAACCGATAATTCAAAGAGACTTGCAAAGATATCAAATCATGCATATAAGAATTTAGAGAAGAACCAAATAATATTCATAGATAATCTTGATCATAAATCCACAATTCATCGGATCTTGGCAAACACACCGTAAAAGAATATTACATGGAATAGATCTCCAAGAACATCGAGGAGAACATGGTATTGAGAATCAAAGAGAGAGAAGAAGCCATCTAGCTAATAACTATGGACCTGAAGGTCTATGGTAAACTATTCACGCTTCATCTGAGAGGTAATAGTGTTGATGTAGAAGCCCTCCGTGATCGAGTCCCCCTCCGTCAGGATGCCGGAAAAGGTCCCTAGATGGGATCTCATGGGTATAGAAGGTTGTGGTGGTGGAAAAGTGGTTTCGTGGCTCTCCTGGATGTTTTCAGGGTATAAGAGTATATATAGGCGAAGGAACTAGATCAGGGGAGCCACGAGGGGCCCACGGGGGTGGGCGCGTGCCCTCCTACCTCGTGGCTTCCTCGTTGCATCTCCAACTTCATCTCCAAGTCTTATGGTTTGCTTTCAGTCCAAGAAAGATCATCGCGAAGGTTTCATTCCGTTTGGACTCCGTTTGGTATTCCTTTTCTACGAAACTCTAAAATAGACCAAAAAACAAAAACTGGCACTAGGCCCTTGGTTAATAGGTTAGTCCCAAAAATAATATGAAATAGCATATAAATGCCTATTAAACATCCAAAACAGATAATATAATAGCATGGAACAATCAAAAGTTATAGATACGTTGGAGACGTATCAAGCATCCCCAAGCTTAATCCATGCTCGTCCTCGAGTAGGTAAATGATAAAAACAGAATTTTTGATGTGGAATGCTACCTAACATATTTATCCGTGTTATTTTATTTATTGTTACATGAATTTTGAGATCCGAAAAATTCAAGACAAAAATTTAATATTGACATAAAAATAATAATACTTCAAGCATCCTAACAAAGCAATCATGTCTTCTCAAAACAACATGGCCAAAGAAAGCTATCCCTACAAAATCATATAGTCTGGCTATGCTCTATCTTCATCACATAAAATATTTAAATCATGCACAACCCCGATGACAAGCCAAGCAATTGTTTCATTCTTTTGATGTTCTCAAACTTTTTCAATCTTCACACAATACATAAGCGTGAGCCATGGATATAGCACTATAGGTGGAATAGAATAGTGGTTATGGAGAAGACAAAAAGGAGAAGATAGTCTCACATCAACGGGGTGTATCAAGGGGCTATGGAGATGCCCCTCAATAGATATAAATGTGAGTGAGTAGGGATTGACATGCAATGGATGCACTAGATCTATAATTGTATGAAAGATCAAATAGAAACTAAGTGGGTGTGCATCCAACTTGCTTGCTCATAAAGACCTAGGGCATTTTGAGGAAGCCCATCATTGGAATATACAAGCCAAGTTATATAATGAAAATTCCCACTAGTATATGAAAGTGACAACATAGGAGACTCTCTATCATAAAGATCATGGTGCTACTTTGAAGCACAAGTGTGGAAAAAGGATAGTAGCATTGCCCCTTCTCTCTTTTTCTCTCATTTTTTATTTGGACCTTCTCTTTTTTATGGCCTCTTTTTTTCGTCCAGAGTCTCATCCCGACTTGTGGGGGAATCATTGTCTCCATCATCCTTTCCTCACATGGGACAATGCTCTAATAATGAAGATCATCGCACTTTTATTTACTTACAACTCAAGAATTACAACTCAATGCTTAGAACAAAATATGAATCTATGTGAATGCCTCCGGCGGAGTACCGAGATGTGCAATGAATCAAGAGTGACATGTATGGAAAAATTATGAACTGTGGCTTTGCCACAAATACGATGTCAACTACATGATCATGCAAAGCAATATGATAATGATGGAGCATGTCATACTAAACGGAATGGTGGAAAGTTGCATGGCAATATATCTCGGAATGGCTATGGAAATGCCATAATAGGTAGGTATGGTGGCTGCTTTGAGGAAGGTATATGGTGGGTGTATGGTATCGGCGAAAATTGCGCGACACAAGAGAGGCTAGCAATGGTGGAAGGGTGAGAGTGCGTATAATCCATGGACTCAACATTAGTCATAAAGAACTCACATACTTATTGGCAAAATCTGTTAGTTATCAAAATGAAGTACTATGCGCATGCTTCTAGGGGGATAGATTGGTAGGAAAAGACCATCGCTCATCCCCGACCGCCACTCATAAGGAAGACAATCAATAAATAAATCATGCTCCAACTTCATCACATAACGGTTCACCATACGTGCATGCTACGGGAATCACAAACTTTAACACAAGTATCTCTCAAATTCACAACTACTCTACTAGCATCACTACAAAAAAAAAGACACATCCGTGACATTTTGGGCCGACGAAATTTTTTCTGTCATACATATGACACTTCTATGATGATAATTGTGACAGAAGCCGGTATCATCATAAATGTGGTGGGCTCCTACTTCTATGACAAAAAATCATGATGGAAAATGGGCTTTTCGTCCTGGGCGAGCCGGAGACGCAGTTGCATGACATTCTTTGGGCCGTCCATGACGGAAAAAAACCATGGTAGAATCGAGGGGGAGGAAAATTTCGGGGAGTTGCCGGTTATGGTGGGAGGTCGGGGGCCAAGCGATGCGCGTTTCTCTCGTACATGTACACGTGTGTGTGCGAGGCATTGGCTCTAACTGAACCCAAGCAAGGCGTTGGGCTCTAACTGAACCCGAGCGATTGCACTGCAGGCTATGCGTTACTGGACCCGAGCGATCGATCGATGGTGTTAACTGAACCCGATGGAGCGATTCCTTCGCTACTACTGCTAACTGAAGCCGGTCGATTGGATGAACAGTGAGCGTTGCGGAGGGGGGGTTTGGATGAACAGTGAGCGGTGGTGTTGCCTCTGGATGAATAGGACCCCGTGGTGTGGACGGCTGGATGAATAGTAGACGGTGGAGGGGTGGCCGTGGAGGGGTGGTTCAAGAGGACCCCGTGGTGTGGAGGGTTGGATGAACAGTAGACGGTGGAGGGCTAGATGAACAGTAGACGGTGGAGGGGTGGTTGAACAGTAGCCGGTGGAGTAGCGCGCGGTGGAGGCTGGATGAACAGGAGCCCGTGGAGGCTGGAGGAGGTCGACGGTGGAGATGGACAGTATCCCGTGGAGTCCCATTTTGTGGTACGCCACACCCCTCCCAATGAACAGGACCCCCGTTTCGACCGTAGTGCCCCAACACAAGTCCGTTTCGTCCGTTTTGCGGTACGCCACACCCCTCCCAATGAACATGACCCCCGTTTTGACCGTAGGAGGTCTGTTTCCTCCGTTTTGCGGTACGCCACACCCCTCCCGATGAACAGGACCCCCGTTTCGACCGTAGGAGGTTGGTTTCCTCCGTTTTTCGGTACGCCACACCCCTCCCGATCAACAGGACCCCGTTTCGAACGTGGCCGGTCGAACACAAGGCCGTTTCCTCTGTTCTGCGGTACGCCAGGCCTCGTTTCCATCGCATGTTCCGTCCAAGACGGTTGGCTCCCACGCGTTCTGTTGCCTCCCGATGAACACGACGCATTTCGTTGCCTCCCGATGAACACGACACATTCTGTTACCTCCCCATGAACACGAGGCATTCCATTGCCTCCCCATGAACACAAGCCCTCGCCGTACATATGCGCGACTAAGCGTTCCAGACCCCGCCTGTATGTACACATACGTGGTCGTATTTTCTTTCTTGCACCCTGGCCGTTGTACGTATGTGTACATGCTACGTGCGTGCCTCTACATCGACCAGTATGTACGTACACATTCACGACCAGGATGACAATGCTACGTACGCTTCAACCAGGTGGGTCTCGACTGTCACGCACTTCCTTGCCTGCGAAGATGTAGCTGGTGGGTCTGAGCAGTCAGGGGGGCGAATCATTTTGTTTTTCTTTTTTTTTTGCCCGGATGCACTTCCTAGCATGCGAAGGTGTAGCTGCTGGGTCCCAGCAGTCGGGGGGTGAATCATTTTTTTTGCCCGGACGCACTTCCTTGCGTGCGAAGGTGTACCTGCTGGGTCCTAGTAGTCAAGGGGGCGAATCGTTTTTTTTTTGCCCGAGCGCACTTCCTTGCGTGCGAAGGTGTAGCTGGTGGGTCCCAGCAGTCGGGGCGCGAATCTTTTTTTTAGGACGCACTTCCTTGCGTGCGAAGATGTAGCTGGTGGGTCCCAGCAGTCAAGGGGGCGAATCGTTTTTTTCGGACGCACTTCCTTGCGTGCGAAGATGTAGCTCGTGGGTCCCAGCAGTCAGGGGGAAAATCATTTTTTTCGCGAAATACGGTGGCCCGTCCGGTGGGTCCACGCTGTCAGGTGGAGGAATAATTATTTTGCGCTTAATAAGGAGGCACTTCCTTGCGGCTGCCGTGGACCCAGCTGTCAGCCTCTCCACGTACAGTCCACGTCCGATGGAAGTCGTTCCTTGACCACGTTAACCACGCCGCGCCGAGAGCACCACGGCGGTGGACGACGGCGAGGCCTAGGAAGGGGATGACGCAGAGCCGGGGAAGACGCGGCAGTGGATGCACACGCGGAGAGGAGTATGAGGGTTCACTGGTTCGGCTGCGCTGCCGTCGCCGCAGAATAACAGGGGGTGTGGGTGAGTGGAGGGATGGCCTGGCCAGCGGTGGGAGTATTAGGGGGTGGTGAGGCCTCCGCGGCAGCACAGCCGGCCACAGGAGGCAGGAGCAGGCGGCACGACCGGCGCTGCTTTGGGCGGCTGGAGCAAGAAGACCAGAGGTTGAAGAAGCACGACGGCCGTTGGATGGACATCGTACAGTCACTGCAGCTAGAATCGTTTATATTGACTAAGTTGACAAAGCCCTTGGTACGTCAACTTAGTAGGCCCACAGGTCAGCTTCCGAAACGGTGCGCCCCGCTGGGCTGCAAATCTTTCCTAGGAGGGATGCATTAGGAAAGTATAGCTGGATTAGCCATTTTCAGCTTGAAAAAAATTAATATCTGGGCTGGATATCTGTCCTGGGCTAGACGGGCCACAGCACGCCCAGTTAATACCTGCAGCGATGTTTTCGTTGTTGTTTGGAGGAGAAAAAATAATATCTGGCGTAAACATCAAAAAACTCTGCAGTGCTCACACCTCAAAAACACAAATACTGCTTGAGCTGCTTGGTCCCAGCTGTCGGCCGCTTCTTGTGCAATTCTCTCATTTATTGACTACTCCCTCCTTTCTGGTTTATAATGCTCAATTCAAAAATCTCACCAATCAAGGTAGATGGCGAGTGGTGGAATAGTTTTTGTAGTTTTGCAAAAGCACCTAATTAATGCGCTTGTTATCCTCAAAAAATTATGTTTATCAATGCATTAATTGCAATGCATGCATGCATGCATAAAGTACATGCATTGGTCAATTTTCTCTTAATAATTGCATGCAATGATTTAATGCACCTTGGAATCTGAACATGTGATGGAAAACAACCAAATTGAGCCTTATAAAATGGAAAAACTAAAATTTTGAGATAAGCCCTATAAACCGGAAAGGAGGGAGTACATAGGTTGATAATGGTGTGGGACTGTGATGTCAGGAAATTAGGAGGAAGCAAAATAAATTATAGTTTTATATATATATATAATAAGGAAGCACTTGCGTACGTGAGGCTATGGACCTGGTGGGTCCCCATTGTCATCCTATCCAAGTAAAGTCATCTCCTCGCTCGCGCACGCTTTCCGCCTGAAACAGTCAGCGCCGGCCGCCCCGCTTCCCAGTGCAAGCGATTGCTCTGCCTTCAAACGACACAAGTGTCGTCCGTCCGTCCATCTGCCGCACACATTAATGATACGCGGTTGCCGAGGCGGCTACTCCGGCGCCACACGTCCATCCCTCCGCCCGCCCACCATTGTTATATAAACTGCTGCGCCGGCCATAGCCACAGTCATCCGCATCCGTTCCCTTTCTCCTGTCCACACCACTACTGCCCATCATGGCTTCCTCGCGCTCCAGCGCTCTTCGGGGCGGGCGGATGATGGACCACAAGGAGATGGCAGCCATTGCTGCCGACCGGCTGGCCGGCAGGCAGCCGGAGGACGATGACGTCTCAATGGAGAACATGGTAGTCGACGATCCGGCGCCAACCCCCTCCTCCGCGCCATCCTCGCTGGTGCATTGCACCATGACCATCGGTGAGGCCCGTGCCCAATATACGGATAGGGTGAGGCAGATGCGTGAGGAGCAGTTCCGGGAGGCGCAGATCGACGCCGCCTACAACCACCATCTCCTCCAGGAGCACCAGCAGGCGGAGGAGCAGATCGCCGCGGAGCGGGCGGAGCAGGAGGCGTTGCTCAACTCGTACCGCTCCGCCCGCAAGGGCCGCCTCGAGCGCTGGCGGTACTGCATGTGGGTGGCGGAGGCTGCGGCCGCCTACAAAGAGGCTAGCAAAGAGGGCGATGAAGCGGGCGAGGCGCTGATTGGCAAGACCGAGGACGAGGCAGAGGACAATGTCGGCTCCAACGAGTCCCCGCTCTGCGGCGTCGATGACGCCCTACTCCGCCGAGGCCCCGCGGTGCCAACAACGAGGTAGAGGACACCGTCGGCTCCGCCGAGGCCCCGCCCCGCCAACAACAAGGCAGAGGACATCGCCGGCTCAGCCGAGGCCCCACCCTGCCGGCAACATGGGGGAGGATTTGCACCGCTCCGCTGAGGCGCCGCCCACCGGCAACGAGACAGAGGACATCGCCGGCTCCGTCGAGGCCCCACCCCGCTGCCAACGAGGCCACACCACACAGAAAACGAGGAAGAGTAGAACACGGTAGGTCACCGCCGCTCGGGTCCAAGTAAGGCCACCGCTGCTACCCTCCAGTTGAAGCCAAGCTAGGCGGGTTGACCATTGACGGTCGGTTAGCTTCTTGGTGGCGACGTGGAGTCGGAGAGTTGCGCTAGAGAAGAACGTTGCTTCTACTTAACTACTGGTGCAGTTGGCTGACTGATGCGTGGTCCCAACAGGCCACATGTCAGTTACACAACTGCACCTGCAGTTAAGTCACTGAAGCTTCTGTTCGGCTCAGCGGGACATAGGTGGGTAGCTTTGGTTAATTAATTATACCTCCAGCGCACCCCTTTTTAGTTTTTTTTAGAAAGGGAGGATGACCCCCGGCCTCTGCATTTGGGAGATGCATGCGGCCACAAACACCCCTTTTTAGTTGAAGAATGTATGAAATGTAATTAAATCCGGCATGTTTATATGAAATCCGACCGTGTATGAATGAATTTATTTCGATTAGTTCGAATTCCTATATCACTGGCATTGGATGAACATGCAAAACAATATGTACTAGCATTATTCCCAGGGTGATCACCTCGTTTGCAGCAGTTTCACATGTACTCCCTCCGGTCCTTTCTATACAAGTTTTGTCTCCAGTCAAAGTATCTCTACTTTAACCAATCTTATACAAAAAAGTATGCACTTTCACAATGTGCGAAGTAAAAAGGAACATAAGGAGTACAAAGAGTTTGAGCAGCTTTTTAGCGTTTCTGTACATTGCAATCAAACACACAGGGCTGGCAATTCATAGAGAACATTCAAAACAATCAATGATTATGCATCTCAGTGACTCACATGTTAGAGGCAATATTTACTTCACAGCTAAAGAATAAAGAAAAAATTGATCGACGCTGCTGACAGCAAGGGCGTCCCATTTGAAAATATCAAACGCATGTCTTAAAATCAATGAGAAACATTTGACAAGGTTGTCCCATTCCAAAATATCAAATGCCTACAATTGTGGAATGGGCAGGGTTTGCCATCAGTTCGGACATTGACATGGCACCTCGTGCTAAATAAACCAACTGTTCTTTTTGTGCAATACCACCAAAATCAACCAAATTCACGCGTAGCTTGTATGATTTTGCCCTTATATGTTGCAACGCCTTGAACTTATCGGCACCTCCTTTCTTATGGTGGAAATGAATGATTCGATGTATTCATGAACATTTTGTGTAGTTCCCATTGAAATCAAGCTGATCACCCCTGTTTGCATAAATACAAAAAAAGTGATTAGTATAAAGCAAAATGTACTATGAATTGATAGTTTAAGCAGGCACCTACATGGTCCATGTAGAGCACACTTTTAGAAAAATGGAACTCACCAGAAAGAATCCTAGATCAACATTGTACTCGCGCATCACAGCAAAAAAATGGAGATTTGTCAGTCCTTCTGAGCTGAAGTTAGTTTGGTCTTGTCGGGAGTAATGTAACCATCCTTCATCTGCTCCTTCTGATGAGAATCCTAGAACAACATTGTACTCGCGCATCACAGCAAAAAAATGGAGATTTGTCAGTCCTTCTGAGCTAAAGTTAGTTTGGTCTTGTGGTGAGTAATGTAACCATCCTTCAATTGCTCCTTCTGATGAGAAGATAGACAGGGCTTCTTCATCCTGGCATAATCGGAACTAGTCACTTCACGTACTCCATATTCTTCTTCAGAGGAAGATGATCCTATTGTGCAAAGACAAGAGAACAACTAAATGCTAGCATCCCTATTTGCTCGAAAAAAAGGAAAGGCAATATTTAAAACAGCACAGATGAAGCACTTCTCAAGGACAATACCACTTTTTCATGACAGTATCTAAACAGTAGCACAACACCAATAGAGATGACAAAGCTCAATCATATGGATGAATTAGTGTGCGAGTACCAACCTTTGTCAGGAGGCTTATTGTGTAGAGCATACAGATCAAGCACTTCTCCGGAACCATCTGTTGCTATCTACTATGGTGTCCATGCTTACTATATACTCCTCGATTAGTTTAATGTTTCCAACATCTTTTTGTGCAGTTCCACTAAAATATATGGTATCTTCAAAGAAGATCCCTATTTGCACAAGTAGAGATAATTACGTATGGCATCAAATCAGTGGCAAAACAATTGCTCGTTCCAGCCATAGCAATAAATTAAGATGCAAAACTATATCACTACTTGTGTCATCACAGTTCCAGTGCTTCATTACAGCACCGGGAGTTGATTTTTGTTTTTCTTCCGCTTGTTCTTCCCCTTCATCACTTGGTTCAATAACAGACAAGCTTCGCCTTCAATGTAAGATTTGGCATGTCAATTAGGGAGCACAAGTATAGTACTAAACTTAATTTTCTGATGAAAGTGGCAAAATACAGGCCAGCAGTTGTGAAATATCCTTATCTTACCTCAATGGGATATTACGGTGCACATATAGATTGGAAGTCTTGTCTCCATTTGTGTAGTTCACTAAAATCAAGCAACATTATCGTACAAGTAGCACAACATATGAAAGCACACTGCAGAATCATGTGAAAGAAGGCTAGCACTGACCTCTCATGATGCGGAATTCAAACAACTCACAAGAAGAAGATCTGAACCATATTCGCCTTAACGGATAGGAAGTAAGATCTCCTCTTGTGCAGTTCCACTAAGATCAAGCAATCAAGCAACATTGTCGGTGTGACATTTTGGTTGAATTGCACAAAACACTCTTAAAACAAAAGTGTTTTGTGCAGTGCAACAAAAGGTCACAATGGCAACGAGGTGAAGTAGATAACCCTGTTTACACAGAGGTGCAAAGGAAACAACTAGTGGTCAATAACGGTGGATGACACAGAAGCCAACAAAAAGAAGCACCTACCTTATCTAAATGGGAAAGAAAGCAAGACAGTAGCATTTCTCAAATGGTGGCATTGATTAATATTAACATAGAGATAATATTAACAATAAAATTCGTTAAACATGTAATTTGTTTTTAACTGTGGCATTGCATCAATTTTCCAGCGGCATTATTAGAGGGTGTTTGTTTACAGGGACATTTTGGTGTAGGGACTAAAAAAACTCTGTGTCAGTCACATCTAAACCAAACAGGAGGGACTTTTCGGGACTAAAAGTGGGCATTTGGGACTAAAGAAAGAAGACCCCGAGGGAGTCTTTTTGGGACTTTTTCCAATAGTTTCCCCTGCCACGCATCGCACCTTGTTTCTATTAGTTCACTACTAGGGGTAACATGGTCTTTTATCATGTCATTTAATAACCTCTAGTCCATGTTTAGTCCCTGGAACCAAGCAGGTAGGGACTAGGGAGTTTTTAACCAAACAGGGCCTTAGATTAACAACAGCTAATGAGTTGCACGGGACAGTGGATGCACCAGCACCATGTGCATCTACCGATGTACTGTGGTCATGCACAGTCTGTTGCAACAAAGAACAAACAACCAAGGAGCATATTTGTGTTGGTCCCAGTTTTGTTATCTTTAGACACCTTTCCCTATGTGAGCGCAGCAAATCTAGTCCTGCTCAAACTCTACAGCCTTGTCCCTTCCTTTCCTTTTTGAACTAGTACTTTCACCCCTTCCTTTCCTCTTTGAACCACATCCTAGATTTATGCGATACAACTTTCCCCACTACTTTCCCCCATTCCTTTCCTCTTTGAACCACATCCTAGATTCATGATATACAACTTTCCCCCTTCATTTCCTCTTTGAACCACGTCCTAGATTCATGCTATATACAACTTTTCCCACTACTTTCCCCCACTCCTTTCCTCTTTGAACCACGTCCTAGATTCATGGTATACATGCAGCTAGAGCAATGCATGTGGAGTAAGTAAAATATACCTTAAGGTTCTTGGGGCGTGGTTCGGCGGGCGACGGGACGGCGGCGAATAAGAAGGGGTCGGAGGCCCTCCCGTGCCGCCACTGGGTGGAAAGTGAACAACAGCGCTGGTAGTGGATTCCCTCCCTTGCCGACGGCGACAGTGTTAAGCCTCCTTCCCTTCCCGGCAGACGGATCCCGCCGGCTCTTTGAGCAGCAGTGAGGGGAGAGAGAGGCCAGCGAAGTCTTGTTTAGATCTGGAGAGGGCGAGAGAGTGTGAAGAGAGCAACTACAAGCGAGGCTCCAGCGTGTATATATATACTGGAGAGAGAGTGTGAAGTGTGCAAACCCTAGAAAACATTTTGACCAGTCAAAGAATCCTCCTGGCAAAAATTATGCTCAAGTGTAGTTATCGAACCCGAGACCTCAAGTTTGATGAGCGAACAGGCTAACCAGCTACACAACCCTCCCGTTATGTTCAACGAGAGGAAAATAACCTTTTATACATTCCTGCATTCGTGTGACAGGCATGCCGTGTTTTGTGTGTGTGTGTGTGGGAGTCATTAGGATTTCAATCATAATCGTGTCATGTGGCTTTGGTGGTAAGACTATCCACAGTGGTGCAGAAATAATGCAGCCTTAGTCACCTTACCTCTCTCCACATAGTATGTTGGGTCCCACCAGTGAGAGGGTGAAACAAACAAATTAATAAGAAAAATTAAAAGTGCCAGCGGTGTATCTTACTACCTCACACATCTCGCTACTGCTCGGGAACACTGTCCAATTGATCCCTCTGTTCGCTCCGTACTATTTTAAGTGAATCCTTATTATAACATGCACACAAATTTTGGGCACTTGTATTCGACTTAAGTCAGTGTGCCACCGTATCTCGTATACTTACTACTCCCTCCGTCTAGGTGTAATAAGTCACGTTAGAAGGTGCAACGGGACCAAGGTGCGTGCGTGTGCGTGTGTGTGTGTGTTTAATAGCATGTGTGTGTTAGAGAGTGCGACAGATCGACCTACTCCTACAGAGATATGGTGTGTAGTGTATGATTTTAGCCACGAGAGTCGGTGCATCCTCTCGTTTCTGGGCGTGACCAGTAGGGACATGCGGACAGCTGCCACGCCCGCTCCTGACCAGCCTGGCCCACCCAAAGCCCCTCCATCGCCCGCGTGCGCTTCCCGCCCGAAACGGTCAGCGCCGCTCCAAAGAATCGGTGCCGCATTCATGCCCGGGCAGAGCGGACGCGACCTCTCACTGGCGCAAGAGTGATGGTTGCTTCGTCCGTCCAACTTACTGCTGGGTCTATGTGATTTGACGGCTCATTGGTCTTTATTACTGAGGTGGTAGGACTGCTGGATGTCCCACGCTTTCGGTGAAAGGAGGTAGTAGATTACAATTTTCTCCATTCTTACAGCGGAGGAGTGCAAGAGCAGTGAAAACACGCAGGCTCAGTGATTACATGGCCCACCTCACACTATCACCGTGCGACACCTAACTCTTTACATAGTACTCCCTCTGTTCCTAAATATTACTAGATGAGTCCCCGCGCGTTGCCGCGGAACAGCGGTATATCTCTCTGCGCAAAATTATCGATTTCATAGAACTAAAAAAAATCTATAACCGCATGACAAATGTGGTAGCCAAACTAAATAAACTCCCATCACCATTTAGATCATCCCACGTAAGGAAAAAAGATCAGCCAACTCCTACTGCATAATGGGATTATATTTTTCTTTTTGACATGTTAATGGGACTTAAAAGCTCACTTACATGCATGCTACCGGTGCATGCTTGCATGCAGACATGTTGATGTGATTTAAAATCCACTCACATGCATGTGCCACGATATTTCTGCATGCTTGCATGTGGCTTAGTGCGGAGCCTCTCAACGTCTAGATCAGACGGCTATTATGACTGATTTACTTCATCTAACGGCTACGTCAATTTTGATGATGTGGCTCAAGGAGAGGATAGAGAATTCCTAGTAGTGGGGGCTAGCTATTACTAGTAGATAAGTCTTTGTAGAGATCCCATTAGGTGAACTACATACGGAACAAAATGAATGAATCTACACTTAAAATGCATCTATATACATCCGCATGTGGTTAATGGTGAAATCTCTACAGAGACTTATATTTAGGAATGGAGGAAGTACTAGTATAGTACTAGTATGTACTGTAATTTATCAGCGAGATAAATTTGTACAATGCTATGAAGCTTCCAGCTCCTGTTACATGTATCTTGCGTCCAAGGTTGCCCGTTGCAACATTTCATCAAATACAAAGGAGACTAACATGCATGCTATTGCATCTCAATGATTGATAGATCATAGCAAATATGTACTCCCTCCGTTCCAAAATAAGTGTCTCAACTCTGTGCAAACTTTAGTACAAAGTTGTACTACTACTAAAGTTGACACTTATTTTGGAACAGAGGCAGCTGAAGAAAAAAACGATCCATGCAGTCCCTAGCCCTTGAACCATGAACTCTGACTAGGCTTCAATTTGCTGGCAACGTTCGAGCTTCCTAATAAATGATGTTTGCAACCTTTTGACCACCGGTTCATTTTGTGCAGTTTCACCAAAATTGAGATGAGCATCCCTGTGGCAAAGAAATTGAAGAAGCGTGATTAGAATAGGATTAATAGGACTAGTTGATGAGACATAAACTCATCACAAATATAGTACGTAGAAGCCAGTAGAGGTATCAGGTATGTGCGGGGCAAAGAAGTAGAGAAATATCCACAGGGAGTGATGTGGGCAGCTGGAGCAGTGGTGCAAGCTGGCTGTAAAGGGAGTTGTACCTGAGGGACGTAGCTCAACCTTGAGGAGGGCGGCGGGAGGCGGCAACTGCCCACGTCGCGGTAGTGAGCAAGGGACAAAGGCAACCTCGCCGGCTTTATGAGAGAGAACGGCGGGGACCCCTGATCGGGACGTGCCGACAGTGGGTTTTCACCATCGGCGATGGCCACTGCATCTACACTAAGCATCCACCCCTTCCCCAAGCGGACGTGATCCGCCGGGATGTTAGAGATGTGGCCACAGTCATTTTGTGCGAGAGAGTGTGAAGAGAGCAACCCCAGCAAGCAACCGTGTAGGCTGGTCCGTCCTGACTATGTATATAGTGGAGCGGTTTCCTTTTCTCTCCATATGAACCTATCATATTGCGTATGTGCCACTGAAAAAAAAATTATTTATAAATGACGCGGCACCTACTACTCGTTCTCCTATAACCTTGCGCTTGGCATCTCCAAAATATTAACCATGCGATTGGCTCTTCGCCTCTTCGGGAAGTCGAGCAATAATGGTAGTGCAGTATATATCGTTCTGGCTATATGAGACCGAATGAATTGTTGCACGTCCACCACGTGGGCGAGGGTCGAGGGGCGAGGGAGAGTGCTACTACATACGGAGCAAAATGAGTGAATGTACACTCTAAAATACGTCTATATACATCAGTGTTTGGAGTATGTACTAGTAGTTCATATTGAAATCTACTAATGGACATATATATTCCAAAAAATATGATATAATCTCTATAACCAACATAGTAGGGACGAGGAGTAAACGGAGGGAGTAGTAAATTTTTCTCCTCGTCCTGCGAGCCACCACGCGCATGGGCGAGGGAGGAGCAAGCTTCACCTCATCCTGCGAGCCACCGCGCCCGTGGGCAGGGGAGACGGCGTACTAAGCAAGCTTCTCCTCGTTCTGCGAGTTGACGGGACACATCAAAAGTACTCCAGTGTATAGAGCCTTGCCTCTAAGGTAGGCCCCACATGGTTTGCCTCTTTTTTTAATTTAACATAACGCGTCAAGTCGCAATTTGTTTGTTCACCCGTGGTAGACGAACCTCCCTCCACCAAGTGGACAACCAGTACACGTGCCAAATTACCACGTGGGATGCCTTTTTCATACAGAAATGACCTCCACCGTGTACCCGCGCAGGTGTCGTTGGGAAAGAGACGGGAGTACGTGCGTCGTGCATGCACCTCTTCTCTTCGTGCATGTCCCCCACCTACGTGGGTGTGTGTGAGAGATACAAACCGCGTTCGTGAGTGTTTTTTGTTTTGTGGTGAGGGTGGGGTGGGGGTTGATTTTGTGAATTATTTATGGGAATATGTGTCGATGACATCTCAAACAAAATTTTGCATGCAATGTGTGTGAAATGGAGGCCTATCCATATCATACATAGAAGGTCGGGCAATTCATGAGAAGAGAGGGAGGGATCATAGCTATCGATAGAGTCGAAGAGAGGATCAAGTGGGTGGGTGCGAGATCGATGAAGAGAGCCATCGAAATTGTGTGTGTGTGTGTGTGTGTGTGTGTGTGTGTGTGTGTGTGTGTGCAAGTCAAAGATATAGGGCGACTGGCCTACCGGAATGTTAGAGGGCACATGTCAAGTTTGTGTGTGGCAGGGAGACATGACTAGAGCACCCGATGTATCGGTGTGTGTGGGGGGGAGGGGGTAGGGGAGGGGTAGGCAGAGGCCTAACTATAGAGGTAGAACGACTCGTATATGTGTTGAGAAGGAGAGACCCAGCTATGTCTTGAGGGAGATCGGTCGACATCCATACATAACTGAAGGACGGGAAATATGACGGGACAGAGAGAGAGAGGTGAGAGAGAGGGAGGGAGAGGGAGGGAGAGGGGTAGAGTGCTGGATGGGTGATGGAGTTGCTTCTCGGAGATGTTGGGAGAGGCCTACTAGACAAACTGAGGGTGGAACTACAATGTTATGAATAAGAGTGGGGATGTGTTTCTGTGTGTGCTTGTGCGTGATAGATCTGTCGGGACGCATCCATGGATGATGAAGGGGAACCATGTGTTTGGTAAGCAAACCTAACTAGATCGGTAGATCAATTGTTGTTTGTCGGAGGAAGGGAGAGACACAACTAATGAGGTAGATCGATCGATGTGTGGGTAAAAACGAGTTATAAGGACCTAGCTGGCTATATATATAGCGAGAGATCGGTCGGTGTACGTCCATTTGTTACAGGCAAATAAGGCCCAGCGAGACGGATAGACAGAGAGAATGGAGCTAGGAGGTGGTGCGAGAGGCCCAACTACTAGCTAGATAGGGCGAGGAGTGTGAGGTTGTGAGATCAATGAAAAGAGGGGCGAGAGTTTACACATGTGTCTGACCATATGAGAGATACGAGGCAAGGACACATAAAGGAGGAGATTGAAGCTGTGTGTGTATGCTGTAGGCAGGCATCGCTGGAGAGGTTTATCGATCGGTGT
Organism: Triticum aestivum; assembly: GCF_018294505.1. Classification (NCBI taxonomy): domain Eukaryota; kingdom Viridiplantae; phylum Streptophyta; class Magnoliopsida; order Poales; family Poaceae; genus Triticum; species Triticum aestivum. Next base: position 503,313,106 of record NC_057804.1, read on the forward strand.
GTGTCGGAAAGGAGTTGTGGAGACTCTGGGAGAACGACCTAAAGAAAAAAATGAATGTGCCTGGTGGATAGAATGCCGAGGGAGGGGGAGGGCGAGGAGGGCGTGTGCATGCACGAGAGAAAGTTAGTGGTAGCTACAAAGGTTAGAGGATTGTGTGGGTTTAAGAGACTAACAAAGATCATAATTTGATACGAAAGTGGATTCATATATTTGAATAGGAGATCATAGTGTTTTAAACATTGCATGCATGAATGTAGCGGTGATACACGTGCTGTGCACATGTTATACCATAATGTGATAATGCATGATGTTTGCAACTCACAGCTAAATGCCAAACAATCTAAACCATACTATACATCAAACGATCTCACATTTTATTTGAATTTGTCATAATGTGCGGCGTTTGTAGCTTACAACTAAATATCGAGCAATCTAAACAATACTATATATCGAACATTCTCACATTTTATTTGAATTTGTGGTAATGTGTGGTGTTTGCAACTCACATCTAAATACTTGTAGGCGTAGGGGGTGGGGCACCATACATAATGTGATAAACACATTATACATATGAGACATGGTTTAGATTATGAAGATCTAGCTAGAGCTAGAAATGTAATGTGATTTGAAATCAAAATAAAGTGGATTCAAAAAATCTAGTTTGAGTTCATATAGTACACATAGTTCATATGTAACTCGAGACTAATAATGTGGTGTGCTGTGAAGATAATACACAAGCGATGGTTTAACTTGACAATAATGATGATTGGAGATCTTATTAAAACAGAGAAACGAATTCAAATGCTTTGACTTCACAACAATCATTACTGTAGATCTTATTCAAATTTAGTTCATATTGAAGCGGTAGTATATACGTTTGGAATGCACTAAAACATTCATTTGAGTAGTAGGTTGCATGCATTATACACGTAGCGAAATGTTTTAATTGAACATAACATGAATTCAAAGTTTTGAATGACATTTGTAGTGCGCATTGATTTGGTACAGTACACGTTAGGCTTGTCCGAAAATTTCAACCCGCGCCTTGTTAGCCCGAAATATTTAAGATATATCTTTGTCTCGTTGTGCTCCGACAACTCCCTCCATCTCAACCCGCGCCTTGCTATTCCGAAATTACAACACGCGCGAAAAATCCCACCTCCTGTGAAATCCCGACACATGAAATGCCCATGGTACCCCTAAACCGAAAGAACCGCCTCAAATCGGTGGGGGGTACTTTCGTAACTTACCCCACATTTCGGACAAGCGCGCCTCTAAGCCATGGTTCCCCACTGCCATCCCATCTGCCCACCCATTCGTACACTGAGGCCGCGAAAACCTGCGACGAAACCCCACACCCTGCTCCATCCGCCACCCAGCCGGAGCCTCTTCCCCGACGATGTCGTCCACAGCAACACCTCGACGTCCCTCATCCACCGTACCGGATGAGCATCCGTCGTCGATCTCATCATCCCACCGGTTCAGCCACCCCGTCCTCCACCTCCAAGGAGCTGCCCCGATGTTACCCTCGTCTTTCGCGCCACCTCCATTCCCACACCGCCGTCTTCACCTGCACCACCGGAAGAGCATCATCATCACCGTTTCCTCGGATGAAGCTGCGGCCTAATCAGCGCCACCAAAGAGGTTGTACACTAATCGCTGCATTTTCTTCTTGATTCGATCTCACGGTGCTGCCGTCGCTTGGTCCCGAGCCGACACGGCGCGGCTCCATCCACGGCAGCGTTGCTGGCCACTTCCTCCACGGCGTTGCTCCCTCGGTGGCGACGTCCACATCAGTAGGAGCTGCTCCTGCTTTAGCTCTCGCTCGCGCTGCTGCTCTGCTCTTGCTCTCGGTCCCCTGCCTGGTCTGCTCTTGCTATTGCTCTTGCTCGTGCTGCTGCTCTCGCTCTTGCTCTTGCTTGCGATGCTGCTCCGATTTGGCTACACTTCAGTCGACTGAATCAACTTTTGGGTCAGTCGATTTTCAAGGGGTGGGCTCGCCGGGGTGAAGGAAGAACCAGCCGCAGCGGGGAGGGGGGCTCGCCGGAGAGGTACCCTACTTCTATCTTAGGGTTCAGGATGGGGGCAGTGGTCGCTGGCGATGGCGGGGCATTGGCGGGGCGGTGGCGTGGGGATCGCCGGAGAAAAAGCTCGGCACGGGGAGGCCTAGAGGGATGGCCGAGGCGGCAGCGGACCGGTGGTGGGGAGTGTTTTTGGGGCGGGCGGGGCAGCGCACCGCCGGTCGCGGGCGGCGGGGGGCTGCTGTTTGGCCGGTGGTGGTTGGCGGCTCAGGGGGGTGCAGGTTGAAGATGAACCGCAGGCCCTTGATTTCATATCCAATGGCTGCAAAATCGACTGACCAGAGATGAAAAAGTCAGTCGACCGACATGTAGCCTCACCTTGCTAGTGCGTTCAGTTTCGACAGCAAAATTCAGTTCTGATAGCAAAATTCAGTTTCGACAGTTAGGTTCAATTTCGACAGTTAAGTTTAGCTTTGACAGTTAAGTTCAGTTTCGACAGTTAAGTTCGGAGATGAGCGGCTGATGTATTTTACATCTAGCACTTTGTGGTTATGTATTTTACATCATGTATTGGAGATGCTATTAGAATTCCACTCAGGTTAACATAGTTCGTTGTCTCTCTTGTCCTGCTTCAGCCTCGGCGTCGTACAACTCACGGGAGCTGCTCCAACGACGAAACCCTCCATCACAGCGGAGCGGTACTTCGGGCTCCATCTCCAGACGCCTAAGATCTTCTTCCCCTCCTCCGACAGCAAAGTCAGCCGGAGCATCCTCACCGGCCAACCCAATCATGCTGAGATCAACATGGCTTCGCCAAAGAGGTTGTACACTTGTTGCATCTCTTTTTTACTCTACATGTTATATATATTGTCCACTAAGCACACGGATTTGTTCCTTTAGTGTCTCCTTGAAAGAAAAAATGTAGGAATTTTAATTTTCACATGTCCTCCTTTTCAAATTCCTATTCATGAAGCACAAGACTAAGAGATAGTAGCATAATAGCATTATAACCGTACATTTTCTTGTGGTTTGACTTAATCTCACCATGCTTCTTTGCATCCTGTGATCTTCCAATTGTTGTGAATCAAACACCCAGATTGGCAGAAATCCTGTGTTTTTAAATTCTCTATTTTGCATGTGTATTCCTATCCTATTCCTGTCTATTTCCTATACCTGTATTGTTGGAATCCTCCAATTCAAATGAGCCCTTATAGAATTACTTCTCTTACAGATAGTTGTCAAAGAAAACCTTGCGTGGTTTGTTCCGCTCCTGCTGCGTCGTCGTCCACCCCAGCTCAGCTGCTCCAACGACAGAAGGGTCCAGCATAGCAGGGATCCGCCCTCCAGACTATCTTTCGCCGCCTCATATCTTCTTCCCCGCCGCTAGCAGCCATGAAAACTGCATTACCATCATCAACCGAGCAGATGACCTCGAGGACTACACGGGTCCGCAAGAGAGGTCGCACTCTTTCGTGTCTGCTTACGTTATGCATCGCTTAATATTACATGCTACTTTATCATCCTGTTCACCGATTAGACTCTGAGTCAGCTCCAAACTAATGGTCAAACTTGAGTTTTTAAATGGTTGTGGGGTACATATCGGGGCCGCTATCAATAGTATCTATCTACTATCTGGTTAATCTCCGGTGTCTACTATGAGTTTCATGTTGGGTGGGAAACAAACAGTAAAGAAGCCATTATCTGTATTTATTAACTGAAGCCATTATCTCGCTGCTATTATTGGTTTTGGGTCTATCCACAGGTTGCTACCATCACTCTGGATTTCTGCATGCACTCCTTACATAATCTCACTATGTTTTATTCCTATGCATGACAGTTATTGTAAACAATGGAACTGAACATGTAGAGAAAAAGAGACGAGCCTTGCGTGGCAATATAATTTCATGCAGACGTCGCTCCATGGTAGGCGCAAAGGCAGCCCCCCTCCTTGCATTTCGGATTGTAATCGAGAGGAAGATATCTGTTCTGAGGGGGATTCAGAAGGAAAAGATAACTCCTATTTACCCCCTGAGGTCTTTGCTCTAACTTGGCATGCTGATGTTGGTTATATCATGCATATGGTGTCTTGCATTGCTTACTTTATACATCAAATATGTCATCTGCTTAGTTTAGACATCCTTTGTGCGAATGCCATCTGTTTAGTTTATTCATCGTTTATGTGAATTATGCAACGCCACCTTGTTTAGCCAGGCATCATATATGTGAATTTTGCAATGCCATCCTGCTTAGCCAGTCATCTTATATGTAAATTATATCAGGCCATCCTCTTTTTTGTTACATATTACATTTGTCAACAATGTTAGTACATTCAACTGATCTTCGTGTGCATCAGCCATTTGACACGGTGATGGCAAATTCTGGAGTGAAAACAAGGTCTTCTGAGCAGACTATGCTATCTGACGAAGCGCATATCTCACTGGTTATGGATAGCTCCTCAGAGGAGGATTCAAAGACAGATGACCAGTCCTATCCCCCCCCCCCCGGAGGTGTATGCTCTAACTTGGCAGGGTTATGTTGCTCATATCGTGCGTATGGTGTCTCGCATTGCTATGCCATTTGATTAGTTTAGACATGCTTTGTGTGAATGCCACCTGTTCAGTGTCTAATTACCATATATGTGAATTATGCATTGCCATCTTGTTGCAAGACATTATATATGTGAATTATACAATGCTATCTTGTTGCAAAGGCATTATATATGTGAATTATGAAATGACATGCTGTTTAGCCAATCATCATGTATGTGAATTATATCATGCTATCATTTTTTGTATTACATGTTCCATTTGTCGACAACGTTTGTATATTCAACTACTCTTCCTGTGCATCAGCCATTTGAAGCGGTGATGGAAGTATCTGGAGTGAAAACAAGGTATTCAGATCAGACAATGCTACCTGCTGAAGCAGACATCTTGCTGGCTACAGAGAGCTCCTCAGAGGAGGATTCAGAGACTGATGACCAGTCCTATTTCCCCCCTGAGGTCTATGCTCAAACTTGGCAGGGTTATATTACCCATGTCATGCATGTTGTCCTGCATTGCTTAGTTTTTACATCATATATAGATTGCCATCTGCTTACTTGCTTACTATATAAATCATATATTTGAATTATATCATGCCATCATGTTTACATAGTACATACACATCATCTATCTGAATTATGGCATGGCAACCCATTTAATAAAGACATCATATAGTTATATCATCTCATCCTGTTTAGTGTTTGCAGTCATCATATTTAGAATTATGGCATTCTATCCATGAATGTATGTGAATTATGGCATGCCAACCTATTTAATAAACACATTATATAGTTATGTCATGTCATCCTATTTACATAATCTCATATTTTGAACTATGTATTTCCATCTTTTTTAGTTAGCCATCATAATGTGAAATTGTGTCATGCTATCTTGTTTAGTTAGCCATCATATATGTGAAATTGTGTCATGCTATCCTGTTTGGTTAGACAACATAAATATGAATTATTTCATGCCCTCTTTTATTCCCCACTATCCATTGCACCTGTCTATCATACAATGTCTATACTTTCAATTACTTTTCTTGTTTATCAGCCATTTGAATTGGAGAGCGTGATGGCAGTATCTAAGGGAGTAACAACACGGTCTTCAGAAAAGATAGTGCTAGTAGTTGATGCAGATAGAACCACGGTTGTACTTGCCCAAGGACCAGATCCACCACACATAACCCAGACTCTCGCAGATTGTACCCCTACCCAGTTGGACAGAGAACCAGCTACACCCCTTCTAACCCCAACCCCGGCAGATAGTAACCCAGCTCCATTTGACACAACACTATCTCCACCATAGAGCACCCAAACACGAGCGGTTAGTAAGGGAACTGCAGTGCCCAAAGCACGAGGACCACCACTCTGAATCCCAACTCAACGCTTAAAGGAGAAGAAGATTTGTTCTCAGGTCAGGTTCTGTAGCTATGGTTCATACTCCTTTGCTCTTGCATTACTGTATTTACTCATACCAACTATTTTCAAATTTGAAGGATGGAATTGAAACTCCAATGGTGCAACAGGTATGTTTTAAACCTGTTTCTTTAACTAGTTTGCTGTTGTAACCTGCTCTATGTTGATTTCAGTTTCAATTGAATAAACAGTTATGTTCTCATGTCATGCACATTACAAGTGTTGTTATTGCTCTATAGTTCCCCACACTTATATTCTGTCTATTCTGCTTTGTCTTGAACAAATATTATTTGAACTATGTCTCTATCTTGATTTGGCAAAAAAAACTAGAATGATATAGACCATAAAGTGACCATGGTACATAGATATATGTTTGTTTCATGTTGTTATCATGTCCACTTTACTACTTAACTCATTTACCAAAATGAGTTTCATATACAACATGGTAAACATGTGATGTGTCTGCTTGTTTCTCTTTTAGAATGCGGACAAAATATTGGAGAACAGTACCGCGTTATCCAATGGTAAAGGAAGTAATGCAGATAAGGTTCAAGATAGTGAGACCATCCCTGTTGGTCTCCAAGAAAGCTGATAAAAACTATCTTGACGACAGTGAGGGAACCCAAAAGTCCTGTCTTGATGTAGTTTTCGAGTTACTGGCCACTACTGCTGGCACAAGCTCTTCGAACTCGCTGTCTGAATCAGTTCGTCTTCTTGAATCTCAACTTCAAGTTGAAAGACATCAATCAGATGTGCTGCGACAGGAAGCTGAAGGACTGAGGAAGTCCCTGCAGAATTCAGATCCATATTTTCTGGTGCAACAGCAAGCGCTGGAGGATTTAATCGCCAAACAAGAGAAAGTTAATAAGCTTGCTAAGCATCTTGCCAGCATTATGGGTACCCAGGATATTGTTTCTTGAGATCTTCTAAAGTGGTTTCAGTTCTGGATTTTTTTTGCTGCAGCGTTTATTTGCGCTGGTCGCCAACTTTGACAACCAGTGTATATGATATGCTACTTTGTTCCCTATATTTGCACTGGTGGCGAACTTTGATGCCCAATGGATGTAATATGTGTAACAGCCGTGATAGCCTAGCATAAGTTGCTTGCTTATTTATTTCCTTGTTGTCTTGTTTATTTGTTTGCTTGTAGTCAGTGCAGCTCTTTTTAAAACTAGGCCAAAATAACCATGGGCTAATATTTACTATAGTGACACTGGGCCTCCTACGGGCCATAGAAACAGTGGGCCTTCTACGGGCCATAGAAACAGTAGGCCTTCTACGGGCTGTAGAAACAATGGGCCTTCTACGGGTCGTAGAAACAATGGGCCTTCTACGGGTCGTATCATCAATGGGCCTTATACGGGTCGTATGACCATAACGGGCCATCGTTAATAGGCCGTATTTGATGATGCTATGAAAACGTCCCAACGTATTAACGGGCCACAAACGGGCCGATGTAACCACGGGCTGAATTTGGCCCACAAGCAGAAAATGACAGTAACGGGCCATAAGTAAACGAATGCTGAAAATGAGCCCAAGAATAAATGGGCTCTGAGAAGGCCGAAAGATAACATTTGCTGGAAATGGCCCAACTAATTAACGGGCCCTTAATGGGTATAAAGTGATATACTGTTCATTATGGGCCAGTTTCACCATGGGCCGTTAATGGGTGTAAAGTGATACACTGTTCATTGCGGGCCTGTTTCACCATGGGCCGTTAAATAGGCCAAGAGTTACATAGGGCCTCATATGAGCCGAAAGACGTCATGGGCCATACATGGGCCAGAAGTGAAAATGGGCTGGAATCATATTGGATGGCCCAGATGACGCTACTGGGCCTAATTCGGATAGGGCGTAACGGGCCTTGGGTTAGCGGGTTGTAAATGGGCTATATGCGAATAGGCCGTTAACAGGATTTCCATGGGCCGGATCGCCACCTTTTGACCAAGTCAAATGGGCCGGCCTTTTCATAGGAATGGGCCTCTGTTGGGCCGTACCACGTGTCGACGTATCATAGGCGCCTTCTGTCCAATGAGTGGATGACATCTGTCCCAATGGTGAGCCGACACGTGTTTCCTCCAATGATGATTTTACATGTGGAAAATCCCCATTGGTCGGGGCTAATAACGGGTTATCGGATCCAAAACCCGACCTGATAGCTTAACGGTGTTCCGTTACGGTGGATGCCACGTGCCGGTCACCCTTAACGAAAGCACTTCTGTGACGCGCGATTTATCGTCATGGAAGTGGACACTTCCGTGATGATAATTTTGGTAATGTCATGGAACACTTCTACGACAGCACATGTATGACTATCTTGATTCTGTCATAAATTTGTCATGGATGTACATGCATGACAAAAAACGCGACCTACTGTGACAAACACATATCATCACGGAAGTGTATTTTTTTGTAGTGCGTGACTCTAATATCACCATCTTCATATCTCAAAACAATCATAAAGAATCAAACTTCTCATAGTATTCAATGCACTTCATATGAAAGTTTTTATTATATCCATCCTGGATGCCCATCATATTAGGACTAATTTTATAACCTAAGCAAATTACGATGTTGTTCTAAAAGACTCTCAAAATAATATAAGTGAAGCATGAGAGTTTAACAATTTCTATAAAATAAAACCACCGTCGTGCTCTAAAAGATATAAGTGAAGCACTAGAGCAATATTGTCTAGCTCAAAAGATATAAGCGAAGCACATAGAGTATTCTAATAAATCATGATTCATGTGTGTCTCTCCCAAAAGGTGTGTACAGCAAGGATGACTATGGTAAACTAAAAAGCAAAGACTCAAATCATACAAGACGCTCAAAGCAAAACACATATCGTGTGGTGAATAAAAATATAGCCTTAAGTAAAGTTACTGATAGACGAAGAAAGAGGGGATGCCCATCCCCAAGCTTATGCTCTTGCCACTCCTTATTCCAAAGTCCATCAAATCCTTACCAAAAACTTGAAAACATCACAACACAAAACTCGACAGAAAATCTCATGAGATCCGTTAGTATAAGAAAATAAATTGCCACTTTAAGTTACTGTTTTGAACTCATTCTTTATTTATATTAGTGTAATATCTACTGTATTCTAACTTCTCCATGGTTCATACCCCCTGATACTACTCATAGATTCATCAAAATAAGCAAACAACACGCGAAAAATAGAGTCTGTCAAAAATAGAACAGTGTAGTAATCTATAACTCTCAAATACTTCTGTAACTCTAAAAGTCCATCCAAATTAGGAAAACCTGAGGAATTTGTGTACCAATCCAGAGCAAGAAGAATCATATCAAAAGCACGTTTCTATGAATTTTCAAAACTAATTTACTAAGCGTAAAAGTTTCTGATTTTCAGCAGGATCAACACAACTATCACTGTAAGCTATCCTAAAGGTTCTACTTGGCACAAACACTAATTAAAACATAAAACCACATCTAACCAGAGGTTAGATAGATTGTTTATTACTAACCAGGAGCAAAAGGCAAAGAACAAAAATAAAATTGGGTTGCCTCCCAACAAGCACTATCGTTTAACGCCCCTAGCTAGGCATAAAAACACGAATAGATCTAGGTATTGCCATCTTTGTTATGCAATTCTTCAATTGAACACGTATAATCCTTAGGAGATTCTTTGGTTTTATCAATGATAAACTCCCATGCAAGAAATCGAGAAATTCATTCGTGGCAAATGGTTCCTTAATAATATCAAAAAGGTTGGGGTGAACACTTATTGATTTGAGATCTTCATTTTCCTTACTAGAAGATTCACCCTTATTCTTAGGAACATAGATAAACTTGGCAACTTTGGAAGGAGGAATATTTGAGGTATTTTTAACAACAAAAAAAGCGGAACCCAAGTTGGTAATAATATCTTCGAGTTTATCAATTCTAGTAGAATCTTGATCTATCTTTTCATTAACTATGGGTTCCTTTTCTCTAAGATTATTCAGTGTAACTCCCACCTTAGATCCATATTGAGTAATTTGATTATGAATCTTTTTATCCAATTTTTCGATTAATTTACAGTAGCAATTTTATTCTCAATAATATCAAGTCTTTGCATCACATGTTCCAAGGTTAAAATAGTTCCATTAACCAAAAGAGGTGGTGGGCCTAACAAATCTACCATGGCATTATAAGAATCAAAAGTACGGCTTCCCAAGAAATTCCCTCCAGTAATGGTGTCAAGAACATATCTATTCCAAGGAGTGATGCCTACATAAAAGTTGTGGAGAAGAACAGAAGTAGATTGCTTTATAGTAGATCTATTTTGAGCATTGCAAATTCTATACCAAGCATCTTTTAGATTTTCTCCCTCCCTTCGTTTAAAATTGAGAACTTCATTATCGGCAGTACTGACAATGATAGGAGGACTAGACATGAAGACAAATCAAGCGATCTAACACATGAACACACAAGAGGCAAGCAAAATGAGACGAACGGAAGAGGGCCGAAGAAAAGGCAAAGGTTTTAAAAAATTGTTCTAGAAGTGGGGGAGAGGAGAACGAGAGGCGAATGGCGAATAATGTAATGCAAGGGAGAAGAGTTTATGATGGGTACTTGGTATGGATTGACTTGACATAGATCTCCCCGGCAATGGTGCCAGAAATCGGCAGTTGACGGGAGATCAAATCTTGTCTTGACTTGGCGAAAATCTCCCCGGCAACGGCACCAAAAATCCTTCTTGCTACCTCTTGAGCTTGCGTTGGTTTTCCCTTGAAGAGGAAAGGATGATGCAGCAAAGTAGCGTAAGTATTTCCCTCAGTTTTGATAACCAAGGTATCAATCCAGTAGGAGAAAATGCACAAGTCATCGAATACCTACACAAACAATCAACAACTTGCACCCAACGCGATAAAGGGGTTGTCAATCCCTTCACGGTCACTTGCAAAAGTGAGATCTGATAGAGATAGATAATTGGTAAAGTAAATATTTTGGTATTTTTTGGTTTATAGATGTGACGCCCGGGTAATTAAGCTACAACACCCCTATGCTAATGATGCCACGTCACTTCGATTACTGTTGCTAATCTCACGTCAGTTCGAAACCGATTCAAATTTAAATTCAAAATCAAGCAAACAATAAAACTTTTCAAATATTAAAACTAAAATGTTCGGAGTGAACCAAATATTGCATAGGAAATAATGGTGGAGAAACCAACCTCTTTAAAAGTGTTTGAATGTCCTAAAATAATTAAAACAGTAGCAAAAACAATTATTAAATGCTTTAAAAAATAAATGATTACAAACTATTTTATTTTTGGTGACAAGTTAATTGTGGTATTGGACTAATATATAAAACAATTTTTGGTTCAAGTTTTATATTTTTGTAAAGCTGAAATGATTTGAAACTAAAAGGGAAAAATAGAAAAAAGTTATCAGGAAAAAGGGCAACCCCCCCCCCACTGGGCCTTGGCCCAGATGGCCGGGCGGACCAGCCAGCCTTGGCCCACCCCATTCGGCCCACTCCCCCGTCCGCCTTGTCGCCTCCTTCCCCGTGCCCTGTTCCGCCGACCACGCCATGAACATGATGAACAGGGGCATGTCCCCGTCGCACCACCTCGTCGTCTCCGCCGAGGGGATAAGATCGCCAGCGCCCCGCCTCCTCGGGTCTCCTTCCCACTCCACCTCAGGATCCCTCTCGGCCTCTCCCTCTCCCCTCAGATCCACCTCACCGCTCCTTGCTCTCCGCCATGGCCGAGCACCTTCCTCGCCGCCGCTCGCAGTAGACGCGACCACCATCGCCCGTTCACCTCTCCGACGAATCCAATAGCTCCGCCTCGCTCCTCTACTTCGACTACACAACTGGATCGAGCCCCATAACCACTCGCACCACTTCGATCTACGCCACCGGTCCTCCCCGAGCCCTCTGCCCAGACCCCACGCTCCCCTGGTGAGCCTCTCCGCCAGATGCGCCCTCCCCTGCCTCCTCTCGTTGCCTATAGCGCCCGATCCACGCTCACCCGAACGTGCCACCGCCCGCGTCGTCGCCGGCAAAGCTCCGGTAACCAAACGGCCCCGGGCTTATGCCCATCTTGCTCGCGAGCGCACGTAGGTCTTGCCTAGCCTTTTACTTCGCCCATTTGCACGCCGTATCGTCGTGCCCGACCTCTGCCCGAGAGCTTCGCCGCTGATGAGCTCGAAACGCTCGACTCCGGCCACTGTAGCCTCCGCCACCGTCACAAATCGCTCCGCCGTCGCTGTTCGAACGAGCCCGGTCGCGCCAAAAATGATGTGGTGTGGATGAATCTCGCAGCTCTCCCGATCGCTTCGCCGTTGGAATGGTCGCCGGAGCAAACTCCGGCGCGATTCCACCCGGCGCTGACCTGGCGCTGGTGGGACCCGCCCCTGTGTCACTGCCACTGGGCCCCGTTGACCTCGGTCAGCGCTGACGTGGCTCCCTTGTGTCCATGACATGCGGGCCCCATGCCATAAACAAATAAAAATAATTAGATAAATTGCTAATTTATTAAATTAGTTGATTAAAAACTTAATATCTCACTGACTACTCGGCCCCACCCGCTAATTAACCCATTTAGTTAGTCTAAACCCCCTGTTAGTGCCCCTGACAATGACATGTGGGTCCCATTGGACCCACATGTCAGATTTGACATAGTCAACCGCACTGTTGACTAATGACCCCAGCATTGCATCATGCTGACATCAGCAGACACTATTCTGGATAATGTTAGAATTAAATAGATAAATAAATTCAGAAAATAGTTAAAACTTTAGAAAATTAATATAAAATAAACTGTAGCTCGGATGGAAAAACTTTGTACATGAAAGTTGCTCAGAACGATGAGACGAATCCGAATACGCAGCCTGTTCGTCTGCCACCCATCCCTAGCATAGCGAACAAGCAACTTTTCCCCTCTCGGTCATCTATCCGAAAACGCAAACTTCGGGGATACTTTCCCGGATGTTTTCCCCCTTCGCCGGTATCACCTACTACCGTGTTAGGGCATGCCTAGCATCGCTCATTGTCATGTCATGCATATGTTTGCATTATATTTATTGTTTCTTCCCCCTCTTCTCTTGCTAGACACCGAGACCGATGTTGCTGCTGCCCAGTTCGACTATGGAGTTGACGACCCCTCCTTCTTGCCAGAGCAACCAGGCAAGCCCCCCCCCCCGATCACCAGATATCACCTATTCTTCTCTCTACTGCTTGCATTAGAGTAGTGTAGCATGTTACTGTTCGGTTACTCCTATTCTGTTGCATAGCCTGTCATTGTTGCTACAGTCGTTGATACCTTACCCGCAATCCTAAATGCTTAGTATAGGATGCTAGTTTATCATCATTGGCCCTACATTCTTGTCAGTCTGCCATGCTATACTATCGGGCCGTGATCACTCGGGAGATGATCACGGGTATATACTATACATACATACTTTTCGGATGGTAACTAAAGTCGGGTCGGCTTGTTGAGTACCCGCGGTTGATTCACGAGTTGGGGGCTGAAAGGACATACTTTCCCGATGGCCCTCTGGGTGGATCTTTGTGGCAGAGCGACAGGGCAGGATGAGACCACCTAGGTGAGAGGTGGGCCTGACCCTGGTCGGCATTTGCGGTTACTTCATAATAACACGCTTAACGAGATCTTGGTATTTGATCTGAGTCTGGCCACTGGGCTATACGCACTAACCAACTATGCGGGAACAGTTATGGGCACTCGACGTCGTGGTATCAGCCGAAGCCTTCTTGACGTCAGCGACTGAGCGGCGTGCGCCGGATTGGACTGGAACGCCTGCTCTTGTATTAGGGAGGCTAGGTCTGCTTCCGGCCGCCCTCGCAACGTGTAGGTGTGCAATGGGCGATGGGCCTAGACCCCTGCGCCATAGGAGTTAGACCGGTGTGTTGATCTCTCTGTTGTGCCTAGGTGGGGTTGCGACGTGTTGATCTTCCAAGGCCAAGCATGACCCAGGAAAGTGTGTCCAGCCAAAGGGGATCAAGCGTGTTGGGAAATGTGGTGCACCCCTGCAGGGAAGTTTATCTATTCGAATAGTCGTGTCCCTCGGTAAAAGGACAACCCGGAGTTGTACCTTGACCTTATGACAACTAGAACCAGATACTTAATAAAACAAACCCAGACAAGTTCCAGAGACAACACGGTGATCGCTTTCCCACAGGGCGGCGAGGGGAGGATCGCCGGGTAGGATTATGCTATGCGATGCTACTTGGAGGACTTCAATCTACTCTCTTCTACGTGCTGCAAGACGGGGGCTGCCAGAAGCGTAGTCTTCGATAGAACTAGCTATCCCCCTCTTATTTTGGCATTCTGCAATTCAGTCCATCGATATTGCCTCTTTACACATATACCCATGCATATGTAGTGTAGATCCTTGCTTGCGAGTACTTTGGATAAGTACTCACGGTTGCTTTGCTCCCTCTTTTCCCCCTTTTTCCTCTTCTTCCCGGATGCCGCAACCAGACGTTGGACTCCAGGAGCCAGAGGATCCCGAGGATGGTTCTACATGGAGTTCGGTTTCGAGGAGTAGTTAGGAGGTCCCAGGCAGGAGGCTCGCCTTTTCGATCGTCGCTACTTTTGTGCTAGCCTTCTTAAGGCAACTTGTTTAACTTATGTCTATACTCAGATATTATTGCTTCCGCTGACTCGTTTATGTTCGAGCACTTGTTTGCAAGCCCTCGAGGCCCCTGGCTTGTAATATGATGCTTGTATGACTTATTTTACTTTTAGAGTTGTGTTGTGATATCTTCCCGTGAGTCCCTGATCTCAATCGTACACATTTGCATGCATGATTAGTGTACGACTGAATCGGGGGCGTCACAATAGATTGGAAAGTAAAGATTGCAAAATAGTAGATTGGAAACTAGCAAGATGTAAAAGAGATTCAATAATATGGAAAAGAGACCCGGGGGCCATAGGTTTCACTAGTGGCTTCTCTCAAGATAGCAAATATTACGGTGGGTGAACAAATTACTGCCGAGCAATTGATAAAAGAGCGCATAGTTATGACGATATCTAAGGCAATGATCATGAACATAGGCATCACGTCCGTGTCAAGTAGACCGACTCCTGCCTGCATCTACTACTATTACTCCACACATCGACCGCTATCCAGCATGCATCTAGAGTATTAAGTTCATAAAGAATGGAGTAACGCATTAAGCAAGATGACATGATGTAGAGGAATTAACTCAAGTAATATGATGAAACCCCCATCTTTTTATCCTTGATGGCAACAATACAATACATGCCTTGCTGCCCCTATTGTTACTAGGAAAGGATAACGCAAGATTGAACCCAAAAGCTAGGCACTTCTCCCATGGCAAGAAAGATCAATCTAGTAGGCCAAACTAAACCGATAATTTGAAGAGACTTGCAAGATATCAAACCATGCATATAAGAATTCAGAGAAGAACCAAATAATATTCATAGATAATCTTGATCATAAATCCACAATTCATCGGATCTCAGCAAACACACCGCAAAATAATATTACATCGAATAGATCTCCAAGAACATCGAGGAGAACATGGTATTAAGAATCAAAGAGAGAGAAGAAGCCATCTATCTAATAACTATGGACCCGAAGGTCTGTGGTAAACTACTCACGCTTCATCGAAGAGGTAATGGTGTTGTTGTAGAAACCCTCCATGACCGAATGCCCCTCAGGCAGGACACCGGAAAAGGTCCCTAGATGGGATCTCACGGGTACAGAAGGTTGCGGCGGTGGAAAAGTGGTTTCGTGGCTCTCCTGGATGTTTTCAGGGTATAAGAGTATATATAGGCGAAGGAACTAGGTATGGGGAGCCACAAGAGGCCCACGAGGGTGGGGGGCACGCCCTACCCCCCTGGGCGCGCCCTCCTACCTCATGGCTTCCTCGTTGCGTCCCCGACTTCATCTTCAAGTCTTCTGGTTTGCTTTCGGTCCAATAAAGATCATCGCGAAGGTTTCATTCTGTTTAGACTCCGTTTGGTATTCCTTTTCTGCGAAACTCTAAAATAGGCAAAGAAACAGAAACTGGCACTAGGCTCTTGGTTAATAGGTTAGTCCCAAAAATAATATAGAATAGCATATAAATGCCTATTAAACATCCAAAACAGATAATATAATAGCATGGAACAATCAAAAGTTATAGATACATTGGAGACGTATCACTAGCCCAATAAGACCCGGGTGACTCCCCTCAGCCCATTCCAGCCCTTGGGACATGGTGGACCCACTTGTGGACTTCCAGAATCCTCCAGAACCTTCTCGAAGCTTCCCGGTACAATACCAAAAAAATGCACCTTTTTCTGGAACCCAAAATATGGCTTCCCATATATAAATCTTACCTCTCGAACATTCCAAGACTCCTCATGATGTCCGAGGTCCCATCCGAGACTCTGAACAAAATTCTATTACCAATCATCAAATATCCCAATACTACTCTAGCGTCAACAAACGTTAAGCGTGCGACCCTACGGGTTCGGGAGTCATGTAGTCATGACCGAGACACCTCTCTGGTCAATAATGAATAGCGGGACCTGGATGTCCATATTGATTCCTACATATTCCACGAAGATCTTTTATCGGTTGAATCATGATGTCAAGGATTCGGTTAATCTCGTATGCAATTCCCTTTGTCCGGCAATATGTTATTTGCCCGATATTCGATCATCGGTATCTCCATACCTAGTTCAATCTCGTTACCGACAAGTCTCTTTACTCGTTGTGTAATATAAGATCTCATGACTAACTCATTAGCCACATTTCTTGCAAGCTCTTTACACTGTTGTATTACCGAGAGGGCCCAGAGATATCTCTCCGTCACACCGAGTGACAAATCCCAGTCTCGATCCATGCTAACCCAACAAAAACCTTCAGAGATACCTGTAGAGCACTTTTATAATCACCTAGTTATGAAGTGACATTTGATATCACACAAAGTATTACTCCGGTATCCGGGAGTTGCATGATCTCATGGTCTTAGGAATAGATACTTGACATGAAGAAAGCTATAGCAATAAACTCAAGTGATATGATGAGATGCTAAGCTTACGGTTGGGTCTTGTCCATCACATCATTCTCCTAATGATGTGATCCCGTTATAAAATGACAACTCATGTCTATGGTTAGGAAACCTTAACCATCTTTGATCAACGAGTGATACGTCTCCGTCGTATCTATAATTTTTGATTGTCCATGCCAATATTCTTCAACTTTCATATACTTTTGGCAACTTTTTATACTATTTTTGGGACTAACATATTGATCCAGTGTCCAGTGCCAGTTCCTGTTTGTTGCATGTTTTATGTTTCGCAGAAAACCAATATCAAACGGAGTCCAAAGGGGATAAAAACGGACGGATAATTATTTTGGAATATTTGTGATTTTTGGGAAGTAAAATCAACGCGAGACGGTGCCCGAGGGGGCCAGGAGATAGGGGGCGCGCCCCAGGGAGGCAGGCGCGCCCTGGACTCTCCTAGGCCCCTCGTAAAGCGGTTGACGCTCTTATTTTTCCACAAGAAAGCTAATTTTATGAGAAAAATCTGGGCGAAAGATTCACCCCAATCGGAGTTACGGATCTCCGGATATTAAAGAAACGGTGAAGGGGTAGAATCTGAGAACGCAGAAACGGAGAGATAGATCCAATCTCGGAGGGCCTCTAGCCCCTCCCAAGCCATGGGAGCCAAGGACCAGAGGGGAAACCCTTCTCCCATCTAGGTAGAAGGTCAAGGAAGAAGAAGAAGAAGGGGGGCTCTCTACCCCTTGCTTCCGGTGGCGCCGGAGCGCTTCCGGGGGCCATCATCATCACCACGATCTTCACCAACACCGCCGTCATCTTCACCAACATCTCCATCACCTTCCCCCTTCTATATTCAGCGGTCCACTCTCCCGCATCCCGCTGTACCCTCTACTTGAACATGGTGCTTTATGCTTCATATTATTATCCAATGATGTGTTGCCATCCTATGATGTCTGAGTAGATTTCTGTTGTCCTATCGGTGATTGATAAATTGCTATGATTGGTTTGAGTTGCATGCTTTATTATTAGTGTTTTCCTATGGTGCCCTCTGTGTCGCGCAAGCGTGAGGGATTCCCGCTGTAGGGTGTTGTAATGCGTTCATGATTCGCTTATAGTGGGTTGCGTGAGTGACTGAAACACAAACCCGAGTAAGGGGATTGTTGCATATGGGATAAAGGGGACTTGATATTTTAATGCTATGGTTGGGTTTTACCTTAATGAATCTTTAGTAGTTGCGGATGCTTGCTAGAGTTCCAATCATAAGTGCATATGATCCAACTAGAGAAAGTATGTTAGCTTATGCCTCTCCCTCAAATAATTGCAATAGTGATTACCGGTCTAGTAACATAGTCAATTGCTTAGGGATAATTTCACAACTCCTACCACCACTTTTCCACACTCGCTATATTTAATTTCTTGCATCTTTATTTAAACAGCCCCTAGTTTATATTTACATGCTCTTTATTATCTTGCAAACCTATCCTATCACACCTACAAAGTACTTCTAGTTTCATACTTGTTCTAGGTAAAGTGAACGCCAAGCATGCGTAGAGTTGTATCGGTGGTCGATAGAACTTGAGGGAATATTTATTCTACCTTTAGCTCCTCGTTGGGTTCGACACTCTTACTTATCGAAAACTATTGTGATCCCCTACACTTGTGGGTTATCAAGACCTTTTTCTGGCCAGGTTGCCGGGGAGTCATAGCGTGGGGTGAATTAACTCGTGTGTGCTTGTTTGCTTTATCACTAAGTAATTTTTATTTGCTGTTCTTAGTTGTTTTCTATCTTTAGTTATGGGTAGGAAACGCAAAATACCAAAAAAATTAGTTGTACCTACTACACCAATGGTTGAAGAACCACTCAAAATCTATCACACTACTGAAGCTTTTTAGTTGGATCATCTTTGATCCCTTTGTGCTCATGCTGAACCCCAACTAGCTTAGTTGAGGGCAAATCTTTAGATGAGCATGCTTGTTATGTGCGACACCGTATATCTGAAAAAGGGAAACTATTATGGGATCAAATTTAACGTTTGCAATGCTATGCTTGGACTTTATGAGAATTATATGATGTTACTTGTTGTTCTGAAAACCCTAAGAAACACCTTCCCTACCAATGCTTGTTTAGTGATAATGGAATCATATCTTCATATGCTAAGGGTGTTTATAATTACAAGATGTTCAACAAATTGAAGAATTTGTTGCTTTTAAGGGTGCATATGAAATTGCTTCTTTGATTGAAAAGTATGATGCTACTCTCTACAAATCTGAAAAAAATTCCATACTTGAATATTTCTATGATAATTATGCTTCTAATGCCTATGTTGAACTATATATTGAGGCCTATCCCGCTGTCCAAGAAGAGACTAATATTTTGCAGGAAGCTATGGAAGAAGAAATTGATGAAACTGTGAGCTCATTGGATGAAAAAGATGATGAGGAGAGCGAAGAACAAAAGGAGGAAGAGCGGATTAGCTACCTGTTCCCACCTTCTAATGAGAGTAACTCTTCAACTCATACATTGTTTAATTTCCCTTCGTGCTTACCGAAGGATGATTGCTATGATGATTGTTATGATCCCGTTGATTCTCTTGAATTACCCCTTTTTTATGATGCTTGCTATGCTTGTGGCCAAGATGCCAATATGAATTATGCTTATGGAGATGAACTTGCTATAGTTCCTTATGTTAAACATGAAATTTTTGCTATTGCACCCACGCATGATAGTCCTATTATCTTTTTGAATTCTCCAAACTACACTATATTGGAGAAGTTTGTGCTTGTTAGGGATTATATTGATGGGTTGCCTTTTACCATTGCACATGATGATTTTGATGGATGTAATATGCACGTGCTTGCTGCTCCTACTTGCAATTATTATGAGAGAGGAACTATTTCTCCACCTCTCTATGTTTCCCATACTATGAAATTGCAAGAAACTACTTATACTATGCATTGGCCTTTACTATGTGTGCATGAATTGTTCTTTTATGACATGCCGATGCATAGGAAAAGAGTTAGACTTTTTTGTTGCATGATATATGTTACTTTGTGCTCACTACTAAATTTCAAATCATTGTTAATTAAAATTGGCTTTGATATACCTTGGGATCCGGGTGGATTCATTACTTGAGCACTATATGCCTAGCTTAATGGCTTTAAAGAAAGCGCTGCCAGGGAGACAACCCAGAAGTTTTAGAGAGTAATTTATTTCTGTTTAGTGCTTTCATATAGTTTAAAAAAATAGAAAAAATAAAGAGGGGAACCTAAAAACTTTTCAAAAAGGAAAGTGAAAGTAAGAAAGACAAGCATTGTTGAAGTGGGAGCTAGCCTTGAACTTTGTTCATGCTCACGGAAACTTTGTGAATCTTGATTACAGAAACTTTTCAACAAAAATAATTATCCCCTTGTATAATTCCATTATTTTATAAAAATAATGTGCCAAGGTTTGCCTTTAGGATGTTTACAATGCTCGTTGGTTTGTTCGGTGCAGGACAGAAACTTTGGCTGTAGTGCTCGATTTTACATTTTTACCTGGAACGTCAATTGGTTCTGATTCCTTTTGCACTGTCTTGATATACAACTTGTTTATTTTTCCTAATTGTGGTAGAATTTTTGGGGTACAAGAAGTGTGGTGGATGTTCATATTGCTACAGACTGTTCTGTTTTTGACAGATTCTATTTTTGATGCATAGTTTGCTTGTTTTGATGAAACTATCAATTTATATCAGTGGATTAAGCCATGGAAAAGTTATATTACAGTAGACACAATGCAAAAACAAAATATGAATTGGTTTGCAACAGTACTTAGAGTAGTGATTTGCTTTATTATACTAACGGATCTTACTGAGTTTTCTGTTGAAGTTTTGTGTGGATGAAGTGTCTAATCGAGGAGGTTTCGATATGAGGAAAAGGAAGAGAGGCAAGAGATCAAGCTTGGGGATGCCCGAGGCAACCCCAAGTAAATATTCAAGGAGACTCAAGCGTCTAAGCTTGGGGATGCCCCGGAAGGCATCCCCTCTTTCTTCAACAAGTATCTATATGTTTTCGTATTCGTTTCGTTTATGCATTATGTGCAAGTCTTGGAGCGTCTTTTGCATTTAGTTTTCACTTTTCTTTTATGCACCATGCTGGTATGAGATAGTCTTTGGTTGATTTATAGAATGCTCATTGCACTTCACTTAAATCTTTTGAGTATGGCTTTATAGAATGCTTCATGTGCTTCACTTATATCATTTGAAGTCTAGATTGCCTGTTTCTCTTCATATAGAAAACCGCCATTTGTAGAATGCTCTTTTGCTTCACTTATATTTGTTAGAGCGTGGGCATATCTTTTGTAGAAAGAACTAAACTCTATTGCTTCACTTATATCTATTTAGAGAGATGACAGGAATTGGTCATTCACATGGTTAGTCATAAAATCCTACATAAAACTTGTAGATCACTGAATATGATATGTTTGATTCCTTGCATTAGTTTTGCGATATAAAGGTGGTGATATTAGAGTCGTACTAGTTGAGTAATTGTGAAATTGAGAAATACTTGTGTTGAGGTTTGCAAGTCCCCAGCATGCACGTATGGTGAACCGTTATGTAATGAAGTTGGAGCATGAGGTGTTTTTTGATTGTCTTCCTTATGAGTGGCAGTCGGGAACGAGCGATGGTCTTTTCCTACCAATCTATCCCTCTTGGGGCATGCGTAGTAGTACTTTGCTTCGAGGGCTAAGTAGACTTTTGCAATAAGTATATGAGTTCTTTATGACTAATGTGAGTCCATGGATATACGCACACTCATCCTTCCACTTTGCTAGTTTCTATTTTATCGCGCAACTTTCGCCGGTAGCATAAACCCATTATTTACCCTCCTCAAAACAGCCATCATACCTACCTATATGGCATTTCCATAGCCATTCCGAGATATATTGTCATGCAACTTTCCACCGTTCCGTTTATTATGACACCTTTCACCATTGTCATATTGCTCTTTGCATGATCATGTAGTTGACATCGTATTTGTGGCAAGGCCACCTTCATAATTTTCATACATGTCACTCTTGATTCATTGCATATCCCGGTACACCGCCGGAGGCATTCATATAGAGTCATATTTTATTCTAGCTTTGAGTTGTAATTCTTGAGTTGTAAATCCATAAAAGTGTGATGATCTTCATTATTAGAGCATTGTCCCAGTGAGGAAAGGATGATGAAGACTATCCCCCACAAGTCGGGATGGGACTTCGGACTTTATAAAAATAAAATAGGCCAAAGAAGCCCACAAAAAAGAAAAAGGAAAAAAAGAGAAAGAAAAAAAGGAAAAGAGAAAAGGGAAAAGAGAAAAAAATAAATAAAATGAGAGAAAAAGAGAGAAGGAACAATTGCTACTATCTCTTTTTCCACACTTGTGCTTCAAAGTAGCACCATGATCTTCATGATAGAGTGTCTCCTATGTTGTCACTTTCATATACTAGTGGGAATTTTTCATTATAGAACTTGGCTTGTATATTCCAATGATGGGCTTTCTCAAAATGCCCTAGGTCTTCGTGAGCAAGCAAGTTGGATGCACACCCACTTAGTTTCTTTTGTTGAGCTTTCATATATTTATATCTCTAGTGCATCTGTTGCATGGTGATCCCTACTCGCTCACATTGATATCTACTGATGGGCATCTCCATAGCCCGTTGATACGCCTAGTTGATGTGAGACTATCTTCTCTCACTTTTTTTCCTCACAACCACCACAATAGACCACCATAGTGCTATGTCCATGGCTTGCGCTCATGTATTGCATAAGAGTTGAAAAAGTTGAAGCGCGTTAAAAAGTATGAACCAATTGCTCGGCTCGTCATCGGGGTTGTGCATGATGGGAGCATTTTGTGTGACGAAGATGGAGCATAGCCAGACTATATGATTTTGTAGGGATGAGCTTTCTTTGGCTATGTTATTTCGATAAGACATAATTGCTTGGTTGGTATGTCAAATGATAGACTATTGCCTTGAATCACTCGTGTCTTAATATTCATGCCATGATTAGACTTATGATCAAGATTATGCTAGGTAGCATTCCACATCAAAAATTATCTTTTTTATCATTTACCTACTCGAGGACGAGCAGGAATTAAGCTTAGGGATGTTGATACGTCTCCGTCGTATCTATAATTTTTTATTGTTCCATGCCAATATTCTTCAACTTTCATATACTTTTGGAAACTTTTTATACTATTTTTGGGACTAACATATTGATCCAGTGCCCAGTGCCAGTTCCTGTTTGTTGCATGTTTTATGTTTCGCAGAAAACCAATATCAAACGGAGTCCAACGGGATAAAAACGGACGCAAAATTATTTTGGAATATTTGTGATTTTTGGGAAGTAAAATTAACGCGAGACGGTGCTCGAGGGGGCCAAAAGATAGGGGGGCGCGCCCTGGACTCTCGTGGGCCCCCCGTAAGGCGGTTGACACTCTTCTTTTGCCGCAAGAAAGCTAATTTTATGAGAAAAATTTGGGCGAAAGATTCACCCCAATCGGAGTTA
This sequence comes from Triticum aestivum, assembly GCF_018294505.1. NCBI lineage: Eukaryota > Viridiplantae > Streptophyta > Magnoliopsida > Poales > Poaceae > Triticum > Triticum aestivum. The sequence goes on from NC_057804.1 coordinate 503,336,607, forward strand.
CGGATCTCCGGATATTAAAGAAACGGTGAAGGGGTAGAATCTGAGAACGCAGAAACGGAGAGATAGATCCAATCTCGGAGGGGCTCTCGCCCCTCCCAAGCCATGGGAGCCAAGGACCAGAGGGGAAACCCTTCTCCCATCTAGGGAGAAGGTCAAGGAAGAAGAAGAAGAAGAAAGAGGGCTCTCTCCCCCTTGCTTCCGGTGGCGCCGGAGCGCTGCCGGGGGCCATCATCATCACCGTGATCTTCACCAACACCGCCGTCATCTTCACCAACATCTCCATCACCTTCCCCCTTCTATATTCAGTGGTCCACTCTCCCGCATCCCGCTGTACCCTCTACTTGAACATGGTGCTTTATGCTTCATATTATTATCCAATGATGTGTTGCCATCCTATGATGTCTGAGTAGATTTCCGTTGTCCTATCGGTGATTGATGAATTGCTATGATTGGTTTGAGTTGCATGCTTTATTATTGGTGATGTCCTATGGTACCCTCCGTGTCGCGCAAGCGTGAGAGATTCCCGTTGTAGGGTGTTGCAATGCGTTCATGATTCACTTATAGTGGGTTGCGTGAGTGACTGAAACACAAACCCGAGTAAGGGGATTATTGCGTATGGGATAAAGGGGACTTGATACTTTAATGCTATGGTTGGGTTTTACCTTAATGAATCTTTAGTAGTTGCAGATGCTTGCTAGAGTTCCAATCATAAGTGCATATGATCCAAGTATAGAAAGTATGTTAGCTTATGCCTCTCCCTCAAATAGAATTGCAATAGTGATTACCGGTCTAGTAACATAGTCAATTGCTTAGGGACAATTTCACAACTCCTACCACCACTTTTCCACACTCGCTATATTTACTTTCTTGCATCTTTATTTAAACAGTTCCTAGTTTATATTTACATGCTCTTTATTATCTTGCAAACCTATCCTATCACACCTACAAAGTACTTCTACTTTCATACTTGTTCTAGGTAAAGCGAACGCCAAGCGTGCGTAGAGTTGTACCGGTGGTCGATAGAACTTGAGGGAATATTTATTCTACCTTTAGCTCCTCGTTGGGTTCGATGCTCTTACTTATCGAAAACGGTTGCGATCCCCTACACTTGTGGGTTATCAACGAGCTAGTCTAGTAGAGGCTCACTAGGGACATGGTACTTGTTTATGTATCCACACATGTATTTAAGTTTCCGGTCAATACAATTCTAGCATGAATAATAAAACTTTGTCATGAACAAGGAAATATGGTAATAACCAATTTATTATTGCCTCTAGGGCATATTTCCAACAAATTTCTCCTGTAGCACTCTTCGAGAGCATTTCACTTCTTCATCACTCATTCTCCCCCACCTCCATTGGGCAATGCTCCCCTCCGGTGGAGAATTGGTATCTTCTTTGTGCATTCTCGATGGGCCTGAGTCTTCTCATGTCATCATCTGCAACTTGAGACATGCAAGGGCACCCTTCCGTTGTGTGTTGGATGGCTCAGGGTTGGTCATCGTGCAACTTCTTGCTGAAGGCACCTTGTGGTATTCCGTGGTGGTGGCTTCAGTATTGTTGCTGTTGGAGCTCTTAGTCTGTGTCATTTTGAATGTTCCTCTTCCTGTCTCATGGCATAATGTGCTACCTCGACCACATCCTTCTTTTTGCTAGTGGTGTATTGTATGTGCTTATGACATAACTTGTGTTTCATCACCCAACCGCCTATTCTTAAATCTAGAAGGTGATCCTTGTGTTGTGTTGTAAATATGTTATTGGTGTTTTGTATTTTCCGTGTTCTTACTTTGGTGAGTTGTATTGCCCTCGAATTTCGATCCGGTTTTCTTTATATAATGGATCAAATCTCTTTCAAAAATGAGATCGCATTCGAGTGCAGATTCTCCCCCTAAACTACAAGACTTACCAAATGCAAAGTTATGTTCTCATTCATTCTCTTCTCTATTTCCTTTTTGTCATCAAGCCTCTCATAGCTTTGATTTGCACTATCCATCAGAATGTATCAAAGTTGATATAATAATAATAAGATAAAAGGTGTGCAATTTCATTTCTCCATCAATAGAAGGCCAAAGAGATACACATGATCAGATTTATGATTGGGCGAGTTGGTATCGACCTACTTAGCTTAAGGCTGGACCATTCACTCGCCTCATCTTGTGAAGCACTAGCTCCACTTAAGCTTGAGTTATTCTTACGATTAAGACTGTTTTATTAAGAGAAGGCATCTCACGCTTGCACCCCTTCGCTCATACACAAGGGCACCCAGCCGCTAGGGCTTCCGTGCCTCCCGCCCGCACCACCGACAGCCAACCTTGTCTCCTGTGGCATTACGGCCATAGTGATGCAGTGTATCCCGTGCCTTGTCTATGGGAGGGCTTCGTTTTCGGATACTCTTTTGAGTTTTTCTTGTAGAGAAAGGCATACACCCGACTTTATAAATAAAGCCACCAAGCAGAGTACCATACAACGGGCCCAGAGTTCACCGAGCGAAGAGGTGATGCGGCGGCTATCTGAAGACGGAATAAGGCTCTCCCTACCCAGCCTCCGTCCAGTGAAGCTTCTAGCATCGCCGGAGGGCGTGTGGATGTTTGTCTCCGGCGAATCTCGTAGGATTGGGTTGGCGCTTGTCTTCGAAGGATTCACATGGCTCCAGTCTTTGTTCGTTTGTGTTTGTGTGTTTACAGGTTGGATCTTTTCGATCTATATTTCTCTTCATCGGTGGTAGTTGCTAGTTTGATGTCTTGATCCTACAGGGCCTTAGCACGACGACTTCCCGACTATCTACTATAACAGGGTTTGCGCCGCTCCGGTGAGGGAGAGGCGATGACGGCGGCGCGCCTTCGGCTTGCTACAGTGCTTGTTGTCATCGCTAGATGGTCTGCATACCTGGATGTAATTTTTACTTCAAGTGTTATTTGTGCTACCTTGACAGTTGATGAATACCTAGGTATGAAGTTTTTCAAAAAAAAAAACCACTCTATTAAAAGAGAAAAATATAAGCTCCTGTGGTCTGACTATCTGAAACTTCCCAGGGGAAAACAAAAGGCAAAATCCAATGTGACATATGTTTTCTTTTTTAAAGAAACAAGCGACGAAATAGCTAATGATAACGCAGAAATGTTTCCGTCGACTACGAGGCGCCTACGTGACTTCGTAAATCTCAAGATGATATGCCGGCTCAGTTTCTCGAAGGTGCTTATAGGAGTAAGATGTGCGTCTATATTCATAAGGATAAGTGTATGCGCGTATATATGAGCGCTTGTGTCTGTACCGTGTTAAAAAAACCCGGAGATAATTCTGCCAAAAAAAAACCCAGAAACGAGAGGCAGAGCCGGCGAAGAGGGGGAAAACGATCCGCTCTGCACCGAGGCGACAAAGGGCAAGAAGGAATGGCAGGGAAACCCGGCAGCCTCAAGGGCGTCGCCCTCATCAGCGGCGGTAGCGCCGACAGCGCTGTCGCCGGCGCCCTCCACTTCGTCGAAGACCCCTCCTCCGGTATATGCTTACTCTATTCTGTGCTCTCTACAGCGGTCCTAAACCGCGCTCTTCTCGCTGATAAGAGTGATACAGTTTGATCTCCCTGTGCGTGCTAGGGTATACCGAGGTGAGGGGGAGGGTCTCGGGCCTCGCCCCGGGCCTCCACGGCTTCCACATCCACGCCTTCGGCGACACCACCAACGGCTGCAACTCCACCGGTCCGTAGCCTTCTCTAGCTTGTGTGACTTTGGACCTGTCCAATCGAGGATACTGGTAGTTCAGATAAAACTGCATCTTGGGAATTCCTTGTAACTTTGCAAGGAAGTCGAAATGAATTCAAATCATAACGAATTCTCAATTGCAACGAATCTGCTGTAATTTTACCTAAGCAAAGCTTCACGTTTGAGTTCAGCTGTCTTATGATCCGAATCCATATACTGGGTATGGATTTGTGGGCTTTATAATCGCTTTTACAAATTGAGCATTTGAGCTGTGCAGTGAAGAATTGCATAAACTGAAGCTTTTGTTGATAAACAAGTGTCCTGTGCATAATTACTGGTCCATATGAGTTGGAATAAAGAGAAACATGAATTCAGGCACTGTCAGGAAACCTACTATTTGTGCTTGGCGTTGAGCATAAACTATGGGTGGAAACCTGATGCCACCAACACTTATTACATGCCTTGATAGTTCACACAAAAACAGATAACCCCCAGTACTGGGTAGAAGCTGTACATCACTTTCCCAGAAATATTACAGATTGTTAAGCAATTGAGGCTCAACTCTATGAAAAGCAGATATGCTGCCTGCGCCAAAGTTGGTGATAGCCTGAATCATCTCAGAAGAATAGCAGTTTAAAACATTTGCAGAGAGAAACCTGTTTCTTGAGGGGAGATCTAACAAATTTATCTTGCTTGTGGAAATTTACACCTTTGCTGGCAAGTGGAACTAGTTAGTACCTGTTGATGGAATGTGTAGCAATCAGTTTGCGCTGTTTTTGCAGCAAGCTTACATAAATTGATTCAAGTTTAATGTTGGCTATGAAATATGGTTTCCACTGTTGAATTATCTGTTCCTTCAAGTTATCATATGGGACTACTAAATATCATATGGCTACTACTCTTTTCAGATTAGTCTACTGGTGTCTTACTAATAGATGGGATTGTGAGGTTGTTCATGGGATATTGTAGTTCAGTGCATTTTTAGACTTTGGATTCTGGTCTCTTCTTTTAATGGCTAATTGGAGTCGAGATAACTATATTAAGTAACTAAAAAAATTAGTTTAAGCTACGTACACATAAAATTTGTTGGGGTATTTTGTAGAGCTTCTTGCAAACATCATATTCCATAGATAGGGATTAAGTTTTGAAGAAAATGTACATTGTGTGGAAACTTTACGATGTGCTGATCACATTTATCTGTCTAACAGGACCCCATTTCAATCCTCATAATAAGTTCCATGGAGCACCGATGGATGATGAACGACATGTGGGCGACCTGGGAAACATACAAGCCAACAAGGATGGTTAGTCATATGACTACTCAACAATTTTTTAGTGTTAGGCAACTATGGGTCAAGTTACTGTCTTGAAGTAATCCCTGTTTTTAGTAACATGCTAGTGATTTATTTCAGGTGTTGCAGAAATCTTCATAAAGGACTTGCAGGTTCCATTGCATTGAAGGATGCAAAAACATTTTATCATCTTGGTATAATTTTTATGTACTGGTAATTCATTTCTGTTGTTGTATGAAGATTTCACTAAGGGGGCCTCATTCCATATTGGGAAGGGCAGTTGTTGTTCATGCTGATTCTGATGACCTGGGAAAGGGTAAGCATTTTAACCTAACTGTGAGATGTATATTTCTGTAAAAATAAGTCCAGTCTTCCTTTTATATGTATATATCCAGGAATAAGATAGATAGAACTTCTTTCAGAAAAATTATGATTGAATGTTTCACTGTAGTCTGAAGCAAGTAAATTACAGTACCACCTGCTGAACTGGGGTGTTACTCTGTATATAATGTTGATATCATACACTTAAATGTCTTTCCTTGAGCACATGTCCATTCAGTTCCCCAATTAAACCAGGACCATGGGTGACACTGGATCATGACTAATTGCTGAAGGTCGCCTGGAGTGTAATGGATTTACTATATCCAACTGATATGTGATTTGCTCAAGCCTATTAGTGTATGAAAATTTTGGTGTGTTGCAAGCAGCAGAGCAGAACACACCAGGCAAAGATAGCGCCACGTTACAGGATTACTGCACCATGGGTTATGTCATTCTACACTTGTAGGCACTGAATGCCTAGTCAGTATTTTGAAGTATGTTTTGTTTTGTGCATGACATAGGTTTGATGAGAACTCGTACTCTGTTAATCACAATAGGGTAGCAGTAAAATGTTATGACTTTGGATGAAAAGAGAATTTTGTAATTTGTTATGCCGCAATCTGCCATGTTCTGTTGTCTTAATTATCAAGCACTGTTGGGTGTTATATACATGTCCTGCTACATGGGTTAATTTGTCGCATGTCGCAGGAGTCATTTGGATGCTTGGGGGGGGGGGGGGGGGGGGAACCTGTATATCTGACCTCGTTTTGTATTCAATTTGAATTTCTAAAACGAGTATGATACTTACTCTGTTTCATTTGATGGTTTCCTCTGCACTCTATCCAAGCTTACCTATGCTCTGCTGCACTTGAAACGTCAAACATGTATTTCCTTGTTTTTTGTAACCATTGGGCGACTGCAGATTCCTGAACATTTGTACTACTGTTTAGTAATAGGTCTTGGCCGGCATTCACATATTTTTACTGCTCCTGACTATTTTCCTTTAATATTTTGTAGGTGGCCATGAACTCAGCAAGTCAACAGGAAATGCAGGAGCCAGAATTGGATGTGGTAAATGGCAAACCCTTCATTTGTTTTCAACACTGAGCAAATGCACGCACAAGGTGCTGCTTTCTGTAGATGGTTCTATAATACCATGACTGTACTTAACACATATATCCTCGAATAACTTGTAGGTGTAATTGGAATTCAACCTGCTGTTTAAAAAACAAATATAAGAGCCATTGGAGTTCATGCTGGTACTGTTACGCGCAGACAAGGAAATACTGATGTCGTTCAAGATCATACATTTTAATGTGCTATTATTGTGATCAGTTATGTGAATGTATACATGTACTCTTCATATCTTCTTTGCGGGTAAGTACTCTTGATAATAATATATTTTTAAATAAATAAAAGAAGATAAAAGGTTGTGCCAACTTATATCAACCTGCTCCCAGTCCCGAACTTGCACTGATAATGGATGCTTGTTTTTGTAACAAAGCAAAATAACACAAGACCTTTTGTTGTTGCATACAGAATATCCGACAATATACATCTCTCGCCGTATAAGGTCCATTGAACTGAATGAATGACTGAGAATAGGCACGGATGTTGCATGATTGTATCAAAAAATTAAATAAAATCAATCTGTTACTGCGGTCCAATTTGCGCAGTTCAAACTTGTGTTAGATAGTTGGATCCCGCTGCCAAGTGTTTAAAAAACGGCTCATCCATCCTTTGTTAATTAACTAACCAAGCTCCTATCTGGACAAGAATCACCATATATGTGACGTCCTTGACCCCATCCGGCCGTGACCGTCACCCTTGCAAGCCGTGACCAGGCCACCAAAGACGGCAGTCCCAAGACGCTCAGGCCAGGCGCTAGCAGCCGGCAGTGGACGATCGAACAAGCACAAGAGAACAGAAGGACATCAATAGACCTCCAAGCTCCGTAACAATTTAGTAATGGCCTTCCTGGCTTCGGCGATACTGAATTGCTGATACCAAGGTCAGACCCACGCAGGAAATGCCTCGACGGGAACCGGACGCGCCGGAAGGCGCCAAGGACGCCCGCGCGTACGTACGTACGCGCCCAAACAACGATGCGTCGCCGGCGTTCGCGGCGTGTGGCGCGCGCAAGGGCCTGGAGCTTCCCCTTGGCGCCGGCAGCGCGATGCCGGCGTCGCGCGGCGACGGTGGCTACGGACAGCCCCAAGGGCCGAGGCCGGTGGCGCCACGGAGAAACGGCTCGCCTTGATCGTGGACCTGAGCGAGCGAGGGAAGAAAAAGAAAGAAACTGGCGCGACCCCGGGCCGTGGCCAAACCTTAACTGCGCTGGTCGGTGCTGGCTCGAGAGGAGTAAAGAAAGCCGGCCGGGCGCGCGCGCGCGTACGTGGCCGCGTCCGAGCTGCCTGGAAAAACGGCTGGCCGGGCGCCCGTGCGCGCGGTCGCCGCCGTGGGAGGGACGGCGGGCGATCGCGTCGCGGGAGGGGCGGCAGCATTCGTGGGCAGGGCAGGCAGGGATTCGCACGCACATATACTACAACGTGCCTAGGGTTCCGTATTCTTCTGGCGTGTCGTCCTCGTCCCCCGCCTCGGCTCCGCGCTGTGCCTGCTGTGTGCGCTGGCTTTGCCGTGGCGACACCGCTGTTTGCACCGTGAGCCCTCCGATGCGCCGGGCAGGCCGACCGTTCTTCTGCCGTCCCGTCGTACCATCCCGTGTGTGGTACGCCCCATAGTGCTAACGTCGTCTCTGTTGGTCCGTGACTTCACCCGTTTCAGCCACTAGTACGTCGGTACATACATGCACATGGACCATCCATCCGTATGCTCTGCATGCATCAGTATACTTTCAGTACGCGGTCTGATTCTGAAAATACATACATACAGATATGCACATGCATGGTCTGAACCCAGGGCGGTCCAAAACGCACCTATCTATACGTACCACGCCTCAAAAGAACTTTGCCGATGCAGGGCTTTTTGCCCCACAGAAAGTCTGGGAAAATTGTCAGAAATAATAGTTTATTGCAGGAAACAATCTCATGTAGTACAAGGCTGCAAGCAGTTTCATCTCAAAAAGATTAGTGAAAAGATTGTAGATGGTCCTCTGCTGACCAGGGGGCTTAGAAGGCCTGAAACAAGAAGGGAGAAAACGGGTTTGGTATCGTTAGAAACCTACTCCCTCCGTTCCTAAATATAAGTCTTTGTGGAGATTTTATTATGAACCATATACGGATGTATATAGATGTATTTAGAGTTTACATTCACTCATTTTGCTCCGTATGTAGTCCATAGTGAAATCTCTACAAAGACTTATATTTAGGAACGGAGGGAGTAGATAATACGGTATATTCGTGAACGTCACGCATTTTGAAGTACTCTCGTAGATATGTTGTATAGTGTCCAAGATTGTGTATTCTGTACATTTTTTGCTACCATCTACATGCATGTCTTGTACTTCATCCATTCGTAAATATAAGCCCTTTTAGAAATTTCAATATAGACTAATACAAAGCCAAATGAGTGAATTTACACTCTAAAATATGTTTATATATGTTAGTATGTACTAGTTCGTATTGAAATATCTAAAAAAGGTTTATATTTGGAAACAAAGGGAGCAGAAAACTCTAAGTCTTCTTCTAGAGCGGCAGAAAGAAACAGGATTTGAAAGAAGGGCTAACAAAAATTCATTTAAAATTCGTCTTTCCAATCATAGTGTATACAGATTCTCTTTTTGTTCTTTTGAGAACCTTTGGAAGTCATCAATGTATGGTATATCCAAAGTGAATATTCAACGGCAGAGTGCACTGGATGAGCGAGCTCCTTGTATGTAAAGGTGAGCTATGGCATTGGTCCATGGCTCCAAGGAGACATTGCACCTCACATTATTACATTGAAGAATACACATATACTTTTATGTGTGAAATTATTAATACATTCAAGAATACACAAAACATAAGTAAACTGAAATACACATATGTACTTTTAGGACCTCTTTGGTTCAATGGAATTCCATAAGAATTTTGGAGAATTCAATCCATAGGAATCATATATAGTTTGTTTGGTTTGTTAGACTATGAACCATAGGAATTATTTCTATGGTCTATTTTGCTTTCCATTCAGTCTAAACTCATGCAAAGTCCCTCTTGTTTTAAAGACAACTATGCCATGTACCTATTTTTAGAAAGTTCACACTTTTTTTTCATCACAACCGCACAACTTCTGGTGCAGATTCATGTGTTATTATTCCTTCAAGGATTATAAATCCTGGCATTTCTTTCCAATCATGCGTTTTTCTATTACTCTGTGTTTAAATTGTGCGAACCAAAGAGATCCTTAATTAAGTGGTCTTAACTACTATCATCGACAAACAGGGACATCCTAACAACAAACCAGACACAAGTCAAATGCTTCCACATGACCATCTCTGTATCATCTGCTCCCAAGAGGTTGAGACCTTGCATCACCTCCTCGTTGGGTGTATCTTCTCCCGCATCATGTGACACGGGATTCTATCATGGAGTTGCCTCACCACCACCCGCCTGATGGTGTGGCCAGTTTCTTCGGCTGGTGGTCCGATGCTACGACTGCATCCCCTTCTTGCCTCCGAAAAGGTTTGAGCACACTGATCTCCTCACAGTTTGGCCGACTTGGAAGCACCACAACGCGATTGTCTTCGGCGGTGCATACCCTTCATTGGCCAGACTCATCCATGACATCCAAGAGCAAGCGCGTCTATGTGCTCGTGCTGGTGCCAAAGGGCTCGATAGAATTCTCCCCATATAACCTGATTTTGTTTAATTGGGGCCGAGCAACCCTTTGTCTTCTGCTCAACTTGCACTCCGAGCGACACCAACTTGTATACATGGCTGGGAGCTGCATCGTGTACTTTCTACCCTCTATCAGTGAAAACATATGGGTTCAGTGTATTCGTCAATAAAACAAGTCAAATGCAACTAAAACCATAATCTAATCCTAGTCCGGTATTGCCCCAATATTGTAATGCTTCGCCAAAAAAATATCTACAAATTATAAAAAATCTGAAAAATAACTATTACATCCAAGAATACACACAACATAAGTTAAAGTAATGAATACGATACTCGTAAGTTGTCTTAGCCAATATGATCCGCACTGATTTGTCATAAATAAACGGACACACTTCTGAATGCAGCGAAAACCATAATCTGATCCTAGGGCGGTATGAACATGATATTTGTAGTACTCGGCAAAATATTTTTGCATACATGATATAAAATCTATGAAACTAATTGTGCAAGATGTGGTTGGTTAGAAACACGTCAATCCTTTTTTTCCAGAATTAGGTTAAAACCTCCGGCCTCTGCATCATTGCGATGCACACAACCTTTTTTTATTAATTGTTAAGAAAAATACACAAGAAATGAACTATGACCGAGTCATTACAAGATACAAAATTCACACCTACGGCAAAGTCGCCTTGTTTCACAACAACGACTTCAACAAGAGATAAACATTTCAGACAAAGATGACCTGGACAAGGATTTCATCCTGGCCGCTTACATCATTCAATAAATACCAGCACAATAACAACAAATAGACAACACATTGAACAAGGCAACGACACAAATTCGTTGATGTTGGGCCTGACCAATAAAGGCTAGGACAAGAGTTTTCACCTTCAACATGAAACAGTGTTCCAATCAACATCTTGAGGATGAATCATTAGATAGTTGAACCCGCGAGTACTTCACGCCAGGCCAAAAAATGCACTAGCAAATTGGTGCAAAGTCTTCCCCACCTTAGATCATCGTCATGGTTGTTAGTGGACAACACATGTCTCGGTACGGATCTGATCGTTGCCACTCCACACTGATGCAGGTTGCACGACTACATCGCCATGATGTCAGAGCCGTTGCCTTGGTGTTAGATGTCCGTGGTGTGAGGGAGTCCTGAATTCGGGGGTCCTCGGGTGTCTGGCCTAGGAGTATGGGTCGGGTTGGATGGGCCATATAAGATCAAGCTGAGCATTATCCACCATGTCCGGATGGGACTTCTCAATACATGGACGACAAGAATAGAGTACGGAAGCCTCCTTCCCTCATAAACCGACCTTTTACAAACCCTAGACCCCTCCAGTGTGTATATAAACTGGAGGGGTTAGTCCATAGAGGCTATCTTCTTCACCATCATTGGAATCCTCATAGGCTAGACATCTAGGGTTAGCCATTATGATCTCGAGGTAGATCAACTCTTGTAATCTTCATACTTGCCGAATATAATCAAGCAAGAGTAGGGTTTAACCTCCCTTAAGAGGGCCCAAACCTGGGTAAACACTGTGTCCCTGGCTTCCCGTTACCATCGATCCTTAGACGCACAGCTTTGTCCCCTCCACCCGAGATCTGCCGGTTTTGATACCTACATTGGTGATTTCATTGAGAGCTCTGTCGTGCTGTCTACAAAAAGCGATCTATGGCTCGCCTAGTCATCACCAATAATATCACTTTTGGAGAGTGCCTAGCTTCTGGGCAGACCCTCCAGATTGGCGGCTTCACCGTAAGAGCTCGCGCGGCAGTCAAGCCTGCGGCTCCCCCTACGATCATCAAACACCATCTTCACATCGGCCCCGAGTACTCCGAAAAATTGGATCCGGCGGATGTTTCGTCTTTAAACAAACTACTGGACCGCATCGCCACCCTAGGGCTCTCTACGGACTATGATATGATTGGACTCAAGCCCGACCAGAGGGAAATTAACCACCCGCCGATCACCCATCTCGTGGCGGTTGTTGAGGAACCGGCCAAAGACACCTCTCTCTCATACTGAAGACTAAGTATGTTCGGATATCCGAATCCCCTGAGCCGGATACTCTTCCCTCGGACGGGACCTTACGCCCCCCGGACTCTGGCTCAAGCGCAGGATTACAGGAGCCCTTGTGCCTCCCCGGACCCGAACCGGTCGCTTCGGAGACCTTGCAGGCTTCGAACTCAGAGGTGGGACGGGATCCAGAATTTAAGCCACCCACCCACCACAATCTATGTTCTCCAAGCAATTCAGGTCCCCCAGATATATACGACCTGATGTATGTGCGGCAGCAGCATCAGGAAATGTTCCACCACTTTTGGGCCAGGTTCCTACTTGTAAAAAACAAGATCGAAGACTGCCCGGACGACGATGTAGTTTCGGTCTTTCATCGTAACTGCATCGACGAGGGAATATTGAATGCCCTCGACCGTCGCCGCATACAGAGCTTCACGGAACTATCGCAAGTAGTACAAAAATATTGTGCAATGGAAAGCACATGGAGGGCTCAGAAAACTCAGCTGGAGCCCACTGCCTTAAAGCAGTATGCGACCCGAGCTAAACGGACACATCCTGGCGGATCACCAGACCACCAGTCCATGGGCAGGAAAAACAAATCCTTCATGGGACACAGATCCGTTCTTGACGAACTACTGGACAAGCCCTACCCGATCCACGCCACTCCGCGCTCAGTCCCAACCCACAGCCTCCGAGCATGCTGGGTACTATGGCAAGTAGCAAAAAGTGGAGAGGCCATCCTCACCACAACCTCAGAAAAATACTCTTTGGAGAGGGACAACTCTAACATCCTCACGGTCTTCTAGACCTTATCTTCAAATAATCAATGCAAACGGGCGCTTCACGACCTCACCGAAGTCCACCAGGTTACCGCATTGAGCCCATGGAATGACACGGCAATAACCTTTATGGCCGAAGAGGAACCAAAGGCCCGATTGTCCGAGCACCCACCGCATTAGTACTAAATCCCATCGTTGATGGTTTTTGGCTTACTAAAGTGCTCATGGACGACGACAGTGGGCTTAACCTCATCTATGAAGACACACTCGATAAAATGCAGATGGACAAATCACACATCGAGCAAAATTATACCACCTTTTGAGGTATTATCCCCAGTCGAGAAGCACAATGCTCGGGGAAAATCAAACTGGATGTGGTAAAAATCAAACTGGATGTGGTATTCGGCACACCCCAAAACTATAGATCTAAAGAGTTGCTCTTTCATGTGGTCCCCTTCAATAGTGGGTATCACACTATCCTCGGCCAGGACGCTTTCTCACGTTTCCAAGCTATACCCCATTACAGGTATATGAAACTCAAAATGCCCGGACCTAATGGAGTTATCACAATTTTGAGCGATCCGGACAAAGCCCTCTGTGCCGAAAACAAAACCGCATCTTTGGCCCTCGAGGCGCTATCCAAAGCCCTAGCGGTGAAGGAATTAACTACCCTACAGTCCAAGTGGATAGGTATGATGTGATCCTCGATAAGAGATCCAAATCCACCTCCTTCAAGCCAGCCGATGAAATAGTCAAATTTCAAGTGCACCCGACGGACACCGCCCTACGCGCATTCCTGCGCGAGAATTGGGATATTTTCACATGGCACCCTTCACACATGCCCAGCATCCCATGAAGACTAGTCGAACACAGTCTCAACATAATCAAGGGATTCAAACCCATGAAGCAGACACTACGATGATTCTTTGATCCCAAACGTCAGGCTATGGGAGAAGAGCTAGCCAAGTTATTAGAGACTGGGTTTATTAGGGAAACCAAACATCTGGGTTGGTTAGCCAACCTGGTTATGGTACCCAAAAAGGACAAATCATGGCGCCTGTGTGTCAACTTCAAGGACCTCAACAAGGCTTGCCCTAAAGATCCCTTCCCATTGCCTTGCATCGACCAAATCATTGATGCAACTGCAGGGCACGATTCTTTGTGTTTCCTTGATGCCTATTCCGGATACCATCAGATTAAGATGAAGGCATCGGACCAGGCTGCAACTGAATTCATCACCCCTTATGGTCCCTTCTGCTTCAACACTATGCCCTTCAGGCTCAAAAATGCTGGGGCTACTTACCAGCGTATGATCCAAACTTGCTTGGAAAAACAAATCGGCAAAACAGTTGAAGCATACATGGACGACGTGGTCATTAAGACAAAACGCGTCGAAACACTGGTAGATGATCTCCGCCTCATCTTCAACAACCTTCGAACATATGACATACGACTTAATCCGGAAAAGTGTGTCTTTGGAGTACCAGCCGGAAAATTGCTAGGCTTCATTATTTCCCATAGAGGAATTGAGGCAAACCCAGCCAAGATCCGAGCTCCGTCACAATTAGCCATACCAACAGACCTAAAGAAGGTCCATAAACTAGCTGGGTGCATCGCGGCCTTAAGCCGATTTATCTCCAAATTAGGAGAAAAAGCATTACCACTCTACAAGCTACTGCGCCGCACTGACAACTTCAAATGTACGGATGCAGCCACAGCCGGATTGAAAGAAATCAAGGCCCTTCTCGCAAGCAACCCAATCGTGGCCGCACTAGGTGTTGGAGAGCCTATGTTATTATATATATCGGCAACTAACAAAGTAGTCAGTGTTGTCCTCATCGGTTAACGAGGGGAGGAGGGACATAAATTCCCCACCCAAAAATCAGTCTACTATGTATCGGAGGTCCTTACACCTTGCAAATCCCGATACCCCCCACTATCAGAAGATAGCCTACACAGTCTTCATGGCATCCCGCAAACTTCGACACTACTTTCAAGAGTGTTCGGCCACAGTGGCATCTGAAGTACCACTCAATGACATTATCAATAACAGGGACGCCATTGGCCGCATAGCCAAATGGGCCATCGAGCTATTACCGTTCGAAATCATATACAAGCCATGCCGGGCTATTAAATCTCGGGTATTGGCCGACTTTGTCGCTGAATGGACGGAAGTCGAACTCCCTAAAGGGTACAGCTCATACTCCAACTGGATTATGTACTTCGATGGCTCTAAAATGATGGCCGGACTGGGGGCTGGTGTAATCCTCACATCCCCTACTGGGGACACAGTCCGCTATGTACTGAAAATTATGTATACGGACTCTAACAAGCAGCCGAATACGAGGCGCCACTACACGGTCTTCACATGGCTGTCTCCATGGGTATACAACGCTTGGAGGTGCACAGCGATTCGAACCTTGCAATTTCCCAGGTCAATGGAGAGTTCGATGCAAAGGACCAAAAAATGGTGGCATATCGAAACGCCATATTTAAAATATCAGCTCAGTTCGAAGGCCTTGAGTTCCATCATGTCGCTCGAGAAAGTAATCAAGCAGCCGACATCCTCGCTCGTATGGGCGCTAAGCGTGACCCCGTGCCACCCAAAAACTTTGTGGAAAGGCTCTTTAAGCCATCTATGGTGTGGTAGGGTGAGATCAGAGAAGGTAATACGGACCTGATCACACCCCCAGCCGCCGAGCACAATGCAGACACCGTCGGGGTTCTAGATATCGAGATAACACCCTCTGCTCATGGGATCATGGCAGTTATTGCTCCCTGGACCGAACCATTCCTGGCCTACCTTAATAGGCAAGAGCTCCCCGACGATCAAAACAAGGCTCGATGCATAGTTCGGCGCTCTAAAGCCTTTAAAGTGCATGAGGGTGAATTTTATAAAAGAAGTACTTCAGGAGTCCTTCAAAGGTGTATCTCCGAAGAAGAAGGAAGGAAACTCTTGGCAGAAATACATGCTGGCCTCGGCAGTCATCATGCCGCAACTCGAGCCCTCGTAAGCAAGGTG
Source organism: Triticum aestivum (assembly GCF_018294505.1). Taxonomy (NCBI): domain Eukaryota; kingdom Viridiplantae; phylum Streptophyta; class Magnoliopsida; order Poales; family Poaceae; genus Triticum; species Triticum aestivum. The sequence continues at coordinate 503,352,522 of NC_057804.1, forward strand.
TTCCGATAGGGTTTTTCTACCCCACGGCTCGGGCAGATGCTCAGGCCCTTGTCCAACATTGTGTGGGTTGTGTGCTTTTCTCCAATCAAAGCCACATGCCTCCCACCGCATTGAGAACAATCCCCATTACTTATTCCTTTGGTCTAGGAGCTTGACATGGTTGGACTCCTTAAAGGGGGAAGACACAAAAAGAAATACTTGCTGGTCATGGTTGATAAATTCACTAAATGGATAGAGGCCAAACCAGTAAAAACAGCTGAGGCCAGACCGGTGATTGACGTTATATCTGGCATAGTCCACCGTTATGGTATCCTGCACAGTATCATCACTGATAATGGCTCTAACTTCACAGCTGATGAGGTGAAAACTTGGTGCGCTAAGTTGGGCATTAAACTCGACTTCGCATCCGTATACCACCCTCAAACAAACGGCCAAGTCGAATGGGCCAATGGTCTGATCATGAGTGGTATTAAGCCTAGAATAGTGCACTCTTTATGAGAATTAGACAAGCACCGGGTTGAGGAACTCGATTCCATACCTTGGGGACTCCGGACCACGCCCAATCGAACGACCGGATACACACCTTTATTTATGGTGTACGGCGCAGAGGATGTATTGCCCTGCGATATTATTCATGACTCACCTAGAGTGCGCATATAAGAAGAGAAAGAAGCCGAAATGGATCGGGAGGACGACCTAGATGGACTCAAAGAGGAGCGCGACGTTGCTAAGGCCCGTTCCGCATTCTATCAACAACAGGCCAGGCGTTACCAAAATAGAGAAGTGCGGGCTAAAACATACAATGTCGGAGAACTTGTTCTACGCCTCTCGGAGAAGAAAAAGGATAAGCTTAAACCCAAATGGGAGGGCCCCTTTGTAATAGATGAAGTCCTTACTGGAGGATCCTATCGCCTTCACAATGCAGAGGATAATTGCCTTGAGCCGAACCCATGGAACGCCGCCCGGCTCCGAAGCGCATAGTTCGACCTCCTAATGTTTCATTTTAAACTAGGTTTTTTCTCTTTTCTCCCCCTTTTTTATTTTTTCCTTTTCCTCTTACATATGTTCAGATCGACCGCATTATTGGGTGTACACATCTTTAAATGTATACACCCCACCATACATGGGGGCTTCTTTTAAGGAAGCATTTTATTGAAAAGCTTACAAGCTTATTTTGTCCATAATAGTTGTTGGTTCTGCCATTTTATGCACCTCTATGACTTAAGTTTTTGCCAAGGCGGGTTGCCTTGGTCCTGTGTTTACACCCTATGTTCCCGATTGTTGGGCTAGGGTGTAAAGGGAGCACCTCTGTGATGGTTACAACTGGGTTATCCGGACATGTACCTCAGACGGGTGAAGCCGAAAGCTAGTGTTCATATGGGAATAATTGGTCGGCACATATACAGCAGACTGTTTCTGGAAAAAAACTATGAAATTGGCTGCATGTACTTCAGATACGAGCCTAGCCCAAGGAAAGGAACCCCTAATGAAACTATTTTTCTTGGAAGATGTTTCTTACGTTAAAAAAGTAATATAACATAACTCCCCGACTATTTTTGTCTGTTCGAGCAATATGACCGGATTGCCTGGTTTCCAAAGATACTAAAACGTTTCTTAGTTAGACGTGATATCTGGAAACACTCAAACTTCTTGGTTCGGAGGTGGAAGCCAAAGGTTTGCGATGACAAAAAAATTATAAGTTCGGCAGGAGATAAGTTCGGTCATAAAGTACATTGTTACATAGAATCGAATGCCTACTCTCTTTGTACGCCATCTAGTAGAGTATCTAATTTACAATCTTGTTACAAAAATTTCGCCACTGTAATTACTTGGTCGTATACCAAGCTTATAGGAATTTCCTTCCCGTCAGGTCCTTGCGGTCCAACTCGGGCCATATGGTTCGGATCAAGTCTGGTATAGCGTGTCTTCACTATGGCCCATGCCTCTCAAGCACCTTCACGACATGCGGACGTCTTCCACAGCTCGAAGCGACGCCGAGCACCTTTGAACAGATATGCCAACCCCTCCATACTTTTTGGAGGAACGTCGGAGGGCCATAAGGCTTTGGCCATATTCTTCATGGCCTTCTGGGCACGCTCGTGCACCTTTGCCAGCTCCTTTAGAACGTCGCTTTGCAGTCCAGACACTTCCTCCTCGAGACGGCCGGTCAACATATCTGTATCAATCGAACTATAACATTCCGCATTATATGATTATATCAATAACCGGGACGGTTCACAAGTCATACCTAATATGTCGCCCTTCAGCTTCTGGTTTTTCCTGTTGTGCCTCCAAGAGTTGAGCCTTTAAGCTCTATATCTCTTCGGCCTGCTTCTTCCCTTCTTCTTCTAGTTTTTTATCTTTGCCAAAATACATTGGGGCACCCTTCATTTCTTCAAACTCGGAGACAACGACATTTAGCTGTGTTCGGCTTGTCTCGAGCTCCTGGGACAACGCACTATTCTTCTCCTTGAGAACCCGCAGTCATAAACGATCCTCAAATCGTTTTTTTCTACCGCTTTAAGTCTCGAGGGCTACTACTATCTATCTATTAAAATTCTTTACCTGCATATCCTTTGAGAATAGGCGAGCAACTCCTGTGAGTCCGTCCCGGGCAGCTCGGATATATGCACCTACAGTGCTTAGGGCGGTAAACTCCAACTCCGTTAAGGCAGGGGCGCACAAGGCTTCTTTCAAGTGACGATGATTCATCGCACTCTCAACTTTGGAGTTAGTGACGGACATCTCATCCGGCTCTCCGTGAGGCGAATGAGTGTGTGCCGCACCAGCATGCGCCCCCGTCCTGGTTGATGTCTCCGGCGCTGTATTGACCGCGGCTCGACTAGCTGGGATCTTGTTCACGGTTCGCCGTATACCCCTCCTGCGATGATAGAAGGAGGATGCAAATGATAATTCGGCTTCACGCCCAAATATGAAATAGGAGGAATATACCTTTTTGGTGATGGAGCAAGCTCAGTGGTGATTCCGGCTTCCTTTCATTTTGCATGACCCTTCCGCAAAGGTGCTGACCTTCTCTTGGTCGCTCGTCCTTGGGTACGGCTCGCTGAGCGCCTATCATGCGAAACATGGTTCAATGCGGAGGATAAGAAATGAGCAGAAGTATCTCTCTTCCCTAGTAATACAATTTCCGAATACTTACCTTCACGAAAGGATAGCGGTCGGGGTAATCATCCACAATGGCTACTTCCGAGCCGTCAAGGCTCGCCTGATAGCAGACTCCATCTTCAAACTCTACAAATATGCCCGGATCTTCATGGAATCCGGGGTCTTCATTGCGATCGTGATCCTCTGGCTGGGGGGCAGGGCAGTTAATGTTCTCGATCATTTGCCTCCATGACTATTTAAAAAGCAACCAGAGAATTCAGTTAATGCGTCTCAATGAGTGAAAAAGTACTGAACGGTTAAAACTTACCCATTCAATGGGATTGTACATGGAGAAGCCCTCTCGACAATTTAAACGGATGAAGTCTTCTTCTTCTCCTCTATAAAGGTCGGTCAGCATGGCAGCCAATGTGGCTTGGCTATCCAGACCCTTTCGCCTGTAGCGGGATGCGTCGTGCTCCCCATTGTAGTTCCGTAAGGGGGTCACCCTGGATTGAAGTGGCTGGATGCATCACTTCATCGCAATGGCCATAAATTCAACTATGGAGAGTCCGGAATGGGTAAGTAACCTGACCTTGTTTACCAATCTCATTACTTCCGCACTGTCTTCTTGATTAGGGGACTTGGGATGTCAGCTATATAGCTTCTTCAAGGGGGCGCTGGAGAATTCTGGCAGTTCGCGCCGAACAAGTTCTAGAAGAGGAACATCCTCGATATAGAACCATTCCTAAGACCATTCGGTGGATCCCCTCTTCGGAGTCCCAACTGGGCAGCTAGATCCAGCTATGCGCCATACTTCGGCGCCGCCCACTTTAAAAATAGACCCACCGCCCTGATGGCGGGGGACGAGGCAGAAGAACTTTTTCCATAGTTCAAAGTGAGCCTCGCAGCCCAAAAATAATTCGCAAAGAGCGACGAAACCAGAGATATGTAAAGTAGAACCTGGTGTGAGGTTGTGCAGTTGGATCCCGTAGTGTTCCAATAGGCCCCTAAGGAAGTGGTGGATTGGGAATCCCACGCTCCTTAAGAGAATGAGATGAAGCACACCTCTCCCCTTAGCTGGGATTGGGGAAGTGAAAGCACAAGTGCTCCCTAGGTGGTTTTGGTAATTAATGTCAACATATCTCTTGTTGGACTAACACTTTTATCTAATATGTTTCAGATAAGTTCAACAATGGAGTGGCATGGACTAAAGGATGTGGGAACTCCTTCAAGATGCCAAGGACAAAGGATTGGCTAAAGATTCAAGCTCAAGACTCTTCATTTTACATTTTAGTGATCCAAGATCACATTGAGTCTATAGGAAAAGCCAATACTATCAAGAAGGGATGAGGTGTTGCTTAATGAGTTTCTTGCTCCACAGTGCTTAGTGATATGCTCCAAAACCCTCAACTACTTTCCCACTTCCACACATATGACCTAAACCTAAAGCCAAAATTGGTCACACCGATTCTTTCTATCTGGCGCCACCGAGTTCAAATGTCATAGCCACTGCCACAAACCCTAGGCAAATCGGTCTCACTGATAGGGATCTCGGTCTCACCGAGATGGGATTGTAATCTCTATGTGTATGTCCATTATCAAAATTGGTCTCACCGAGTTTGTGTAATCGGTACTACCGAGATTACAATGCAAACTCTCTGGTTAACTTATTACCAAAATCGGTCCCACCGAGTTTGAGTAATCGGTCCCACCGAGTTTGCCTGACCAACTCTCTGGTTAGCTAATTACCAAAATCGGTCTCACCGAGTTTGTGTAATCGGTCTCACCGAGATTACGTTATGCCCTAACCCTAACCATATTGGTCCTACCGAGTTGCATTCCGGTCCCATCGAAAATCCTAACGGTCACTAGGTTTACTAAATCGGTCTGATCGAGTTTGTTGATTCGGTCCCACCGAGATTGGTAAATTGTGTGTAACGGTTAGATTTTGTGTGGAGGCTATATATACCCCTCCACCTCCTCTTCATTCGTGGAGAGATCCATCAGAACAAACCTACACTTCCAACTTACCAGTTCTGAGAGAGAACTACCTACTCATGTGTTGAGGTCAAGATATTCCATTCCTACCATATGAATCTTGATCTCTAGCCTTCCCCATGTTTCTTTCCACTCAAATCTTCTTTCCACCAGATCCAAATCCTATGAGAGAGAGTTGAGTGTTGGGGAGACTATCATTTGAAGCACAAGAGCAAGGAGTTCATCATCAACGCACCATTTGTTACTTCTTGGAGAGTGGTATCTCCTAGATTGGCCAGGTGTCACTTGGGAGCCTCCGACAAGATTGTGGAGTTGAACCAAGGAGTTTGTAAGGGCAAGGAGATCGCCTAGTTCGTGAAGATCTATCGCTAGCGAGGCAAGTCCTTCGTGGGCGACGGCCATGGTGGGATAGACAAGGTTGCTTCTTCGTGGACCCTTCGTGAGTGGAGCCCTCCGTGGACTCGCGCAGCCGTTACCCTTCGTGGGTTGAAGTCTCCATCAACGTGGATGTACGATAGCACCACCTATCGGAACCACGCCAAAAACATCCGTGTCTCCAATTGCGTTTGAATCCTCCAAAACCCCTCCTTTTACATTCTTGCAAGTTGCATGCTTTAATTTCCGCTGCTCATATACTCTTTGCATGCTTGCTTGCTATATGTTGTGAATGTTAAACTTGTGCCTAAACTCCACTTAAACTTAAAGAAGCTAAAAACTGCAACTTTGGTACTTAGTGTCTAATCACCCCCCCTCTAGACACCTCTTCTCAAGGTCCTACAGGAAGCTCTCTGCCAATGCGTCAACGCCCATAGAAGTTAACCCTGCCCGTACGGAGACTAGATCCGAGGGAGGGAGATATCCTTGCATCTGGAGTCGTCTGAGCTGGAGATGGGATGCGGAGAAACTCTGTCAATCCCCCTCTTGAGGGCCATGAGGACGCGAGGAGGAGCCAGGGACACTAGCCATGGTCTGAATTTTTCCGTGGCTTGCTCTGTTGCTCTTGGAGTGATGTGAGATGGCGTTTTCAAGATCTAACCTCGTTATATAGGCGCAGCCTATGTCTGTCAGAAATATTAAAATACAGGGGTAATGGATCGTTCACATTCACTTAGACGCATGAAAATCGAGGTGATGACAACGAGGAATCATAAAGACTATACACGGAAACCGATGCCGGACTATCATCAATACAGAATATGATGGAGAACTCGCCTTGCAAAGCTGAAGACTTGCGTCCGCACACTACATCGTCATTGAAGGCAAGTTCGGGGGCTACTGACGGAGTCCTGGATTCAGGGGTCCTCAGGTGTCCGACGTAGGAGTATGGCCCGGGTTGGATCGACCGTATAAGATCAAGCTGAGGATTATCCGTCGGGTCCGGATGGGACTTCTCAATACGTGGACGGCAAGAATAGAGTCTGGAAGCTTCCTTCCCTGATAAATCGACCTTGTACAAACCCTAGACCCCTCCGGTGTGTATATAAACTGGAGGAGTTAGTCCGTAGAGGCTATCTTCTTCACCATCATTGGAATCCTCATAGGCTAGACATCTAGGGTTAGTCATTACGATCTCGAGGTAGATCAACTCTTGTAATCTTCATACTCGCCGAATATAATCAAGTAGGAGTAGGGTTTTACCTCCCTTAAGAGGGCCCGAACCTGGGTAAACACTGTGTCCATGGCTTCCTATTACCATCGATCCTTAGACGCACAACTTGGGCCCCCCTACCCGAGATCTGCCGGTTTTGACACCGACAATGGGGAACCGCTAGTGTGCCCCCAAACTCTGAGCGTCGGACATTGTAGCTTGCTACCTCTTGAGCATGTGTTGGTTTTTCCCTTGAAGAGGAAAGGGTGATGCAGCAAAGTAGCGTAAGTATTTCCCTCAGTTTTTGAGAACCAAGGTATCAATCCAGTAGGAGGCTCCTCAAAAGTCCCACGCACCTACACAAACAAACAAGAACCTCGCAACCAACGCGATAAAGGGGTTGTCAATCCCTTCACGGAAACTTGCAAAAGTGAGATCTGATAGAGATAATAAGATAAGATAAATATTTTTGGTATTTTTATGATATAGATTGGAAAGTAAAAGATGCAAAACTAAAAGTAGATGGAAAACTTATATAATAAAAGATAGACCCGGGGGCCATAGATTTCACTAGTGGCTTCTCTCAAGATAGCATAAGTATTACGATGGGTGAACAAATTACTATCGAGCAATTGATAGAAAAATGCATAGTTATGAGATTATCTAGGCATGATCATGTATATAGGCATCACGTCCGCAACAAGTAGATCGAAATGATTCTTTGCATCTACTACTATTACTCCACACGTCGGCCTACTCCTGCCTGCATCTAGAGTATTAAGTTCAAGAAGAACAGAGTAATGCATTAAGAAAGATGACATGATGTAGAGGGATAAACTCATGCAATATGATATAAACCCCATCTTTTTATCCTTGACGGCAACAATACAATACGTGCCTTGCTGCCCCTGCTGTCACTGGGAAAGGACACCGCAAGATTGAACCCAAAGCTAAGCACTTCTCGCATTGCAAGAAAGATCAATCTAGTAGGCCAAACCAAACTGATAATTCGAAGAGACTTGCAAAGATAACCAATCACACATAAAAGAATTTAGAGAAGATTCAATTATTTCTCATAGATAAACTTGATCATAAACCCACAATTCATCGGATCTTGACAAACACACCGCAAAAAGAGTTACATCGAATAGATCTCCAAGAAGATCGAGGAGAACTTTGTATTGAGATTCAAAGAGAGAGAAGAAGCCATCTAGCTAATAACTATGGACCCGAAGGTCTGTGATAAACTACTCACAACTCATCGAAGAGGCCTTGGAGATGATGTAGAGGCCCTCCATGGTCGATTCCCCCTCTGGCGGAGCGCCGGTGAAGGCTCCAAGATGGGATATCGCGGATACAGAAGGTTGCGACGGTGGAATTAGGTTTTCGTGGTGCTCCTGGATGTTTCCAGGGTACGGGAGTATATATAGGCGAAGGAAGTACGTCAGTGGAGCAACGAGGGGCCCATGAGGGAGGGGGTCGCGCCGGGCACCTGCGTGGCCGCCTCGTTCGTTGCTTGACGTCCACTCCAAGTCTTCTGGTTTGCATTTGTTCCAAAAAGATCGCTCCCGAAGGTTTCACCCCGTTTGGACTCCGTTTGATATTCCTTTTCTTCGAAACACTGAAATAGGAAAAAGAAACAACAATTCAGGCTAGGTCTCCGGTCAGTAGGTTAGTCCCAAAAATGATATAAAAGTGTAAAGTAAAGCCCATAAACATCCAAAATAGATAATATAATAGCATGGAACAATAAAGAATTATAGATACGTTGGAGACGTATCATAGCTGGCGCCAAGGAGTTACTCATGTGGTGGTCGTCGTCGTCGACAATAATCATGCATAACGTGGAAAACAATATGTGACCCTTTATGGTTTTGCTTATTGTGACTTTTAGTCTTTGTCAGTTACTTACTTATTTTCTTTTCAAAATAGAGTCAAAAGATTTGTCTCTTCCATTAGTTAAGCAGAAAAGAATTACCTGGCTAATTAGTGAAAATCTAGGCTAAAACCATCACAATTTCTTGAGTAGCGCATACAAGATACCCCCCCAATATCTGCAAAGAGCGCCTCACCGAGATAGCACACATGCGTCATCGTCATCACTTCTCCCAAGCAGACGCCGATAGCACCACCACACTGAAGCCTGCATGATCCCGACGACCTCTCCTCACACAATGAAATCACGCTCACGGGTAGCACTCGCCGTTACCCTAGTTTTCGCGCCCCTCAGCGCCAATGCCACGCCTCTCCCGCCACCGCATAGGCCCCATGATTGTGTCGCGACGTGAGCCCCAACACCGCCGCACCAAACTCATCACCTCCGCCAAGCCTACCAAGCTCACGTCGCAGTGGTGTCTCCTAGTTGACACGGGTCCGAACCTGAGTTCCAGCGTTGTGTCTCACATTCTCCTCTTAATTAACTTAAAAGTCATAGGGGTCCTCCGCCTACTGGTTTTGTTTAGTTACTTCCGTAATAGCAAATTGAACGCAATTTATGATTTTCCAGCAGCTCACAAGTGAGACCACAACAAATCTATTTACCAAATTTCACTTGTATGCGTGTTGCTTATCTTCTATCTTCTTTTTATGAAGGGATTTCTCCTCTCCGATTTCTATAACAGAAACCATGCGTGGCTACAAAGTTCGTTTAAAATCCCATCTTCTGCTTGCATGGATATTTCACATGTCTGAAACTTATAGGTTCGATTATTCACTAAGTTTTAGTATGAGGTTGCCACGAATCCAGCACCATTACATAGCAAGCGTATAATATACTAGTGGTAAAAGAATCCAGCAGGCAAGAGCCACATAAAAGGCGAGGTGTGATTCATGTAATCCTGAAAAGGAGGGACTAATCTTGCGCTAATCAATCTGGAGCTAACACGCAAATGGAGCGGCGATCGATCCTTCTCGGAGGAAACCAAAGCATGCAGCAAGCAAGCTATACTCCATAGCTAGAGATGTAGCTAGGTCCACGCGAACCGGGACAGATCCTGCATATGGATCAACGAAAGCACAAACCCGGCCGCAAAAGAAGATCGTATTCATGCGATGCATGCCCACTGTTCCTGGCTTTACCAGAGCTCGAGGAAAAGAGGGCTGCTCGTCACGCCGGCTACCGCAATGCTTATACTACCAGTTTAAAGTTTAAAGTTTGAACTTCAAAATTCAGCGGTCTACGGCCGGGGCAAAGAAATGATGCGCTCCGTTGTTCAGTTCCATGGTCTGCTTTAATGCTTTTTGTAAGCTCTTGCGGGAAAAAGGCTTAAAGCGTTCGTCAACCCTGCGTACGCTGCTCATCTCCTCAAAGTAAAACCAACTTACGCATGCAGCAGGAGAAAACAAATCGAAAGGTATTGGAATTTGGAACTCGGACGCGTACGTACGTACGTATGTATGCATACGATGTAAGCAGACAGGCAGGCTCCATGTAATCATACTTGTGTTGTGCTTAATGGTGAAGCTTACCGAGGTGGCCGACAGCGTCACTGTAAAAGACGGAAAAGGAAGAACCCGTCCTCACTCTCCGTGTTGCTTTCGTCTCGGCGTTTCAAAAATTTCAACGGCCACGGTGTGGCATGCCATCACAGCCTGACTAAGCTAGCAGCGAGTCATGCATGGCACCCGTTCATCAGTTTCTTCCTCCAAATGTGTTGGCTCATGGCACCGTTTGACCAACCATGCAGACGTCCGCCCCGAACGTAAGAGTAAAAAGTTGGTGAAAAGTTTGTTACCAAGAACGTAAGAGTGAAAGTTGGTAAATACTCCCTCTGTAAACTTAGTGATCTAAACACTCTTATATTAGTTTACGGAGGGAGTATTTACTAGCAATCTATCAAATCACACGGAGGAACAAACAAGCGGTGGGAGCAGAAAGAAAGGGATCGATTTTACTCACAATTTCAGGGCTGTTATCTTACAATGGCTCGATTCAGAAGGTATCATATCATAGGCGGTAGGAGTAAATACTAAGTACCCGGGGGAAAATGTTGCCAAAAGATTATTGACTTAGCAAGATGTAGCATTGGATTATGTTGTAAGCTGTATGGAGATCGAAGACGCTCGATCGCTTGGGTTGTTCAATCTTCAATCCGGCGGGCAGCGCACGGGCTCAGATCCTCTGGTGCTGGTGCTGATGGTGGTGGTGCTGGTGATGGAGCGCTCCGGCGTGCCGGCGCAGCGGCTGCTGGGCGGACATGGGCCTGAAGTCCTCGGCGACGATGGCTATGAGCCCGCCGAGCGGCCGCCGCATCATGGCGCGGTAGGTTATCTCGTCGTATGGCCGGCGGTAGAAGCGCAGGAAGGGCAGGAAGGACTCGCGCTCCCGCTCCACCCGGCTGGCCTGCCCGTCCTTGCGGAACGTGAACGGCGACTGCAGGAACGACGGCCTCGGCGTCCGCGGGAACTGCTGCTGCTGCTGCGGCGGCAGAGGAGAGGGCGTCTTCTGTCCTCCCTTGGCCGCGGACGGCGTCGGCGGCGCGCGGGCTGCGCGCGGCTGCTGCTGCTGGACGGGTGTCGGCGTGGAGCGCGCGGCGGGCGAGGCAAAGGAGAAGGAGCGCGCGGAGAGCGGGGACGCGCCGACGAGGGATGGGCTGGAGGAGGCCGGCACGACGGAGCGCGGGCCCGGCGCCGGCGTGGTGGAGAGGTACCACGGCTTGAGCGCGTTGTCCGACACGCTGAAGGCGAAGCGCGACGAGGCGGAGCCCACGGCGCCGGCCGCCTTCCCCCCCGCCGTCAGCACGGCCGCCACGGAGGGCTCGAACCGCAGCGACGCCGTCCGCGGGTAGGCCGTGAAGGACGCGTCCTCCAGCGAGTCCTCGAAGTCCAGCGAGCTCACCACCGCCGTCGCCGGCGCCAGGTCCACGAACGGGCGCACTCCCTGTTGCAAATCACAAGACGGTTCTTTCATACGTACATGATTCCACTTGCCACTCACAAGAGAGTACATGCTGCATAATGATGCCATGATCATGAGGGATCATGTAATGCAGTTAGTTATTACCTTCCACATGACGGAGAAGAGGGATGGCGGGTCGGTGACGAAGGCGCGGTGGAGGCGGCCGGGGTAGTAGTCGGCGACGATCTTGAGCGTGCCCATCAAGAGGTTGAGGAAAGCCGACGCCGACCGGAAAAAGCCTGCGAGCATCACAAAAATCCGATTCGTCCCGTCAACGACCAGGTCCCCATACCACCATACAGACAGACACAGTAGTCTACTTTGCTGCAGATTCTACTACGGCCGCCCTTGCTTTCCACGCAGCTGGGCAAAGCGAGTGCGGAACCCAATCATTTTCGCCAGGATTCAAACCGCACCGGCGGGAAGCCGGCCGACCCTGCGCAAACCCAAACAGCTCGGGCCGGGCCGGACTGTAGCGATAACTGTGCACGCAGCGTGGCATCATGGTCGGTAAAGCGAACTGAGTCAAGCCCGGGGACCGCCCGCCCGCGCTTGACCCACGTAGCACACGGAAGACAAACGGGTGAAAAAAGAAAGTGCATGGGAGACAACGGGAGCAGGGTCGCAGCACGATACGGGCGCAGTGCAGTTCGTGCATTCGTCCGTCCGTCCATGAGAAGGTGTTTGTCGTTGGGAGCAGCCAGGGATTCATGTGCTCCTCTCAGAGCGTACTGATGACTGGTGCCAGTCGTCTAAGTCAGTGCGCACTGCCTGCCTGCCTGCCGCTTGCAGTCCGTCGCAGGGCAATGTCAAACGGATGCGATGCGACCACCACTGCACGCTATCTGCCTCTGCTTCCCTTTCCCTTTCGATCGATCGAACGGGGTAGAGGGGAGTGAAAAGGGATTGCTTACTTGCGTCGAAGAGGAGCACGAACTGGTCCACGAAGCGGTTCATGGACGCCACCGCCACCTCCAGCGTGAACACCAGGAACCGCACGAACCTGTAGAGCCAGAAGAACCAATGCAATGCTCTGCACTGTTAGTTAAAATCCAACAAGTAGTGAAACACTTGTAGGAGTAGTATGTGCTTACGATTTCTGAGGCTGGTACTTCGGGTAGTCATCCTGCTTGATTTTGAACATCTGCCAAGAAAACAAAAAATCCTCACGGTCAGAGCCAAGCCAGTCTCGCTCCAAACATTTATACCCAACTGCAGTAAGCGTACCAGGACGGGGCGGTTGTCGTCGTCGTGCCCGGCGACGTAGGCCATGCCTTCGGACAGCTCGCCGGAGAACTCGTCGGCGATGATGTGATCTGCCCAACAGCCCAAACAGTCAAAACATAATAGCAACAACAAGGGCGCACTGTTGCAAACCCGTCCTTTGCCTGCACATACACGGGAATACGGGATGCGAAGCAAAGAGCCCGGCACAATAAATTCGATACGCACTTCTACCAGTAACCTGACTAGAATACACTGTGCCGTAGGTACGAGAACAGAACAAAAACAGAGCACATCTGAGCGCCGTATGTAGTAGAAGTATTAATGAGCTGCCCCTTTCCTGCATGTCCCGCGGATTTCAAAAAATAGCAGGCCGGAGAATCACACTCGCTGCCGGAAACAGGTGGGAGGTAGAGAGAGGGGAGGGCTGAGCGCACCTGCTCCGATGGTCTCCCTCCACGACAGGACGGCCCGCAGGGTCTTGGCCGCCTTCTTCACGTTGTCGCCCTTGGCCCGGAGGAACCGCTCCACGCACGCGTCGTTGCAGTACTCCGCCTGAGCGCAGACCAACCCAGCCAGCCGGCGTCAAGAAAACGATCCAAGAAGAAGGCATGGCCGCCGAGAGATAGAGGAGGGCACGTACGGTGCATACCTGCTTGGGGGAGAGCGGCGCCTGCTTGCGCATCACCTTGCGGACGGCCTCGATCTTCTCCCGGTCCTTGGCGTCCACCTTCTCCATGGCCATGGCAGCGACCTTCGCCATGTCGCCGAGAGAGAGGGAGGAGATGGACACGGAGGAACGGGGCGAGTGTGAACGAACGAACTACGGGAGAGAGGACAGCGGGTGGCGGTGACCTGAGAGGCTGAGAACGACACTGGGAGAGAAGGCAGGGACTGGGAGGAGACAAGGAGGAGGAGAGTATTATAAGCCGTGGGCGGGGGCGAAGGTGCCGTTTAAGCCAAAGGGCGCTCCCGGCCGAGGCAATGGCGCTGACGGTGAAACGGCGACGGAGACGGAGACGGACGTTTGTTTGCTTGCCCGCGCGCCCCCCGGTGGGTTTGTCGTCGACTTTTGCTCGTAGTATTCTTGGCCGATTGCCACCGAATAACTGTCCGTGTACACTGCTTACTGACTGCTGAGTGCGTCTGATTATTAGGGAGACGCCTTTTTACGCCTTTCTTTGCTTTTATATCTTTGATTTGATGATGAGTTTCTCCATGTTTTCAGAATTGAATCTCATCATTATCTATGTCATGATGAGCACTACTATATATAGCTCTAAATAAACCATGGGATTGTGCTTTACGTCCGTGTCGATCTCTGGGTTTATAGCTCTATTTTCGGCTGAAAAAAAGTGTTTTTGCTCCCTTCATGATAATAGGTGCCTAAATTACCTCGTCATTTTCGTGTTATGGCTTATGGGTACATTATATATTGCCCTAGTTAACCTCCGTTTTCTCCTTCATTGCGCCTCTGAGTTTTAACCATGAGAAAATATGAGCAACCATTGCGGTTTACAACATGCTACATTTTCAAATATGGCAATATTTTCTATGTACTTCACCACAAAAATAATATATTTCTGTGTAGTAATTACACATTGTCACTGGCTTGTGAGGGACCGAAATTTGTGCACACATGATATTGACGGTCGGTGACGCCGTCAATCCCAAAACACAAGGAGCAAACTCCGTGAGAGCGTTAGCAACACGCGCTTGGAGCGTTCGATTTTTGAAATCGAAAATTGTAGCCGTTCGTCATTTAATCTATTCATTTAATGATAGACCCGTTCTAGCCGTTGCGTGTACGCTTTAACTAGACGCTCTGCTTACGACATTACCGTTCGAATTTTGAAATATAGACGTTGGCTATACGTCAAAATGATTTAATGTAATGGTACATATGCCATTTAAGTTTTGCACTAACGCGCCACCAAACTTTTGACCTTATCGACGTGCACCCCCTTACTATACTCATTCATTGGGCATGATAGAATTTGCTATCGAAATTGCGACCATGTATTCCGTATCACAAATATTCGTGACATAAATGATAACTATTTCATCGGAAGCATGAATGATATATTCTTGTAAGTGCATCTAGTGCCACCCCTAGTTGGTTTTGGAGTATTGACGATAAACCTGGTTGAGGGACTAATGTGTTTGTGAGAATTGTAGGATAACACAGGTAGTAAGTCCCTCATTGATTCGGTTTACCTACCGGATATGACCCCTAAAAATGTGTGAAGACATTGAAGACAATGGTGGTCTGTGAAGCTATTCACGTTGAAGACTATAAAATGAGAAGACATCGCGTGAAGACTATGGAGCGCAAAGACTTAGTTGTTTCGTTTGTTCCTTTTCTTCTTTGTTGAGTCATAGGAACCACCGCACTGTTAAGCGGGGTCTAAGTGATGAAAGTCAGAGTGACTGAAGTGATGCTCAATCAAATCCTATGTCTTCGAGCGAAGACAATGAGAGCAAATCTTATCCAGAGCCGGATAAGTCAGCTTTACTTGTAGCCCAAGTCAAGCTGCTGCGTGTTTGAAATCCGACCGTTGTGACACGTGTCAGTTACTTAGTGACCTAGGGTCATTTTGAACAAATCAGGTCGGGTTTCCTAGTGGCTATAAATAGCCCACCCCTACACCATAAATTGGTGGCTGCTCAGAGTTAGTACACGACTTTTATCGTTGAGAGCAACCCACCTCGGAAGCATTTGAGAGAACAAAGCCCAAACCACCCAGAGCCCAAAGAGTGTTTGGCATCACTGAAGTCTTTCTGTCCGCGTGATCTGAAGACTTGTTACACTTGAGGACTGCGCGTGATCTGAAGAGTGTTTGGAATCCTCCAGCCGGTTAGGCGTCGCGTTCTGAGCATCCAAGAGTCATTGTGGATTGCCGGTGAACGAAGCCTGTGAAGGTTTGGAAGTCTCCCTTGAAGACTTACCAGAGTGATTGGGCGGGGACTAGGTGTCCTTAGCTCAAGGGGAATAAGGTGAAGACGCGGTCTTCTGACTTAAATCCCAGCCTCCCTAACCAGACGTATAATTGTCACAGCAACTGAAACTAGTCGAACAAATCTCTGTCCTCCCGAAGCTACTGGTTCTATCTCTCACTTCTCTTTACTTCAGTTTGTCTTCGTGAAGTCATTGCCTGCTCGCATTATCTGTTTGACTTCACTGTGTGACTACTTGTCCTGATTGGCTTCATACTATCTTCCATCTTGATCCATACTGCCTAGCTGCTGATAGTGTTCGTGCTTTCACTTCATTGAATACTTGACTATGGCTTGTCTAGTGTAGTCTACCTTCCGCTGTATACGAATAGTGTCATTTCTATTGTTTGTCTTCGAAACTCCCATGTTTTGAAGACTTTCATAAAAATCGCCTATTCACCCCCTCTAGTCGATAACTAGCTCTTTCAATTGGTATCACAGCAAGGTACTCCCTTGTTCTGTGTGATTCGGTTTAATCACCTGGAGTTTTAGCTATGTCGACTGCAGGGATAATCAAAGTCTCCACTGCATGCCCCATCTTCGATGGCACCGAGTATCCCTACTGGAAGAATAAGATGCGCATGCATCTTGACGCCATTGATGTCGATCTGTGGTATGTTGTCAAGAACGGCGTTCCCAAGACTGGTGAAGGTGTCACCCCTGTTGATGTCAAGAAGTTCGTTCAACTGGACTCTACTGCCAAGAACATCATCTGTGGTCATCTGACCAAAGGATAGTATGGCCGCATGAGTGCTCTGGAAACATCAAAGCTAGTCTGGGACTGGCTCTCCAAGGTCAATGAAGGCGTCTCAACTCAGCGAGATCAAAGGATCAATGTTCTCCACAACCTCTTCAACCGCTTCAAGAGACACGACAATGAGAACGTCCAACTCACATTTGATCGCCTCACTGATATCACAAATGAGCTCCATGCACTCGGCGCCACTGAGATCACGAAGCATGAAATAGTCAAGACGCTTCTAAGATCACTTGACAGCTCATTTGACACCTTAGCCCTGATGATACAAGAACGCCCTGACTTCAAGACTCTCGATCCGTCTGACATACTTGAGAGGCTCAACACACATGAGTTCCAGCTATCTGAGAAACGAGATATCTATGGCTCCAACTATGGCCGAACTCACGCTTTGAAGGCAAAGGATGCTGCTTCCTCATCTGAAGAAGAATCTGACTGCAGTTCTGGCGATGCTGAAGTCATTGGAAAGGATCTTGCTATGCTTGTGAAGAAGTTCTAGAAATTCACCAAGAAGAAAGGCTTCAGAAAGTCTTCACGATCCAGCTCAAGGAATGATGAAGCTTCCACCCATGACCACAAGAAGAGAACCTGCCACAAGTGCAAGAAACCTGGTCACTACATCTCTAAGTGTCCACAGTGGGACAATGAGAGAAAGAAGAAGAGGAGCAAAGAATATGATTCTGATGACAAGAAGAAGAAGAAATCCTCAGTCTTCTTCCAAGTCTTCATCACACAAGAAGAGCTCATCTGGCAAGGCTCGTGCTTTTGTTGGCAAGGAGATGGATTCAGAGGAGGAGTCTGCTTCTGAGGAGGCGGAGATGGAGTCCGAGGAGGAGTCAGACTCTGGTGTTGCGAGTCTTGCTCTAGCTACAGCCTACGTCGCCAAGTCCATCTTCAACACTGAAGACAATGGCCCTGTCACTAACGCTGATGATAATGACAAGGACGACTCGCCTCCCACCTACTGCTTCATGACACGTGGTGCCAAGGTAAAATCACGCGATGCTTACTTTCAAACATCTAGTGAAGATGACTCTAATGGTGAATCCAAACCTAGTTACAAAACACTTGCTAAAATTGCAACTGAACAACAGAAAGCTATGGAACATATTCAAAAACTGTTAGATAAAAGTGATGACCTGTTGGACGCGGAAATGACCCGATCTCAGTCCTTAATTGAAGACATAAAAAATCTTCATGTTAAGTACGAAGAACTTGAAAGTCGCCATGAAACGCTCACAACAACTCATGAAAAGCTTTCCTACGAGTATCTTCAAAGGAAGCAAGATCTTGAGAAGTTGAGAGCGATTCATGAAGATCTTCAAAAAGAGAACGAGTCACTTCACGCTCAACGGATCAGTCCCGCTCAGGAAGGATTTGAACAACCATGTCTAAAATGCATTAAGCGTGATAACGCTGCCTCTGTTGCCGAATGTTCTACTGCTACTACTGTTGCAATATCTTCAACTGCTGATGTGGTAACTAACCCCTCTGCTGAGGATACCACTACTATTGCTGATGAGAATGCTAGGTTGAAGACACTGCTTGAAACAGGGATGTACAAAAGTCGCAGAGGGCACCAGACATTATGTGATGTCCTCAAAAAACAGATTTTGAACCGAAACCCTAGGAAAGAGGGTGTTGGGTTCGAGAGGAAAATGAATGTTGATGGGTCGTACTGGAAGCCTGAGTAGTACCCCAAAACCACATGGGTTGCTGCAAAGGAACCTTCAGTAAATCCATCCACCTTATCTGGTTTCACTTGTGCTAACCCCATTATCATTGATGAATCCTTTGATGCAAACTATAAACTGTTTAAGAATCAGAATGGCGATGTGTTTGCCAGGTATATTGGTACTAACTGCAGGAATGGGCCACCTATGAAGAAGATATGGGTACCCAAAAGTTGTCTTGAGAATCTTCCAGTGAATGTCATCATGACACCACCTGTGAAGAAGACAAACCCCATACCAAAGGCTTCATATGGTCCAAAAGCTTCATACAGACCGAGGACTCATCTGAGTCACCCTAACGTCAATGTCTTGCAGGGAAATCATACTCAGACCCATGAATATGAGCGTGTTTCTTCAAACCGCTATGTTCATAGAACTAAGAACTTTTCTACTTATTCCTATGGGTACTATTCACCACCTGCAAGGCTATTTACTAGGGCTCCAAAGCCAAAGTTCTCAGATGCTGCACTTAGACTCATTGCTTCTAAGCCACCCCTAAAAATGTGGGTGGTTAAGAAAACTTAATTCTCTTTTGCAGGGAAAGGTCTCTAGCCGGAAATCAAAGGCGTCCAATGCTAATGCTGGGGACCTTAAACATCTTGTGGGGCGCAAGATAAAATGCCCAAATGGTCTTACTATGTATTTTGTTCCGGGATTCCTTGACACTCATCCTATCTATCCTAACCAAGACCTGAATTTCCATGTTCCA
This sequence comes from Triticum aestivum, assembly GCF_018294505.1. Classification (NCBI taxonomy): domain Eukaryota; kingdom Viridiplantae; phylum Streptophyta; class Magnoliopsida; order Poales; family Poaceae; genus Triticum; species Triticum aestivum. The sequence continues at coordinate 503,371,530 of NC_057804.1, forward strand.
CTTGTTCGTCAAATGTTTATGCTTCACAACTCACTTGGTGAAGCCTATCCCCCAAACTGCACTATAGGCTATGACACCTCGTGCTTCAGAATGGATTATGGACAGTGGATGCACTAACCACATGACTAGCGATCGAAGTCTTCTGATGGATTCAATGCTACGTCCATCAGACAAGAGTCACATCACATTTACTGACACTGGTAAAAGCAAGGTATTGGGTCTAGGTAGAGTTGCAATATCAAGGGATCAGCACATGGATAAAGTGATGCTTGTTGAATCCCTTGGTTTCAACTTAATGTCTGTCTCAATGCTTTGTGACTTAAACATGATTGTGTTATTTGGAAAATATTGATGCCTTGTGCTAATGGAATCTGGCAAGTCTCTAGTCTTTGAAGGGTATCAGAAAGATGATCTGTATATGGTAGATTTCTCAGCAGGACCACAGATGGACGTATGTCTTCTAGCAAAAGCTTCAGAGTGCTAGCTTTGGCATCGAAGGCTAGGGCATGCTGGCATGATGAACTTGCACACTCTCTCTCGAAGAAGCATGTCGTGGGCATCGAAGGCGTCAAGTTCAAGAAGGATCATCTGTGTGGTGCCTGCAAAGCTGGAAAGATGACTAGGGCCAACCATCTGTCGAAGACAATCATGACCACATCTCAACCCTTTGAGCTGCTACACATGGACTTATTTGGCCCTACCCACTACTCTACCCTTACTACCACTGCTTGCCTCTATGGTTTCGTCATTGTTGATGATTATTCAAGATATACTTGGGTGCATATAATCCTCTACAAGAATGAAGTATAGGATGTCTTCAGACGGTTTGCCAATCGTGCCATGACGAACTATGGCGTCAAGATCAAGCATATCAGAAGTGCCAACGACACTGAGTTCAAGAACACCTATCGGAGTAATGGGCCACGGGTAGCCTAACCCGAGTCCCTGAGCCTTTCAAGACTTTGGGCCGGCTTCGCCCCATGGGATCCCAGAATGAAGCACCGCCTTCCGGTGGTGTAAGTGCATCTAGTGCCACCCCTAGTTGGTTTTGGAGTATTGATGACAAAGTTGGTTGAGGGACTAATGCGTTTGTGAGAATTGCAGGATAACGCAGGTAGTGTCCCTCATTGATTCGGTTTACCTACCGGAGATGACCCCTAAAAATATATGAAGACATTGAAGACAATGGTGGTGTGTGAAGATATTCACACTGAAGTCTATGACATGAGAAGACATTGAGTGAAGACTATGGAGCGTGAAGGCTGTGTGGTTTCGTTGTTTCCTTTTCTTCTTTGTTGAGTCATAGGAACCACTGTACTGTTAAGTGGGGTCCAAGTGAACTAAGTCAGAGTGACTGAAGTGATGCTCAACCCAAATCCTATGTCTTCGAGTGAAGACAATGAGAGCAAATCTTATCCAGAGTTGGATGAGTCAGCTTTGCTTGTAGCCCAAGTAAAGTTGTCGTGTGTGTTTGAAATCTGACCGTTGGAACACGTGTCAGTTCCTTAGTGACCCAGGGTCATTTCGGACAAATCAGGTCAGGTTGCCTAGTGGCTATAAATAGCTCACCCCCTACACCATAAATTGGTGGCTGCTCAGAGTTAGTATACGGCTTTTGTCATTTGAGAGCAACCCACCTCGAAGCATTTGAGAGAGAGAGAAATCCTTGCGAGGACAAAGCCCAAACACCCAGAGCCAAAGAGTGTTAGGCATCACTGAAGTCTTTCTGTCTGTGTGACCTGAAGACTTATTACACTTGAGGACTGTGCATCCTCCAGCTGGTTAGGCGTCTCGTTCTGAGCATCCAAGAGTCATTGTGGATTGCTGGGTGAACGGAGTCTGTGAAGGTTTGGAAGTCTACCTTGAAGACTTATTAGAGTGATTGGGCGAGGACTAAGTGTCCTTAGCTCAAGGGGAATAAGGTGAAGACACGGTCTTCTGAGTTGAATCTCAGCCTCCCTAACCAGACGTACAGTTGTCACAGCAACTGGAACTGGTCCAACAAATCATGTGTCTTCAACAAGCAACTGGTTCTATCTCTTCCCTCCTTTACATTGAGTTTGTCTTCGTGAAGTCATTGCTTATCGTCTTATCTGATTGACTTCATGGCTTGACTACTATTGTTGATTGGCTTCATATTATCTTCCATCCTGATCCTACTACCTAGCTACTATTAATCTTCGAACGTTAATGCTATTGCATATTTGATTATGGCTTGCTTGTTGTAGTTTATCTTCCGCTGCATATCAATTAGGTTGTTTCTATTGTTTGTCTTTGAAACTTCCATGTTTTGAAGACTTTCATAAAAATCGCCTATTCACCCCCCCTCTAGTCGATAACTAGCACTTTCAATTGGTATCAGAGCAAGGTACTCCCTTGTTCTGTGTGATTTGGTTTAACCACCTGGAGTTTAGCTATGTCGACTGCAGGGATAATCAAAGTCTCCGCTGCTTGCCCCGTGTTCGATGGAACAGAATATCCCTACTGGAAGAATAAGATGCGCATGCATCTTGAAGCCATTGATGTCGACCTCTGGTATGTCGTCAAGAATGGCGTTCCCAAAACTGGTGAAGGTGTCACCCCTACTGATGTCAAGAAGTTCATTCAACTGGACTCGACTGCAAAGAACATCATCTGTGGTCATCTGACCAAAGGACAGTATGGCCGTGTGAGTGCTCTGGAAACGTCAAAGCTAGTCTGGGACTGGCTGTCCAAGGTCAATGAAGGCGTCTCTACACAGAGAGACCAGAGGATCAGTGTTCTTCGCAACCTCTTCAATCGCTTCAAGAGAAATGACAATGAAAATGTCCAGCTCACGTTTGATCACCTCACCGACATCACAAATGAGCTTCAGGCTCTCGGCGCCACTGAGATCACCAAGCATGAAATTGTCAAGACACTGCTGAGATCACTTGACACCTCCTTTGACACCCTTGCCCTCATGATACAAGAACGTCCTGACTTCAAGACACTCGATCCGTCTGATATACTTGAGAGGCTCAACACACATGAGTTCCAGCTTTCTGAGAAAAGAGATATCTATGGCCCCAACTATGGCCGAACTCGTGCTTTGAAGGAAAAAGTTGTTTCCTCATCTGAAGAAGAAGAATCTGACTGCGGTTCTGATGATCCTGAAGACATTGGAAGGGAGCTTGCTATGCTTGTGAAGAAGCTCCAGAAATTCACCAAGAAGAAGGGCTTCAGAAAGTCTTCACGATCCAGTTCAAGAAATGGTGAAGCCTGGGCACTACATCTCTGAGTGTCCTCAGTGGGACAATGAGAAGAAGAAGAAGAAGAGCAAGGAATATGACTCCGATGACAAGAAGAAGAAGAAATCTTTGAAGTCTTCTTCCAAGTCCTCATCAAGGTCTTCATCTCACAAGAAGAGCTCATCTGGCAAGGCTCGTGCTTTTGTTGGCAAGGAAATGGATTCAGAGGAGGACTCTGCGTCTGAGGAGGCAGAGGTGGAATCTGAAGTTGAGTCCGACTCTGGCGTTGCAAGTCTGGCTCTGGCCACAGCCTACGTCGCAAAGTCCATCTTCAACACTAAAGACAATGACTCCCACACCAACGCTGATGATGACAAGGACGATCTTGCTCCCACCTACTGCTTCATGGCACGCGGTGCCAAGGTAAAATCGCGCGATGCTTACTTTCAAACATCCAGTGAAGATGACTCTGATTGTGAATCTAAACCCAGCTACAAAACACTTGCTAAAATTGCTACTGAACAACAAAGGGCTATGGAACATACTCAAAAACTGTTAGACAAAAGCGATGACCTGTTGGACGCGGAAATGACACATTCACAGTCCTTAGTTGAAGACATAAAAAATCTTCATGCTAAGTATCAAGAACTTGAAAGTCTTCATGATACGCTCTCAATTACTTATGAAAAGCTCTCCTATGATTATCTTCAAAGGAAGCAAGAGCTTGAGAAACTGAAAGTGACTCATGAAGATCTTCAAAAAGAGAATGAGTCATTTCGCGCTCAACAGATCAGTCCCGCTCAGGATGAATTTGAACCACCATGCTTAAAATGCATTGAGCGTGATAATGCTACCTCTATTGTTGAATGTTCCACTGCTGCTACTGTTGCTCTGTCTTCAACTACCTATGTGGTAACTAACCCCTCTTCTGAGGATACCACTACTATTGCTGATGAAAATGCTAGATTGAAGACATTGCTTGAAACAGGGATGTATAAAAGTCTGAAAGGGCATCAGACACTTTGTGATGTCCTCAAAAAGCAGATTCTGAACCGAAACCCTAGGAAAGAGGGTGTTGGGTTCGAGAGGAAAATGAATGCTGATGGTTCCTACTGGAAGCCTGAGCAGTATCCCAAAACCACATGGGTTGCTGCAAAGGAACCTTCAGTGGATCCATCTACTTTATCTGGATTTACCTGTGCTAATCCTATTATCATTGATGAATCCTTTGATGCAAACTATAAACTGTTCAAAAATCAGAATGGTGAAGTGTTTGCCAGGTATATTGGTACTAACTGCAGGAATGGACCTCCTATGAAGAAGATCTGGGTTCCCAAAAGCTGCCTTGAGAATCTTCCAGTGAATGTCATCATGACACCACCAGGGAAGAAGACAAACCCCAGACCAAAGGCATCATATGGTCCAACGGCTACTTACGAACACAGGACTCACTTGAGTCACCCTAACGCCAATGTTTTGCAGGGAAATCATACTCAGACTCATGAATATGAGCGTGTGTCTTCAAATCGCTATGTTCATAGAACTAAGAACTTTTCTGCTTATTCACATGAGTATCATTCATCTCCTGCAAGGCTATTTGCTAGGGCTTCAAAGCCGAAATTCTCAGATGCTGCACTTAGACTCATTGCTTCTAAGCCACCCCTGAAAATGTGGGTGGTGAAGAAGAATTAACTCTCTTTTGCAGAATGTGGTCTCCAGCCAGCAATCAATGGCGTCCGATATAATTGCTGGGGACCTAAAACATAAAGGGACGCATGATAAAATGACTTACTATGTATTCCACATATGAATCACTTACCTATCATACTGTGTGCTAACTTTCATCTATGCTGTGATAATCCATGTATTCAACAACCGCTTATGCTTCACAACATACCTTGTGAAGCCTATCCTCCTAACTGCACTGTAGGGTACACCAAAAGCTTCAGAATGGATTATTGATAGCGGATGCACGAATCATATGACTGGCGATCAAAGTCTTCTCATGGACTCAACCTTACGTCCATCCGACAAGAGTCAAATCACATTTTGCTGACACTGGTAAAGGCAAAGTATTGGGTCTAGGTAGAGTTGCAATCTCAAAGGATCAACACATGGATAAAGTGATGCTTGTTGAATCCCTTGGATTCAACTTAATGTCTGTCTCAATGCTTTGTGACTTAAACATGATTGTGATATTTGGAAAATATCGTTGCCTTGTACTAATGGAATCTGACAAATCTCTAGTCTTTGAAGGGTATAGGAAAGGTGATCTATACATGGTAGATTTCTCAGCAGGTCCAAAACTTGCCGTATGTCTTCTTGCAAAAGCTTCAGAATGCTGGCTCTGGCATCGAAGGCTGGGGCATGCAGGCATGAGGAACTTGCACACTCTCGTCAAGAAGAAGCATGTCATAGGCATCGAAGGTGTCAAGTTCAAGAAAGATCATCTGTGTGGTGCCTGCGAAGCTGGAAAGATGACAAGGGCCAAGCATCCTTCGAAGACCATCATGACAACATCTCAACCCTTCGAGCTGTTGCACATGGACTTATTTGGACCTACCCACTACTCCACCCTCACAACAACGGCGTGTCTCTATGGCTTCGTCATTGTTGATGACTACTCAAGATACACATGGGTGCACATAATTCTCTACAAGACTGAAGTACAAGATGTCTTCAGACGATTCGCCAATCGAGCAATGAACAACTATGGCGTCAAGATCAAGCATATCAGAAGTGATAACGGCACTGAATTCAAGAACACTGGCCTTGATCTTTATCTGGATACAATGGGAATCACTCATGAATTTTCTGCTCCATACACACCACATCAAAATGGCATTGTTGAGCGCAAAAACAGAACCCTTATTGAGATGGCTCGAACAATGCTTGACGAGTACAAGACACCAAGAAAGTTCTGGCCTGAAGCCATTGATACAGCTTGTCACATCATCAACCGTGTCTACATCCATAAGCTTCTGGGCAAAACATCCTATGAGCTCCTCACTGGCAAGAAGCCAAATGTCAGCTACTTCAGAGTCTTTGGTGCTAGATGTTGGATCAAGGATCCCCATCACAAGTCAAAATTTGAACCCAAAGCTCACGAAGGCTTCATGCTTGGCTATGGAAAGGATTCGCACTCTTACAGAGTCTTCAACCTCTTCCACTACAAAATCGTTGAAACAGTGGATGTGCGATTTGATGAAACCAATGGTTCACAAAGAGAAATTCTGCCAAGTACACTTGATGAAGCTCCTTCCTGTGAATCTATCAAGTTGATGGGAACTGGTGAGATCATGCCCTCTGAAGCACAGCCTGAAGAGGAACTTATCATTTCTGCACCAAACCAACCTGAAGACAATGCTCAGACCGAAGACAATACTTCCAATGATGACAATGATCAGCATGAGCAAGGTCTTCATCCAGTTCATCCTCGTGTTGCAAATGAAGTACAAATTGAGAAGATAATTGACAACATCAATGTGCCTGGTCCGCTTACTCGCTCAAGAGCAACACAATTAGCAAATTTCTATGGGCATTTCTCATTTGTGTCAATATCAGAACCCAAGAAAGTTGCTGAAGCTTTTATGGAACCTGAATGGATTCAAGCCATGCAAGAAGAACTTCAACAGTTCAAGCTGAATAATGTTTGGGAACTTGTCAAGCGACCTGACCCTCGCAAGCATAACATTATTGGAACAAAGTGGATATATTGAAACAAGCAAGATGAGCATGGTCAAGTCGTCAGAAACAAAGCACGTCTTGTGGCTCAAGGATATACTCAAGTTGAAGGAATTGACTTCGATGAAACATTTGCTCCTGTTGCTAGGCTTGAAGCTATTCGCATACTGCTAGCCTATGCTAATCATCACAACATCTTGCTATATCAAATGGATGTAAAGAGTGCATTTCTCAATGGCAAGATTGAAGAAGAAGTATATGTTGCACAACCACCTGGCTTTGAAGATCCAAAACATCCTGATATGGTGTACAAACTCAACAAAGCACTGTATGGCCTCAAACAAGCTCCTCGCGCCTGGTATGATACAATCAAAGACTTCCTGAAGAGCAAAGGCTTCAAACCTGGATCCCTCGATCCCACACTCTTCACGAAGACATATGATGGTGAACTGTTTGTGTGCCAAATATATGTTGATGACATAATCTTCGGCTGCACCAACCAGAAGTACAGTGATGAGTTTGGATTTATGATGCAAGAGCAATATCAGATGTCCATGATGGGTGAGCTGAAGTTCTTCCTTGGTCTTCAAATCCGTCAACAAAGAAATGGCATCTTCATATCTCAAGAAAAATATCTCAAAGATTGCCTGAAGAAGTTCGGCATGCAAGATTGCAAAGGTTACACGACGCCAATGCCAGCCAAACATCATCTTGGTCCCGACGACAATGGTAAAGAGTTCGATCAAAAGGTATACCGCTCCATGATTGGTTCTTTACTTTACCTATGTGCATCTAGGCCAGATATTATGCTTAGTGTTTGCATGTGTGCTCGATTCCAAGCGGCACCAAAGGAATCGCATCACTTAGCAGTGAAGCGAATTCTTAGATATTTGGCTTACACCCCAACACTCGGATTATGGTATCCAAAGGGCTCAAGGTTTGATCTGGTTGGATTCTCGGATGCTGATTATGCTGGTGACAAGGTGGATCGCAAGTCAACATCAGGCACATGTCATTTTCTTGGTCGATCACTTGTCTGTTGGTCTTCAAAGAAGCAGAACTGTGTATCACTCTCAACTGCTGAATCTGAATACATTGCTGCTGGATCCTGTTGTGCTCAGCTTCTGTGGATGAAGCAAACTCTCAAGGACTATGGCATCGATCTGAAGCAAGTCCCTCTCTTCTGCGACAACGAAAGTGCCATCAAGATTGCCAACAATCCAGTCCAGCACTCGAAGACAAAGCACATTGAAATACGTCATCACTTTCTCAGAGATCATGTTATGAAGAAAGATATAGATATCATGCACGTCAACACTGAAGAGCAACTGGCAGATATCTTCACAAAGCCCTTGGATGAGAAAAGGTTTTGCAAGTTACGGTGTGAGCTAAATATCTTGGAATCCTCGAATGTCCTGTGATCAGGCACACATCCTAACACTTATGCATGTTGATGACTTAGATGTGCAACACACAAAGTAATGTATATCTTCAATCAATGAAGATTTACACTCTGAGTGTGAATACATTAACATGGAATTTGACTTCGGAGCGCCACGATAATTGTGCGCCGTGTCTGGGTCTAATACTTCCTATACGGTGGGTAACGCCACCACCAAATTTCTCTGTTTGAAGTGTTTCACTCATGGCGTTATTTTGCAAAGATTTCGCATTTGGTTTGTCTTCAGTTTCAATTTATCTTCGTGATTTTTCTGCGCTATAGTGATTTGATTGCATATATATATATATATATATATATATATATATATATACTAGCGTTCTGTCCTCTACAACATTCACTTATAGCTATGTCTTCAAGTTGAATCTTTTGAACTAAGTGAATGTGATCGGACCCTAATCTCTCTATGCTTACTATCTTAAACTCTATCTGTCCAAATCATATGCATTCTATTGAAACTGTTGAATGTCTTCTCTGCATCCTTGTCAGCAGAAGACACAGAGACAAAACATCAAGTTCTACTTAAATGAATCATCTAAATTGTCGATATCCGGAGAAGCCGGAACGAACATCCGACATACTTGGTGGGCGTGGGAACGTGGGACAATACTAAGTATGTTGCATGCTTGCCACGTACCCCTCGGATGTGAACCTCCAGGGGCACTAGCGTAATTGCGCTGTGTCTCTCACCTACTTATAAATACTTGTCCCATGCGGTAAAGAAATCCTTCTTCCACCTCTCCACCTCCGTCAAAACCCTAGCACCACCACTAGCTCGCGACGACACCGGCGACGAAGCGCTTAGCTACCGCGACTTCTCCGACGCCGTCCTCACGCCGGCCACGGACATCATCCTCTCCGCCGTCGCCGTAGATGTCCTCCATCGCCAAGTTAGGGCACGGTGGACTGAACTGCTCGGTCTCTCATTCTTCCCATCTAGCAGTTCGTCGTGCGGTAATTATAACTCTATTTTTGCCACCTTTTTGATCTTCATAGACTCATCCTACTTACCGAAAGTGGTTTCTGCCTACTCAATGTTAGATCTATTCTATCTGCATCTCATAATGCCTAGTCTATTCACTTAGATTTCCTATCTACTCCCTCTGTACCGAAATACATGTCGCTGGAGAAGCTGAAGTTCAGCTGCTCCAGCGACATGTATTTCGGTACAGAGGGAGTAGTTTGATTCCTCACTTGTACTTATTCACGGATTGGTACATATCTGGAACCAACTCACCACATATAAGTGAATGTCTTCGCATCATGAGGTCAATGTCTTCAAACTGATTTATCTTCAAAATCTTCTGAGAATGCATATGACCTCTTCCCCTTCCCTCGCATCTCTAATGCTGTCACAGGTACATGTCCGTGGGAGAATCCCTTGGTTCTCATAGTCTGCATTCGTTTGCAGAATACTTACAGCATCATATCAATTCTCCTGAAGCCAGTTCCTGCTTGACCAGCAAGCGCAAATCTCTGAAGCCTCTGAACGTATTGAAGCCATTTAGCTTGAAGTTCATGGCTGCAGAAAAATCAGCAAGGAAGGGTGGCAGACAGCGTCGTGGGGGAACTTCGAAGGATCTGCCTGAGGATCTGGCAGAAATGTATAAAACAGATCCTGAAGAAGATTACAATCAACACAATACTCAAATCCAATGGATTCGACGCTATTGGGCTGAACAGTGGTACAAGTACAAGTTCGTCACCCAGGAGTACGCAGAGAAAAATGCTATCAAGAGCCCTTGGGGTGATATTCTCTATCGAGGCCTTCCCCCCAAGAACAAAGCTGAAGCCATTGCGCAAGAATTCTATCCTTGCATGGTCCGTGGGCCATAGCCTGAAGAAGCCGACCCATCATCATTGCTCTGGTGTCGCGACGACAATCTCTTCAAGCGCAACTTCCAGTTTGCTATGTCTTCAGCAAAGGAAAACAAGAAGTCATGGGGATTAGACTTCAATCCTGGTCCCTCTGCTCCCTGTGAGGATGGGACACGTGAAGCTGAAGAGAATAGAATTGGCCCCTTTGCAAACCTTGATGGTCTCATCTCCTACGTCTTGGTTCATGGTGCTAGAGTGGATCATTCCAACAATGATGCTGATTCTGATGAAGCCCCTGCTCCTACTCCAAGGCGAAAGAAGCCAAAGAAGGTTAAGGCTTCATCATCAGCCGCACCTCCAAAAGCTTCTCGTGTGAAGCCATTGGCCATTGCACCTCCTGAAGCCAGCGTGTAGTCTGAAGATCAATCTCGTATCTCCAAGAAGACGGAGAAGAAAAGACAACTTGTCAGGCATACTGCTCAAGCTCTGACTCCTGCTGCTATCCTGCATGAAGAACCCATTGATCTATCAAGTGATGAAGATCTTGCGGATGATTCTCTTGAGCAGCTGATAAAGAGCAAGGAAGAAGCAGAAATCTTCAACAACTTGCCTCTCTTTGATGTGGCCATCATCCACAATTTTATTGATGAGTGGTTCGACACCCCCAACGTCAACTTTGAAGACTTACAACTTCCAATTGGCCTCAGCGTCTCTTTCAATGGCGCCATTGCTTCTGAGCTGGCTCTCGCTCAGCGAATCGTTGAGCTCAAGAACAAGATTGATTATGAGAAGGCTCAATTCAAGAAGCATGTGGCCAAGCTAAGTGTTCAAGACGTTCGAAACTTCAAAGTCATGATGCATGAGCTTAAAGAAGCTTTTCTGAAGAAGCGCCAAGAAGCTCAAGGCTCTCGTGAGCGCATGAAGAGTTTGGCTGATAAGTGTGTGCTTGCCTACAATGAGGCTGAGAAGCGCAAGTCACTTGGCCGTCCTAGCATTGACCCCAGGATGGCAGCAAAGAAAAAGAAGAAGCTTCCTGTTGATCAGCCTGCGCCTTCAAGCCAAGAAGCTCCACGCATTATCTTTCCAAGTAGCATGACTGGCTCGAAGCCAAAGGTCACCACAACCGCTTTAGAACAGAAGAAGACGAGGGCCGCAGAGGCAGAATCCAGAAAGAGGAAGAATACTGAAGCCTCTGATGCCGCTCCCTCCAAGAAGAAGCACAAGATCAAGAAGAATCGGGCTGCTCCCACAGAGCCCCTTTTTGTTGAACCCATCTTAGTGATTCATCCTGCATCTGCATCCCAAGAACTTCACATGACTGTTCATGACCCTGCTTCCACAGAGGCTCCTGAAGCTAAAGATATTCCAGCAGCTGAACCCACCGCTGCTGAAGACATTGGTCATCATGACAATGTTGAAGATGATGAAGTTCTTCCTCAGATTGAATACAATGTGGTATCATTGCCTGTTTGTACAAACAGCAAACTCATCAGCATTGGTCGTCCTCTGACACCAATTGCACAGGATGATTCATGGGCCGATCGCCCTCAAGAACAAGACTCCCCCAACACTCCCCAACAACAACAAGTCACAACATCCGTACAAGCTCAAGAGGATGAGGGCCTGCCCACTCCATCTCCAAAAGCATCGCCAGTACTTCAAAGGCTTCACAAAGGACCAAGGCCTCAAGCTCCTCTTCCGAGCGTTCCAGAAGGAGAAGTGCATCATCAACCTGTTGCACATCAAGTGTTTTCAGAAGCCACTCCTGCTGTGAATGTCTCTGCGTCTGAAGCACCTGCTGCTGAAGACAATCCGGCTGCATCAGCCGATGAAGAACGTCAAGAAGAACGTGTCTCTACTCCCCCCATTCCCGAAGAAATAGTTCATGAAGTGAACGTGTCAATGCCTGACCCTCCAGCTCCTCAAGTGGAGGTTGAAAATCCTGAAGCTGCCACAACCAACGCAAGTGAAGCCGATGACATTGTCATGGCTGAAGCTAAGGTGGAGCTTGCAACAACCAGTGTGCCTGAAGCTAATGAGGCAACTGCTCCTGAAGCACTTGTTGTGCAGCCTGAAGCCTCAGCTGCTGCCACTGCTCCTGTTCCGCCCCAAGGCCCTATACACTTGAGCAAGCATACAACCATGGCGAGCTCATCACAGTAAGATGGCCCGTTCTGGTCCCTCCGCCTAATGTCTCTGGTCCTCAATTTGACTATCATGTTGAGCATAGGCCTCAAGTCCAGAAGCCCAAGCCAAGACTGCCAAGGTTTCCTGGTACTGCCACCGCTGTCGGGTCTTTCAATGCAAATGGATTCAAGAGCCACAACACATTCTTTGACAGCTCAAAGAACCCCTACACGAAGCCAAGAATATCATCAGATCGGTTCTGGAGTCATCAGCAGTGAAGCTATTACTCCTGTGTTCTGTATGATCAAGGGCGCATCTTCCCTCATATGCATCTCGACACTGAAGCCATTACTGGACTCCCTTGCTTAGAAGAAGCACTTGACTGCTTTCGTGATGCTGGGCTGCTCAGTTTTGTCACAGATAAAGAACACTGGAATGAAGAACTATTGCTTCAATTCTATGCCACACTGCACATTCGCGGCTACAACAGAGATACAAAGACTTGGGTTCTCGAGTGGATGACTGGAAACGTTCATCATGAAGCCAAAGCTATGGATATCATCGAGCTTACAGGCCTGTCCACTCCCGGAGAACTCTATGAACCTGGCTGTCAACATCATCGCAATGCCCTGGAAAGCATCTTTCATAGGCCTGAACCCAATATGAGTCAGATGCTGAGCATGATGAAGCCTTTGCCCCGTGACGCTGAATATCCAACAGAGTTCTTTGTTGAAGACCTTGAGTATCTGCCACGCACCATATATCACATCATCAGGCGGACTCTATGGCCTATCAAAGGACATTCATCAGCGGCAAAGTTTGAAGGAGCTATGAAGACTCTGGTCTTCTACATTTTCAATGGCATCAGCTTCAATGCACAAGATTTCTTCATCAGACAACTTGCTGCCTCCGGCTCTGATCTCTTTGGTCTGAAGTTTTATGCTCCATGGGTCATGCGCCTCATAAAGCGACACTCTACTGTCAACTATCAACCTTCTGCTCGCAATCATGTGATTTTTCTACCTGAGGTTGATATGTCAGTTGAAGCTATATATCCTGACCCTGCCAAGAAGCCTCTTTGTCTTCAGAATGCCGAGCACCAAAGCTTCACTCAACCCATTGAAGGTGTTCAAGCAGCTACACGAATCTATCCATTGGCTGGAAATACTCGTCTGCCTCATCGAGCACCTACTGAAGCCACTGAAAGCACCATTGCCCAAAGGCCTCGGAAGCATTCTCGCGTTCTCAATGATCGAGAACTTCTTGTGGCCCTTCATCAGAAACAGGATAAACATCACTTTTGGCTCAAGAGACAGATGCAAAGCCTCTTGGTGGATGTCAATCGCATTCGCAACCTTGCCACCAAGAATGCCTTTGTTGCTCACGAAACTTGCCGGCGATCATGGAAGAGTTTGACCCTGCTTAGTGCTGAAGCAGATCTTCAAGACGATGGCTTCAATGAAAGATTTCAGTTTGACTCCACTCCTCCACGGAATGCTGTCTTACGAAGAACTCCATCTCTTGAAGACTCTGAATATTCTTCCTCCGCGGCAACGGTAAATGCCAGAGTGATCAATGATGAAGATGATGCTACTTCACCACCTCCTACTACTACTACGTGCATCGACACTGCACTAAGTTCATCTGCACCGCCACCCAATGACGACAACCCTGCTGCTTCACCTACTCATCAAGAAGACGAGTAGATGCTCTATGTCTTCAAACCTTTTTGGTCATTACCGACAAAAGGGGGAGAAGCGTATGAGTTGATAGTCCTTCAAGCGGGTTCAAATGGGCGGTTGCGTTATATTTTGCCTCGTGCTTACAACTCTTGCGTTTTGAAACATTTGGTTTTTGAGTTGTAACACTTAAACTTGATGGTCGTCTGCTACTTATTTGCATTTCCACGTGCGATGATAACTTCCGCACTTAGATCATCCTGCAGACGTCCATTTTTCATTATGCATGTCATCCTATATGCTATATCATTTCGTGCATGATGAATTATCTTCATAAGTTGAAGTGGATCTCCACAAGTACAACCTGCCATGTGCATTTGCATTCCAAAAGCAAAATTATTTATATGCACATCTTCAGGGGGAGCCCTTGCTACTTATGAAGACAAATTCCTATCCTTTACAATTTCACATACTTTATCCCCGTTGAAAACTTCAACCAGTTTGTCATCAATCACCAAAAAGGGGGAGATTGTAAGTGCATCTAGTGCCACCCCTAGTTGGTTTTGGAGTATTGACGACAAAGTTGGTTGAGGGACTAATGCGTTTGTGAGAATTGCAGGATAACGCAGGTAGTGTCCCTCATTGATTCGGTTTACCTACCGGAGATGACCCCTAAAAATGTATGAAGACATTGAAGACAATGGTGGTGTGTGAAGATATTCACACTGAAGTCTATGACATGAGAAGACATTGAGTGAAGACTATGGAGCGCGAAGACTGTGTGGTTTCGTTGTTTCCTTTTCTTCTTTGTTGAGTCATAGGAACCACCGTACTGTTAAGTGGGGTCCAAGTGAACTAAGTCAGAGTGACTGAAGTGATGCTCAACCCAAATCCTATGTCTTCGAGCGAAGACAATGAGAGCAAATCTTATCCAGAGTTGGATGAGTCAGCTTTGCTTGTAGCCCAAGTAAAGTTGCCGTGTGTGTTTGAAATCTGACCGTTGGAACACGTGTCAGTTCCTTAGTGACCCAGGGTCATTTCGGACAAATCAGGTCGGGTTGCCTAGTGGCTGTAAATAGCCCACCCCCTACACCATAAATTGGTGGCTGCTCAGAGTTAGTATACGGCTTTTGTCGTTTGAGAGCAACCCACCTCGAAGCATTTGAGAGAGAGAAATCCTTGCGAGGACAAAGCCCAAACACCCAGAGCCAAAGAGTGTTAGGCATCACTGAAGTCTTTCTGTCTGTGTGACCTGAAGACTTATTACACTTGAGGACTGTGCATGCTCCAGCCGGTTAGGCGTCTCGTTCTGAGCATCCAAGAGTCATTGTGGATTGCCGGGTGAACGGAGTCTGTGAAGGTTTAGAAGTCTACCTTGAAGACTTACCAGAGTGATTGGGCGAGGACTAAGTGTCCTTAGCTCAAGGGGAATAAGGTGAAGACACGGTCTTCTGAGTTGAATCTCAGCCTCCCTAACCAGACATACAGTTGTCATAGCAACTGGAACTGGTCCAACAAATCCTGTGTCTTCAACAAGCAACTGGTTCTATCTCTTCCCTCCTTTACTTTGAGTTTGTTTTCGTGAAGTCATTGCTTATCGTCTTATCTGATTGACTTCATGGCTTGACTACTATTGTTGATTGGCTTCATACTATCTTCCGTCCTGATCCTACTACCTAGCTGCTATTAATCTCCGAACGTTAATGCTATTGCATATTTGATTATGGCTTGCTTGTTGTAGTTTATCTTCCGCTGCATATCAATTAGGTTGTTTCTATTGTTTGTCTTTGAAACTTCCATGTTTTGAAGACTTTCATAAAAATCGCCTATTCACCCCCCCTCTAGTCGATAACTAGCACTTTCAGGTGGCCGGCTGGCTCAACGGCCGGTTGCCCGAAGACGGCCGAGCACCAGCAGATGGCACCAAGACGAGCCGACTCCTAGCAGACGACCTCCATAGAGGCCGGCTTCTAGCAGGCGGCCACCCGACACCCTCAGAGTATGCACCCCTCATCAAGAGGATAAGACAGGGTGAGGCTACAGTGTAGTCCCTCACCCCTGAATCCCGGGCTTGGCATGTCCATAGTGCCCCATACAGGTGGAGATCTCCACACGACGCGGAACTGTTGCCACTTCCCCCTTGACGTCATTCCTGATTGGCGAAGCCCTGTTCCCACGATGACCTGTCGGTATGGTCTGCAGGCGGCGGGCCCTACCAGGCAGGGAGAGCCCGGAAGACGGCAGAAGCCAGACCAGCCGGACCAAAGGGAGACCGGCTTCCAGCAGGCGGCCCGTTCCTCCCTCGGGGACCGTGCACCATTAACCAGATGAGGCGTGATGTGGCTACAGTGATCTCCCACCAGGCGGCGGGACTGTAGCCACGCTCCCCTGACCAAGCCTGCGTCATTAGCATCACAACTACAGTGATCAGCCACCAACCAGACCCGCCAGCGGCGGGGGAGGCCTGTCGGCTCTGTACCAGACCAGTCGGCGGGCCCCAGCTGCCGGCAAAGAAGCCGGCGACCAGAGACACTAACAGCCGGGTCTAGCACCCGGCCAGATTACCAATGTACCCCTGGGGGTAGGCCTATATAAACCCCTAGGGCACCCATGCAAAGGGTTCCCAACCTGTTAGAACTAGCCTCACACCTAGAGGAAGAAGAAGGCTAGCCCTGCCTCCCTCTACCTCTAGCATACAGCTCATGGAGCACCATTGTACTCACTAGTGCCTTAGTGATCATGCGGAGACCCCGCAGAGCAGGACTAGGGGTGTTATCTCCTAGGAGAGCCCCGAACCTGGGTAAAGTGCGCATGCGTTCGTGTCTGCGCCTCATCCCGCTTCCAGGCACCGGTGACATTCTACTCGCTCCCACCATGATAAGCCATCCTTTGGCATATGTCGCACCCAACCCCCGACATTTGGCGCCCACCATGGGGCGAGGTGCACCGTCATCCGGAGATCTATTCTGGACGGGAACCTTGTTCCTTCCTAGCGAGTGCAGCCAGCCCAGCACGCCCGATGGCGTCAGCCTCAACGCGCTGCATGACATGGAGATCACCTACGCAGCGAGCTGCCTCGCCGACCTTGTGGACGAGATCCGCCTCTGCGATGAGCCTGCATCCGACGCAGGCACCGACTGCCCTGAGAGCCGCCTCGTCAGCCTCCTTGACCAGCTCCATGTTGCCAGCGAGCCTGCTATGGACTTGGAGCCTGTTGGCTCCACCGACCCGATGATCGTCGACTCCGACACGACGTCACTTGACGCGTTCCCCACCAACGTGGTGGTCTATGACGAGCCGCCTCTTCACGAGCACAGCGGCGGGAGCACCGTCACGGAGGTGCTTGTCATTAACAGTGGTGAGCACTCAGAAGGAGGCGTCTGAGACCCATTCGATGCAGCGCTACGAGACTTGTCAGCGCCCATCCCGGAAGACGCAGAAGCTGAGACACTGGAAGCACGCCGCGTTCAGCTCGTCGAAAGTGCTAACCGACTGGCCAGCATGCGACGCTTCTTGGAGGCCTACTGGCGGAGATGGACCGAGCCGTCGGTGGCACACCGGCTCTTGAGGGGCCTAGCCGCATCGGCTCGATCCAGCAGCGTGGCGCGACCATCGCTAGCATGTTCGGGACGGATCGTCCCGTCTACGCCACGCCTGCAGAGAACATACTTGCCGCCCAGGCGGTGACAGATGAGCTGGACAAGTACGAGGGCGATGAGCGTCGCCACATGACGGAGCGCGTCCAGCAGCTCCTTGACGTGGCCACCAAGCAGCATGAAGCCGAGTGCCGTGTTGAAGCGCCCATCCAGCGGAACGATGAACGGCCCCTTTGCCAGGATCATGGCGCGACATCCCGGACGTCAACTGGTGGCGTCCGTGGTAGAAGAGGCAATGAGCCGGCTGCCAGCCGCAGTCGGACTCACCTCTCCATCGAGCGTGACGCAAACGGCCGCCCCCGAGCTATGGAGCGGCAAGGCGACCCGCCTCCCCCTCCGCCTCGTGGATAAAGGCATCCCACTCCGCCGCCTATCACGCACCCGACACTCGGCGACCGCCTTGGCCGCTGAGAAGGAGTCGAAGAGAACGAAGCCCGCCACCGGATCGACCGCCTCAATCGTTCCTTGTTGCTAGAAGAAGAAGACATGTTGGGCCCACCCTGTTTCGGCCCGTGAATCCGAGATGAGCCTTTCCCTCGAGGGTTCACACTCCCAAGAGATACGCCCAAGTATACTGGCTCCGTGAAGCCGGAGGACTGGCTGATCGACTACTCCACGGCCATCAGCATAGCAAACGACAACAAGCGCGTTGCTGTGAAGTACGTCCCGCTCATGCTCCAGGGCACAGCCCGGACATGTCTTAACAGCCTGAAGCCCCGCAACATCAATAGCTGGGTTGATTTCACCGAAGCCTTCATCCGCAACTTCACCAACACGTACAAGCGGCCTCCCAAGCCCTATCAGCTTTCCTTGTGCGTCCAAGGGGCCAACGAATCAACTCACGACTATCTCACGCGCTAGGCCGAGCTGCGCAACTCCTGCGAGGGCGTGCATGAGGTGCAGGCCGTCGAATATTTCACCACCAGGTGCCGAGAGGGCACCCTCCTCAAGCATCGGCTTCTCTACGATGAGCCGGCGACTCTCGACGAACTGCTGATCATCGCCGACAAATACGCCACGTCCGACTCCTCCATGAAGGCGGAGATCCAAGTCGACGCATCAGGCAAGGTAGCTCCTCGGGCTCCTCGGACCCCGGCTGGCGACACCAGTCGTCGATAGCAACCAAGCGACAACAAGCGAAAGGCGATGCAGCCAGCTTCCATCAGCCGGCAGGTGGCGACAGTTGAGGACCAGTAGCCGGAAGGGCAGCCACCGCCCAAGCGTCACAAGGGCGGCAAGCCTAATTGGTTGCCCGCCTTCTTGTACGAGCAAACTCTTGATGCCCCTTGCTAGTTCCATAGCGGTGCGAAGCCGTCCAACCACACCACTCGGAAGTGCCATTGGCTCACCAGAATCGCCAAGGGAGATGGACTCCTGCCTCCACCGCCTGCCGGCCCGCCGCCTCCTCCGCCCCAGCAGCAGGCGGTTCGGCCAGTCGGTGCCATACACGATGAGTATCTAGAAGAGCATGGAGCCTACGTCGTGTTCACCAGTGTGGCCGACGACAGGCGCAACAGACGGCTACAGCAGCAAGAAGTACATGCAGTGGCATCAGATGCCCCTGAGTTCATGCACTGGTCTAAGAAGCCTATCAGTTGGAGCAGGGCTGACCACCCGGAGGTGATGCCCTCTCCTGGTTCTTATGCCTTGGTCTTAGATGCCACCTTCGCAATAGAGAGGCGGGCAGCTCGTTTCTCCCGAGTCCTGATAGATGGCGGCAGTAGCATCAACATCATGTACCGTGACACAATGGAGAAGTTAGGAATCAAGCAGAAGCAGCTTCACCCCAGTCGGACTGTATTCCACGGCATAGTCCCTGGCCTTTCCTGCTCACCAATCGGCAAGACCCAGATCGATGTTCTCTTTGGGGACAAAAATCACTTCTGCCGAGAGCCAGTCTGGTTTGAGGTGGTGGACCTCGAGAGCCCCTACCATGTGCTACTTGGCCGGCCTGCTCTGGCCAAGTTCATGGCGGTCCCCCACTATGCTTACCTCAAGATGAAGATGCCGACTACCAAGGGAATACTGACCATAGTCGGAGATTACAAGAAGTTATCCGCCTGCGCTGTAGATAGCAACCGGCTGGCTGAGTCCCTTGTGATCGCAGCTGAAAAGCGGCTCCTTGACCGGGTTGTGGCGATGGCAGGCAAGCAGCCAGAAATGTCACCCACCCCAAGGAGTCGGAAGTTGAGGGTTCGTTCAAGCCGGCGAAGGAAACAAAGAAGATACCCTTGGACCCAGAGCACCCGAAGAGGCACGCTGTCATAGGTGCAAACCTTGACAGCAAATAGGAAAGCGAGCTCGTCGATTTCCTCCATGAGAATCGAGACATGTTTGAATGGTCTCCCAAAGACATGCCGGGTGTTCCGACGGATTTTGCCGAGCACAAGTTACATGTCCGACCTGACGCCAAGCCCTCAGGCAGCCTTTGTGCCGGCTATTAGAAGAAAAGAGAATAGTCATTGGAGAAGAAATAGCCCGACTTCTAGCAGCCGACTTTATCATGGAAGTATTCTTTCCAAAATGGATGGCCAACCTAGTCCTTGTGCTGAAGAAGAACAAGCAGTGGCGCATGTGTATCGATTATACCAGCCTCAAGAAAGCTTGCCCCAAAGATCCCTTTGCTTTGCCAAGAATCGACCAAGTGATAGACTCCCCAGCCAGATGCGAGCTGTTGAGTTTTCTGGATGCGTACTCAGGGTACCATCAGATCAAGCTGAACCCAGCCGATAGGCTGAAGACCGCCTTCATCACACAATTCGGATCCTTCTGGTACCTGACCATGACGTTCGGCTTGCGAAATGCCGGCGCCACGTTTCAGCGTTGCATGCAGAAGTGTCTCCTCAAGCAACTCGGCAGAAATGCCCATGTTTACATGGACGATGTGGTGGTGAAGACGGAGAAGCATGGCACGCTGTTAGAAGACCTCAAGGAGACATTTGAAAACTGGCACCAATTTCAAATCAAGCTCAACCCGGAGAAATGTGTCTTTGGAGTACCAGTCGGCCAACTTCTTGTCTTCCTGGTCTCAGAGCATGGCATAGAGTGCAACCCTGTGAAGATCAAGGCCATTGAGAAGATGGAGGTGCCCACCCGACTGCTGGATGTGCAGAAGTTCACTGGCTGCCTGGCATCAATCAACCGTTTCATCAGTCGGCTGGGCGAGAAGGCTCTCCCCCTGTACTAGCTCATGAAGAAAACCACTTTTTCGAGTGGAACGACAAGGCGGACGAAGCTTTCCTCTAGCTCAAGAAGATGTTGACCACTCCACCTATCCTGGCGGCCCCGACTCATAAAGAGCCCATGCTCCTCTACATCGCCGCCACCAGTTGGGTGGTCAGCACAGTTATAGTGGTGGAGCGCAAGGAGGAAGGCAGAGCACTGCCAGTCCAGAGGCCGGTGTATTACCTGAGTGAAGTGCTGTCCGCCTCCAAGCAAAACTACCCCCACTATCAGAAGATGTGCTATGGTGTGCACTTTGCCGCCAAGAAGCTGAAGCCTTACTTTCAAGAGCACCCAATTAATGTTGTCTGCACTGCCCCGCTTGCTGAGATCATTGGAAGCCGAGACACTTCAGGTCGAGTGGCCAAACGGGCCATAGAGCTGGCCCCCTACATCATCTACTACCAGCCTCGCACCGCCATCAAGTCACAAGCGCTATCCGATTTCCTCATTGACTGGGCCGAGACCCAGTACCTGCCGCCATCTCCAGACTCCACCCATTGGCGGATGCACTTTGATGGTTCAAAGATGCGCACCAGTCTGGGAGCCGGCATCGTCCTCACCTCTCCCAAAGGCGACAAGCTCAGATATGTGCTGCAAATCCACTTTGCCGCCTCCAACAACGTAGCTGAATATGAAGCACTCATACACGGGCTCCGGCTTGCCAAGGAACTCGACATTCGCCGGATCCTGTGCTATGGGGACTCCGACTTGGTGGTCTAGTAGTCGTCAGGCGACTGGGATGCCAAGGATGCAAATATGCAAGCTACCGCTTCCTCATACAGCAACTCACTGGATACTTTGAGGGGTGCGAGTTCCTCCATGTGCCAACAAATGACAATGAGCATGCAGATGCCCTGGCACGGATCGGCTCCACCCGGCAAGCAATACCAGCCGGCGTCGCTCTAAAATACCTCCTCAAGCCATCTTTCAAGCCGTCGCCAGAATCCGACTCCATCTTTGGGTCAGCCCCTCCTGAAGCAGTCAGATCCGACTTGAGGGCCCCAGAAGCCGGTGCGAGGACTTCAGCAGGCGGCCCGGGGACTGCAGCCGTCGCACCCGGCTCGGGGACTTCAGAGCCCGGCCCGGGGACTGCAGTAGTCGGCCCGGGGACTTCTCCGACTCAACAAGCGGCAACCAAGTCCAACCCGCCGCCTCCCGGCACAACCGCCCTTGTACAAGTTGCAGTCGTGGCAGTCGAAGAAATAGCAGCACCGTCATGGGCTCAACCCATCCTCAACTTTTTGGTGAACAAAGAACTGACTGATGAGATCATAGGCCGACAAGTGCAACGGCGGGTAGCAACATACACCATCGTCAACAGAGGACTGGTGCGGCATAGTGTCACTGGTGTGTACCAGCGCTGCGTGGAGCCAAACCAGGGCCAAGCAATCCTCAAGGATATCCACCAAGGAGAATGTGGTCACCACACGGCTTCAAGATCACTTGTTGCCAAAGCTTTCAGCCATGGTTTCTTCTGGCTGACTGCTCTAGAAGACGCCAAAGAGTTGGTCCAGAAGTGTAAAGGGTGCCAGAAGTTCCACTCCAAGCCACACCTGCCGGCTTCTGCACTCAAGACCATTCCCATTGCCTGTCCCTTTGCCATTTGGGGGTTGGACATGGTAGGGCCATTCAAGACGGCTCGCGGTGGCATGACTCATTTGCTTGTCGCTGTGGACAAGTTCACCAAGTGGATAGAAGCAAAGCCAATCAAGAAGCTGAATGGGCCGAATGCTGTGACTTTCATCGCTGACATCACCACTTGGTACGACATACCACACAACATCATCACCGATAATGGCACAAACTTCGCCAAAGGAGCCTTGGCTCGTTTCTGCGCGACGCAGGGCATCCGACTGGACTTAGCGTCCGTTGCCCATCCACAGTCAAACGACCAAGTGGAGCAAGCAAACGGCCTCATTTTGTCCGGCATCAAGCCCTGACTGGTCGAGCCTCTGGAGCTTTCGGCCGGCTGCTGGCTCGATGAGCTGCCGGCCGTCCTTTGGAGCCAGCGCACACACCAACCTCGGGATGCTTTACTCCTAACCCCACGGCGGTTCCGAGACGGAGCTTAACCTGAGTCTCGGTTAAGAACGGCGATGATCTACGTTTCACACGGCGCATGATTCCATGGATAGTTTCATTCGAGATCGTGATGGAGGACATAGCTTACGATCATCGGCTTTGATCATGCCACTAGGCATTTGATTAGGACATTGCACAATGATCCGAACACTTTGTTGCATCTCTTCAATACGGATACAGTAACGATCATAGCGATCTCCTCTGGTACCTACTGGTACGTCAAGATCCGATGCAAACATCAAATCAAGCAGAAGAAACAAGGAAGTTAACTCCACGCCATCGACCACCTTAACACGAACAGCTTGGGACAGAGGTGTAATGCCTGACAGAGAATCAGCCTCCGAACAAGACAACTGGCTTCACGCCCTTCTTACTCGTCTACGACACCGAAGCTGTCATCCCAACGGATATAAAAGTTGACTCCCCACGAGTCACCATGTACACCGAGGTGGAGGCCAAAGAAGCACGAGAAGACGATGTCGACTTGCTGGAAGAGAGTCGGCTGTTGGCACTCAGCTGGTCCGCCATCTACCAGCAGAGTCTACGCCAATACTACAATCAAGGTCAAGTCAAGATCCTTTCAAGAGGGAGACCTTGTGCTCTGGCTGATACAGCGAACAGCTGGCCAGCACAAGCTCTCGACACCTTGGGAAGGCCCTTTCATCATTAGCAAAGTGCTGGGCAACGGTTCCTACTACCTGATCGATGCTCAGAAGCCCAGAGCATGCAAGAGGGATGATTCCGTCAAGGAGACGCAGAGGCCATGGGACGCAAATCTCCTCCGAAGATTTTATAGTTAAAAGCAGTATGTATCACGCTACCTTTTGTATTAAGTACGAAGACTCCGGGTCCCCCGAGAAGAGCTCGGGGACTACCCTCTTTTTATCTAGAGATAAGTATTATGCCTATGAATGTGTTGTTTCATTACTCCGCCTGGCACCAGGTTTGACTAGTCGGCCTGGGGGTTCGCCGCCCTCTACTATGTGCCATTTCCTGCGGTCGAACAAGTAGTGTGCCGGCATAAAAAACTTCTCCTGTCAGAAACCGTAGCTCCCAGAGCGACTGTACGGCGGGTAGGGATTGCAAAGCGGTGCCCACACGAAAATTGGCTAAGGAAAAATGCGCACATAGCCGAGGCCGGCATCCCGCCTCTTCGACCGGCTGCCGAGCAGCCGGCCGACTGGCTTCTGCTCACCTTGCCAACACTCCAAACGGCTAAGTACTTGCCCTCCCGTAAATAGCTAAGTACTCGACCCAGCCGCAGTCCACAGAGCGGCTGTGTGACTGGCAAGAGGCTAACCAAGGGAGGGCGGCAAAGGAAAAAAGCAAGGAGCAGAAATCAAGAAAAGTCAGAACTCGGCAACAAAGCACAATTTGTGACAAAGGATATTTACATAGCAAAGGCCCATTGGCCAGCATTCAACAGAGTTTAAAATACATCCCGCGGGTGGAATTGTGCAAATTTAACAAAAGTTTGTCGAGACCGATAAAGCAGGGAAAGTAAAGACAAACAGCCTAAGGAGCAACAAAGGGTTCTGGCTGGACGGTGGAGTCGGAGGTGCCGGTTGGTGCAGCGGACGGCTGAACGGTAGAGTCGGCAGCGCCGGTTGGTGGAACGGGCGGCTGGTCGGTCTCTGCCTGGTCGCCTCCAGCAGCAGTCGGTGCACTTGAGCACGGATCATTGCTCGAGGCGCAGTCAGGTTGGGGCTGGCTATCCGCTTCAACCTCCGGCGCGTCCTCCTCGGTTTCCTCATCCTCCGCCCCCTCCCCTTCGTCGTTGGAATCAATCATCTTGGCTGAGTCCTCGATGTCCTCCGAATTCAGCCTAAACCACTCCAACGGCGCCTCGGCGCCGTTGTGAACCAGCTCCGGGACGAAGGCGCTGGTGTCGGTGTAGTCGGCGATCGCCGCCGCCCGCCTGACAATGTCATCCTCCACCGCCACCAGCTCCTCCTGTGCCTCCAGCCTAAATGTGGTCAGCTGGGCTAGATCTAGCCCAGGATACCACGCCTTGACGAATTCCAGAGCCCGACGTGCTCTAGCCCGGGCTGAGGAGCCCTTCCAGGCTTCCAGGTGACCGACCGCCACCTCCAGCCAGTCGGTAGTCCGACTGGGAGTGCGCGGAGCCGGCACGCCTAGCCAGAGGGCGGAGATCGCATAGGCCCCGACGCGTTGAAGACAACGCAACATCTGGTGAGCCGACCGAAGGCGGGCTTGGATGCTGAGAAGCTGTTCGTTAAGGGTCCGAGGAGCGTCGGTGGCAAGATGCACGCCTTCTGCCCTTCGCTCCTGGTGATAAGCCTCAATGGCCTAGTTCGCGGTGACAGAGTGGCCTGGGAAGAAGTCTGTTCGGGTGAAGGGCAGGGAAGCTAGATGTTAGAAGCCAGCAGTCGGCCTGAATAGAGGTCGGTGATTCAAAGAAAGAAAAAAGAAGAAGTTTACCGTCGACCATGTCCTCAACGCTACCGAAGCCGGCAGTCAGCTGCTCCTCCTTGTCGGCCCAGGTGGAGCACTCGCTCTCAAACTCAGTGAGGAGGTCGTTCTCCTTCGTCTTCGCCTCCTTCTGAGCCGTCTTGAGATGCTCCGTCTGCTCTGACAGCTGCATGACCAGTCGGTCATGCTCCTCGGCCACCTTGCTGCACTCTGCCTCCTTGGCACGCAGCGCGGTGTTGGCTTTGCCCAGCTGCTGCTGCAAGGCGACATTGTCCTCTACAAAGAGAGAAGAAGAAAGGACGTCAACACTCAACAAGGAAGGGATGCGGTTGCCGGGAAGATCCGGCCCGACTGCTCAGCAGTCGGCCCGAATCTCGGGGACTACAGCCCGCGGGTGCGCTATCGCGCCCCCGCAGAGAAAGAAGTATCAAAGATCAACCACAGAAATACAATTGCCGGGGAGATCCGGCCCGACTACTCGGCAGTCGGCCCAAATCTCAGGGACTACAGCCCGCGGGTGCGCCAGCGCGCCCCCGCAGAGAAAGAAAGCCAAGACTTACTTCGGCTCTCTGACAAGTTGGCGGTCTGCTTCTCCAGCTCCCAGACTCCAGAGTTGAAGGTGGCCGCACGAAGGTTGTGGTAGTCCTGCAATAGGGATGCCAGACGGAGTTAGCATCTGATGCTCGCGAGTTAAAGTTTTGGACCACCTGCTCAGCAGCTGGCCCGAAACTTGGGGACTTCACCCAATGGGTGCGCTGGCGCGCCCCCACCAAGAAACAAAAGGATCAAAAATATAAATAACTAAGAAACATACCCGGATGGCCGCTCGTGAATCCAGGAACACCTCCTTGCACCGCTTGAGGGCGCCGGCTTCAGCCCGGAGCTTGGCCTAGACGTCGAGGGCCGCCTGGTTCAAGGCTCCCGTCCATCCTCCGCGCACCCTGCAGGAGGGCGCGGTGCTAGTCGCCTCAGTGTCCTGGACTGACGCGCTCGCAGCGCCGGCCTCCAGCGGCCGCGGTGCCGAGACCGCCTTCGCAAGACGACGGTGCACGGGTGTGCGGGCCTCAGGAGTTGGGCCCGTCACCACCTCGTTCTTGGCTGGTGGCGCCGGTGTGGCCGCTGGCTGCCTGTCTTGTGCTCCACCGGTTGGCGGTGGCGGAGGCATGACAACGTCCGGCATGGCAACGTCACCGCCCTCCCTCTCCATGACCGGCTGCTCGTCGCCGGCTCCCCCAGTCGTCGCCACGAACTCTGGCAGAGGTGGCGCGGAATTTAAGGGAGCCACGAGCAGTGGCTCCCAGCGGCGCGCGACCTCCATGAGCCACTCCTTTGCCGCGGCATTAGCTTCCGCCTTCGCCAACTTCTTCAGTGCGGATGCCTCCTCCCTATCAGTCTCTGCCTTCTCCAGGCGGGCGGCTTCCTGCTCCTCGCACACCTCCCGCGCGTTTCGCTCCTGCGCCTCCCGGAGGTCGGTGGCCGGATCGATTCGCCGGGTGATGGTGGAGGTCTCCGCCGACCTGATGACTGAGGCGGCGGCCGACTTGTTGAGGGTGAGCAGGGCCCTGAGATAAGAAAGCAAGGCAAAGAAATAATTAGACCGGATCGTCAAGAAATGGAAAGCATAAGAGAAAATACTTACGCCAACACCATGGGCGGAGCCTTCGGCTGCCTTTGGAACCTGGCCACCTTTGCCGCGGCCTCTTTCCACCTGGTCGCGGTGGTCGGATTCTTGGGCTTCTTCGGCACGCTGGCAAACAGGGCGGTGGCTTATCTCCGCTTGCGCTTGCCGCCTCGAGCAGACGGCCTGGTGGAGGGGCCCGCGCCTGTGTTAGCAGCGCCCCGGGCGGGGCACGGCTCGTCTTCCTCGTCGTCGTCCTTGGGCCAGGTCTCCATGCCGCCCCCTTCCTTGGAGCCGCCTACTCCATCGCCGCCGCCTACGGCGTCGTCCTCCAAGGCGGCCGCCCCCAAGTCGGGATCGTCCTCGTCGCTCACCTCCCGGTCCGGCTGGTAGTCACCACCCGACCCCACGATGGCGGCCATCACCGAAGACATGTAGATCTGTGCTCCAAAGAAGGACCACTTCATACCAAGACCAAGGCAAGAGCTAAAAGGGGGAAGCTAAGAGACTTACGGTAGGCGACGGGTTATCGCAGGAGTATGGCCGCTTACCGAACCACCAGGACCCCGCCGACACCTTGAGGTCGGAGATCTCGTTCACCATCCGGGCCACCTCTGCAGTCGGCATCTCCTTTGTGCACATCCGGCTTGGGTCACGGTGCCCGCTCATCCGACAGATCAGATGAGGACGGCCTTGGAGCGGGAGAACCCGGCGCTCGATAAAGGCGATCAGCAGGTCGGACGCCACGATACCCTCCGCCTCCGTCTGCACCCGGAGCCGGCTGATGGTGGCGGCCGTGTCGGTTGACATGGGCTTCGGCTTGTAGCCCCAGTTGGGCCGAAGCCCAACAGGGGGGCCAGCCTCGTAGGGCGGCAGGTTGATGAAGTCGATCGCCGGGTTGACGTTCTCCATGTAGAAGTACAATTGCTGCCAGAGTTTCACCTACTGTGACAGCTTGATGACCGGGAAGGCATTCTTCTTCGACGGCCGGCGCACGACGACGAAGGCGCCCCACTCGGCCGCCGTCTCCTTGGAGGATGTGCCCAGCTTGGCATAGAATAAGGATCCCCACAGCTTGATGGTGGGGAGGATGCCGAGGTTGCCCTCACACGCCATGACGAAGGCGGACAGCAGCGTCACAGTGTTGGGCGTCAAGTGGTGCCGCTGGATGTGGTAAAAGTCCATGAATGAGCGGAGGAACCCACTCACCGGGAGGCCGAAGCCGCGGAGGAAATGTGAGCGGAAGACGACCCACTCGTTCCCCTGCGGTGCCGCCGAAATCTCCTCCCGCGGCGGCACCCGCACCTTGACGAAGGCTGCGTTGGGCATCCAACGCGTGGCCCGGAGGAAGGTGAGGTGATCCTTGATCACCACCGAGCCGTCCCAGTCTCCTCCCTTCTTGCGCGCCATGGCATCTGAGCGGGGTTGCATGGGAAGAAGAGGCTCGGCGACGGCGAGCTGCGGCGGCGCTACGACGTGCACTGAGCAGCAGCAGAGAGAGAGAGAGGAGGAAGAAAGAGCGGGAAGGAGGGCGTGCGTGCTCCGCCGCTCCGCCGCTCCTCTGCCTCCCCCTACTTATGGTCCTCGGGCTGCGAAGCCGAGGGGGCAGGACGTGGGATCATGGGATTAACTGTGCCCACGACCCCACGACCCCCCGATTACTACGCAGAGTAGCGCAATAACTCCCACAGGAATTGCAACCGCCCGCCTCGGCCGCAGCGGAGGCCGCAGCGGATCCGCTCACATGCCGAGGCCCAGTGGTGGCGGGCCCGACCCACTGTCACGTCCCATCGAGAGCATGGGGTGGTAGGCTGGCCAGGCTGACGTGCGCCGCATGGCGTGCTCGTGGCAGGCGACAGGCCTAGGGAAGCTTAGCAGGCACGCCATCTGCTTCCTGCCTTAGCGTTCGAAAGTGGCGGGCGAGCCCGCCTTGTCAAATCAGCCCAAGCAGCCGACACATCACAAGGCGGACCGAGCGTTCGATCAGAGCGCGGCAAGGAAGGAAACTGCTAAGGCTTCACGGCCCGTCAACCGCGACGCCTCACCAGCTTCGGGGGCTACTGTCGGAGTAATGGGCCACGGATAGCCTAACCCGAGTCCCTGAGCCTTTCAAGACTTTGGGCCGGCTTCGCCCCATATGACCCCAGAATGAAGCGCCGCCTTCCGGTGGCCGGCTGGCTCAATGGCCGGCTGCCCGAAGACGGCCGAGCACCAACAGACAACACCAAGACGGGCCGAATCCTAGCAGACGGCCTCCATAGAGGCCGACTTCTAGCAGGCGGCCACACTACACCCTCAGAGTCTGCGCCCCTCATCAAGAGGATAAGACAGGGTGAGGCTACAGTGTAGTCCCTCACCCCTGAAACTCGGGCTTGGCATGGCCATAGTGCCCCGTACAGGCGTAGATCTCCGCACGACGCGACACTGTTGCCACTTCCCCCTTGACGTCATTCCTGATGGGCGGAGCCCTATTCCCACGACGACCTATCGGTACGGTCTGTAGGTGGCTGGCCCTACCAGGCAGGGAGAGCCCGGAAGACGGCGGAAGCCAGACCAACCGGACCCAAGGGAGGCCGGCTTCCAGCAGGCGGCCCATTCCTCCCTCGGGGCCCGTGCACCATTAACCAGATGAGGCGTGATGTGGCTACAGTGATCTCCCACCAGGCGGCGGGACTATAGCCATGCTCCCCTGACCAAGCCTGCGTCATTAGCATCGCAGCTACAATGATTAGCCACCAACTAGACCCACCAGCGGTGGGGTCGGCCTGTCGGCTCCATACCAGACCAGTCGACGAGGTCCACCAGGCGGTGGGCCCCAGCTGCCGGCAGAGAAGCCGACGACCCGAGACACTTACAGTAGGGTCCAGCACCCAGCCAGATTACCAATGTACCCCTGGGGGATAGGCCTATATAAACCCCCCAGGGCACCCATGCAAAGGGTTCCCAACCTATTAAAACTAGCCTCACACCTAGAGGAAGAAGAAGGCTAGCCCTACCCCCCTCTACCTCTAGCATACAGCTCAAGGAGCACAATTGTACTCACTAGTGCCTTAGTGATCATGCGGAGACCCCGCAGAGTAGGACTAGGGGTGTTATCTCCTAGGATATCCCGGAACCTGGGTAAAGTGCGCCGGCGTTCGTGTCTACATCTCATCCCGCTTCCAGGCACCGGTGATGTTCTACTCGCTCCCACCATGATAAGACATCCTTTGGCATATGTCGCACCCAACCCCCGACAACACCGGCCTTGACCTTTATCTGGATACTATGGGCATCACTCATGAGTTCTCAGCTCCATACACACCTCAACAGAATGGCATTGTGGAGCGCAAGAACAGAACCCTTATTGAGATGGCCCGAACAATGCTCGATGAGTACAAGACTCCACGGAAGTTCTGGCCTGAAGCCATTGATACTGCATGCCACGTCATCAACCGTGTTTATCTTCACAAGGTTATGAAGAAAACGTCCTATGAACTCCTGACTGGTAAGAAGCCAAATGTAAGCTACTTCAGAGTATTTGGTGCTAGGTGCTGGATCAAGGATCCACATCACACTTCAAAATTTGCACCGAAAGCACATGAAGGTTTTATGCTTGGTTAC
Source organism: Triticum aestivum (assembly GCF_018294505.1). NCBI lineage: Eukaryota > Viridiplantae > Streptophyta > Magnoliopsida > Poales > Poaceae > Triticum > Triticum aestivum. Next base: position 503,402,123 of record NC_057804.1, read on the forward strand.
GGAAAGGATTCGCACTCCTACAGAGTCTTCAACCTCTTTCACTATAAAGTGGTTGAAACTGTGGATGTGCGGTTCGATGAGACTAATGGCTCGCAAAGAGAGCACCTGCCAAATGTGCTAGATGAAGTACCTCCAAGTGAATCAATCAAGTAGATGGGAATTGGAGAGTTCATACCGTCTGAAGCTTAGACTGAAGAAGAGCTTATCATTTCTGCACCTAATCAACCTGAAGACAATGCTCAGCCTGGAGACAATCCCCCAAATGATGACATTGATCAACAAGAGCAAAATCTTCGTCCTGTTCATCCTCGTGTTGTAAATGAAGTACAGATTGAGAAGATAATTGACAACATCAATGCACCTGGTCCACTCACTCGTTCAAGAGCTACTCAAAGAGCAACACATCTAACCAATTTCTGTGGGCATTTTGCATTCGTCTCAATCTCTGAACCCAATAAAGTTGCTGAAGCCTTCATTGAATCTGAATGGATTCAAGCTATGCAAGAAGAGCTTCAACAGTTCAAGCTGAACAATGTGTGGGAATTGGTCAAGCGTCCTGATCCTCGGAAGCACAATATCATTGGCACCAAATGGATATATCGCAAGAAGCAAGATGAGCATGTTCAAGTTGTCAGAAACAAGGCTCGTCTTGTTGCACAAGGTTACACTCAAGTGGAAGGAATTGACTTCGATGAAACATTTGCTCCGGTGGCTAGGCTTGAAGCCATTCGCATACTACTAGCCTATGCAAATCATCACAACATCCTTTTATATCAAATGGATGTAAAGAGTGCCTTTCTCAATGGAAAGATTGAAGAAGAAGTATATGTTGCACAACCTCCTGGCTTTGAAGATCCAAAACATCCTGATATGGTATACAAGCTCAACAAGGCACTGTATGGCCTCAAACAAGCCCCTCGTGCTTGGTATGTCACGCTCAAAGACTTCCTGAAGAGCAAAGGCTTCAAACCTGGTTCACTAGATCCTACACTCTTCACGAAGACATATGATGGTGAACTATTTGTGTGCCAAATCTATGTGGATGACATTATCTTTGGCTGCACCAACAAGAAATACAGTGATGAGTTTGGGCACATGATGCAAGAGCAATATCAGATGTCCATGATGGGCGAGCTGAAGTTCTTCCTGGGTCTCCAAATCCATCAGCAATGCAATGGCATCTTCATATCTTAAGAAAAATACATCAAAGTTTGCCCGAAGAAGTTTGGAATGCAAGACTGCAAAGGAGACACGACGCCAATGCCAACTAAGAGTCATCTGGGTCCCGACGCCAATGGTAAAGAGTTAGATCAAAAGGTATTCCACTCCATGATTGGTTCTTTGCTTTATTTATGTGCATCTAGGCCAGATACAATGCTTAGTGTTTGCATGTGTGCCCGATTCCAAGCGGCACCAAAGGAATCGCATCACTTAGCTGTGAAGCGAATCCTTTGATATTTGGCTTGCACCCCAATACTAGGATTATGGTATCCAAAGGGCTCAGAATTTGATCTAGTTGGATTCTCAGATGCTGATTATGCTGGTGACAAGGTTGCTCGCAAGTCCACATCTGGCACATGTCACTTTCTGGGACGATCTCTTGTCTGTTGGTCTTCAAAGAAGCAGAATTGTGTATCTCTCTCCACTGCTCAATCCGAATATATTGCTGCTAGATCTTGTTGTGCTCAGCTTCTCTGGATGAAGCAAACTCTCAAGGACTATGGTATCCACCCGAAGAATGTGCCACTCTACTGCGACAACGAGAGCACCATCAAGATTGCCAACAACCTAGTTCAGCACTCGAAGACAAAGCACATCGAAATTCGTCATCACTTTCTCAGAGATCATGTCATGAAGGAAGATATTGATATCATTCACATCAACACTGAAGAGCAATTGGCCGATATCTTCAGCAAGCCCTTGGATGAGAAAAGGTTTTGCAAGTTGCGGGGTGAACTAGATATCTTGGAATCCTCAAATGTCCTGTGATTGTGCACACATCCTAACACTTATGCATTTTGATGACTTAGATGTGCAACACACGAAGTAATGTATATCTTCAATCAATGAAGACATACACTCTAAGTGTGAATACATTAATGCAGAATTTGACTTTGTAGCGCCACGATAATTGTGCGTCGTGTCTGGGTCTAATACTTCCTATACGGTGGGTAACGCCACCACCAAACTTTTGTTTGAAGTGTTTCCCTTGGTGTTATAATTGCAAAGTCTTCGTATTTGATTTGTCTTCATCCCTGACTTATATTCAAGTTTACCTTCATCTTGTTGATTTGGTCTTATACTAGTTATATACATATTTGTGTTCTGTCCTCCACAAAATTCACTTATAGCTATGGCTTCGTGTTGAATCTTTTGATCTAAGTGAATGTGATCGGACCCTAACCTATCTATGCTTCTACATCAACTCTATCTGTCCAAATCATATGCATTTTATTGAAAACTGTCGATTGTCTTCACTGAGACCTTGTCAGCTGAAGTCAATCTTACAAACATTTATATCCATTTTTAGTGCTATATCCTTATTTCCTGAAAGTCGGAGAATTCAGAACGACCACCCCGATAATCCAGGTGTGCATGGGAACATGGAACAACTTTCAAGGTGTTGCATGCTTGCCACATGCCCTTCAGATGTGAACCGCCAGGGGCACCTGCGTAATTGCACTGTGCCGCCCCTTTCCTTATAAATACCCATCACATCATGGTCAAAATCTTTCTTCCACCTCGCCACCTCTTGCAAACCCTAGCGCCACCGCTAGCTCTGAGTGACCTTGTCTTCTCGGCCGCCGTCCTCATGCCGGCCGTGGACCTTGTCTTCTCCGCCGTCGCTGTAGGTGTCCTTCGTCGCCAAGTTAGGGCACGGAAGATCGAACTGCTCGGCCTCCAACTTCGCTCCGTCTAGCAGTTCTTCATGTGGTAATTAAAACTCACTTTTTACAGTCTTTTTGATCTGATAGATTTATCCTTCTTCACCAAAAGCGGTTTCTAGACCTCCAAAGTTGAATCTATCTCTTTTGGCATCTCATATTATGCCTAGTCTATTCACTTATGCTTCTCTACAAGTTAGATTCCTCACTTGTACTTATTCTTGGATTCGTACAAATCTGGAACCAACTCACAACAAATAAGTGAATGTCTTCGCGTTATGAGGTCAATGTCTTCAAACTGATTTATCTTCAAAATCTTCTGAGAATGCTTATCACCTCTTCCCCTTCCCTCACACCTCTAATGTTGTCACAGGTACATGTGTGTGGGAGAATCCCTTGGTTCTCATACTCTACATTCATTTGCAGAATTCTTACAGAGTCACATAAATTCTCCTGAAGCCAGTTCTTGTCTGACCAGCCGCCGGAAGCCCTTGCTAGTTCTGAAGCCTTTCAGTTAAGCTTCATGGCTACAGAGAAGTCATCTAGAAAGGGTGGCAGACAACGCCATGGGAATACTTCCAAAGATTTGCCACCTGATCTGCACGAATTATACAAGACAGACCCAGAGGAGACCTATGGAGAATGCAAGAATCGAATCCAATGGATTCGAAGATATTGGGCAGAGGAATGATTCAAGTACAGATTTGTCACTGAAGAGTATGCCGAGAAGAATGCCATCAAGCAACCCTGGGGAGATATCCTATACAATCAAGGGCGCATATTTCCTCATATGCGTCTAGATTCCGAAGCCATTGCTGGTCTGCCTTGCTTAGAAGAAGCCCTCGACTGTTTCAGAGATGCATGCCTTCTCCAGTTTGTGACAGATAAGGAGAATTGGAATGAAGAGCTTCTGCTGCAATTCTATGCAACTCTCCACATTTGCGGCTACAACAGGGATCCGAAGACATGGGTCCTTGAGTGGATGAAAGGCAATGTCCATCATGAAGCCAAAGCTCTTGATCTCATTGAGTTTACTGGCCTGTCCACTCCAGGTGAATTGTATGAACCTGGTTGTCAGCATCACCGCAATGCGTTGGAAAGCATCTTTCAGAAGCCTGAGCCCAATATGAGCCAAATGCTGAGTATGATGAAGCCACTGCCGCAGGATGCTGAATATCCCAAGGAATTCTTTGTTGAAGACCTAGAGTATCTGCCACGCACCATCTATCACATTATCAGGCGAACTCTATGGCCCATAAAAGGACATTCTTCCTCAACAAAGCTAGAAGGCGCAATGAAGACATTGGTCTTCTATATTCTCAATGGCATCAGCTTCAATGCTCAGGATTTCTTCATTCGCCAATTTGTTGCATCTGGCTCAGACATGTTTGGTCTGAAGTTCTATGCTCCATGGGTTATGCGATTGATCAAGCTTCACTCTGCTATTGACTATCAGCCTTCTGCTCGCAACCATCTCATGTTTCTGCCAGAGGTTGATATGTCCGTCGAAGCCATTTACCCAGAGCCTGCCAAGGAGGAAATTTATCTTCACAATGTCGATCGTTAGAGTTTCTCTTAGCATGTTGAAGGTGTTCAGGATGCTTCTACTATTTATCCGCTGGCTGGAAATACTCGTCGTGCACATACTAAAGCCATAGAAAGCACTATTACTCCAAGGCCTCGGAAGCGATCTCGTGTGCTCAATGACCGAGAGCTTCTCGTGGCCGTGCATCAGAAACATGACAAGCGTCATTACTGGCTAAAGCGTCAGATGCAAAGCCCCTTGGTGGATATCAATTGCATTCGCAACCTTGCCACCAAGGATGCCTTTGTCACTCATGAAACCTGCTGGCGGTCCTGGAAGAGTTTGACTTTGCTCAGTGCTGAAGCTGATCTTCAAGACGATGGCTTCACAGAGAGATTCAAGTTCGACATCACTCCTCCCAAGAATGCTGTCTTGCATCGAACTCCGTCCCTTGAAGACTCAGAGTACTCCTCCTCCGCGGCAACTGTTAATGCCAGAGTCCTAGATGACGCTGTAGGACCTTGAAGTATGTCTAGAGGGGGAGTGATTAGACTACTTGACCAATAAAAACTTAACCTTTTCCCAATTTTATAGTTTCACAGATTTTAGCTATTTTAGGACAAGTCAAGCAATCATCACACAATTCAAGCAAGCATGCAAAGAGTGTATAGGCAGCGGAAACTAAAGCATGCAACTTGCAAGAAAGTAAACGGAAGGGTTTGGAGGATTCTAACACAATTGGAGACACATATGTTTTTGGCGTGGTTCCGATAGGTGGTGCTATCGTACATCCACGTTGATGGAGACTTCAACCCACGAAGGGTAACGGCTGCGCGAGTCCACGGAGGGCTCCACCCACGAAGGGTCCACGAAGAAGCAACCTTGTCTATCCCACCATGGCCGTCGCCCACGAAGGACTTGCCTCACTAGGTAGATCTTCACGAAGTAGGCGATCTCGTTGCCCTTACAAACTCCTTGGTTCAACTCCACAATCTTGTCGGAGGCTCCCAAGTGACACCTAGCCAATCTAGGAGACACCACTCTCCAAGAAGTAACAAATGGTGCGTTGATGATGAACTCCTTGCTCTTGTGCTTCAAATGATAGTCTCACACACACTCAACTCTCTCTCATAGGATTTGGATCTGGTGGAAAGAGGGTTTGAGTGGAAAGCAGCTTGGGAAAGGCTAGAGATCAAGATTCATATGGTAGGAATGGAATATCTTGGCCTCAACACATGAGTAGGTGGTTCTCTCTCAAAAATGGTAAGTTGGAAGTGTAGGTTTAGTCTGATGGCTCTCTCCACGAATGAAGAGGAGGTGGCGGGGTATATATAGCCTCCACACAAAATCTAACCGTTACACACAACTTACCAAACTCGGTGGGACCGAATTTGTGGATCGTTTGTCATTTGTGGATGTGGGAAAGTAGTTGAGGGTTTTGGAGCATATCACTAAGCACATGAAGCAAGAGGCTCATTAAGCAACACCTCATCCCTTCTTGATAGTATTGGCTTTTCCTATAGGCTCAATGTGATCTTGGATCACTAAAATGTAAAATGAAGAGTCTTGAGCTTTTGAGCTTGAGCCAATCCTTTGTCCTTAGTATTTTGAGGGATCCACTTTCATCATCCATGCCATGCCATTCATTGAGCTTTCCTGAAATAATAGTCTTGGAATAGCATTAGCTCAATGAGCTATATGTTGTTAAGAATTACCAAAACCACCTAGGGATAGTTGCACTTTCAGTCTCCCCCTTTTTGGTAATTGATGACAACATATAGATCAAAGCTTTGACAAATGATAATAAAATTTAAATAACATCGTCGCTTTGAGAAGTATGTGATAAGCAAGAGCTCCCCCTAAATTTGTGCATAGTTTTAGATTTGCTTTGGACTGCAAATGCACAATGAATGAGGCTCGTGGGTTACTTTTCCATGTCACATACATCTTGGTGGAGCGCTCAAAATAATAAACAATGAATACATGCACTCATCACCAAGCATAGTGAGTGATCACATAAGATAGATAGGATAATATCAAGCATGCATAAGTGTAGCTTATGATCAAACACATGATCATCAATGTCTCACAAGCATAGTATCTCAACCAAAAGCAAACAAAGATTGAAAAACCACCAAATAAAGCAAGAGAGAACAAAAGCAACACACTCTCTCTCTCGAAGCCTATGATCTATACATTTTTCTCCCCCTTTGGCAACAAGTTACCAAAAAGTTCATAGAAAATGCATAGTGCTAGATCGACTCTCAGGCTTGATCTTCTGGTGGTGGTGTCCTGATAACTCCAAGGACGAAGGCTTCAGTTGATGTAGAGGGTGCTGGAGTTGATGCTGAAGCTGGTTGCACTGGAGCTGAAGTGGCAGTAGCTGGTGCTGAAGATGTTGCTCTAGTGTTTGTCACTGGCACTACAACTGACCTCTAGGCTCTGGGCACTCTGGCAAACACATTGGTGGTAGTCTTGCCCTTCCTCTCCTGCATGTCATCCTGCAGCTGCTCCACAACTGACTGAATCTCAGTTACCTTGACACCTAGATCATAGAATTTTTGTTCCATCATTCTTTCCAGGCTCTCCTGGTTTTGATTTAGGGTGGCCAACCCTTTCTCAATCCTCAGAGATGATGCTATCAAGTAACCAAGCTGCTCTTGTTTGGTTTTCAAGAAATATTCAGATGCCTCCTCTTGAGTTGGCATCTTGGCAGCCTTCTCCCTCTTTGCCTTCTCCTTCTTCTCCTGAGCTTGAACTGATGATGGATCATCCTCATTCATGACAACCTCATTGTCCTCAAAGTCTGGATAAAGTGGAAAGTGTTCCTTATCCAACTGATATTTTCCTGTGCCCATCTTTGAGTTGATCAATTCCTGAATCTGAGGTGCATATCCACAGTTCCTCTTCTGATCTGCTGCAGTCCTCTTGATTGTTTCAACTATAAGGCTCATGACTTTGAATTTTTGCGGCACATCAAATAAATGCAACATATTGATGGCATGCCCTCTGATCATGTTATGGTCACCAGACTTGGGCAACATAGTGTGCCTCAGAATCCAATTTATGGTTGGTAGCCCTGATAGCAGAAAGTGAACTGATCCAAAAGTGAAAGTCTCTAGGGCTTTGTATGGGATCTCCTTGTACATGTGTGCCATGGTATTATGACCCATTTTCTTCTTGGCATATACATCCAGATCATCATCATTTTCCTTTGGGGCATTGATCAGACTTGCCCATTCTTCTACAGTGGATTGGTACCTTGTACCTTCAGACATCCAAACAATTCTTCCATCTGGGTAAAAATGTGCTGTGGAGTAGAATTGCATGATAAGTTCATCATTCCAGTTGGTGAGCTTCTGTCCAACAAAATCTGCAACTCCACAAGCAACAAAGCTGTCTTGCACTCTAGGATAGTGATGTTCATTTTCCTTGATGAATTTCCAGTCAACCGACCTCATGTCACAGACTATGGGCTTCTTGTCCAATAAGATTGTTTCATAGAAGTCCTGCTGTTCCTTTGTGTGGAACATGTAGTCAACAGCAGTTCTTCTCCTTGTGGCATATGGATCTGCCATTCTCCACAGTCTCAGCCCTGAATCCTTCCTGATTCTCATGTCCTCAGCCACATGATGGGCATCATTGTGATCTGGTATCTTGGGCTTGAGCTTCCTTAGAACCTGTCCTTCTTCATCTTCCTCCTCAGCAACCTCAGGCACTGGGGCCTTGTTCTTCTCAGCAGCTGGAATACTCCTGGTATTCCTCTTTGGTGCAGACTTGGCCTTGGGGGCAGCTTTGGGTGCTTCCTTGGGCTTAGATCTTGCAGCCCCAGATCTGATTGCATCACCCGTAAGCTTTGGTGCCTTTGGTGCTGGTGCAACAAGCTCTTCCTCTTCCATCATGGAAGGTTGCCCAACAACTCTAGCCATGGTCTTTTTGACCCTTTCCTTCCTCTTCTTGCTTTCATCAGCTGGCTCTTTGGGATCAGGATTTTCAGGCAGTTGAGTTGATGCTCTGGCCTTGGGCATAGGTTGCCTTCTTGCAGGCCTTTTAATCTTCATGCCTGGCTTTATATCTTTTGCTGAGCCATATTCCTTCTTGAGCACCACTTTCTTGGAAGTAGCCTCATCTTCCTCAGCTTTGTAATCTTCATCCTCTGAATCTGAAGTTCTTTTCCTCCTTTGCCTAGTTTCAGCCTTAGGCAAATTGCTAGGAGTACTTCTGCTCCCTTCATCTGAAGTTGAGGGACTAGTGCCCTCACTCAAGTCCATCTACTCTTCTGACCTGTTCTGGCTGTCACTTTGATCAGACATACTGCACAAGCTGACTGCTGACCCTGTGAAGAGTTATAGATGAGATAGAAAAGATGAGCATCACAAAATGCAGAGGTTTTTGCAAAAGAATGACTCAAAAGTTCAGTCTTAGTTTTCCATAGAAAGCATTTCGGATCCACCGATTTTCAAACTCGGTGATACCGAAGCATTTTTGGAACCTAAACTGATGATCTCGGTTGGACCGAGTTTCAGTTCGGTGGTACCGAGATTGCTAGGGTTTCACAGAATTCTCAAATCGGTTGCACCGATTAGTAATTCTCGGTCAGACCGAGAGTCACTTGTGCAATGGCATAAGCCAAATTGGTGAGACCGAGTTTTTCAACTCGGTGGGTCCGAGATGGTTTCGGCGGAAACCTAACCCTAAAAATTTGAATCACATCTAATCTATGAACTACTTTGGCTGGATAGAAGAGTTTCAATCGTGGCAAGAATCAATATGAAAACAATGTGCCAGGAATCAGACGTGGATAGCACAAAGATTAAGTCCATGCCCTAGTGCGGCGATGAACTCGCTACGGCGGCAACGGTGGGGGTTGAATTCCGTTGACGGCGGCGGAGACCAGCGACAGGAGGCTGCTGGCGACGAGGAGACGATCCAGAGACCACGATGGCAGAGCGAGCTGTTGCGCGGGCGAAGGGTTTCGGAGAAATTTCCAAAATTTTGCCCGTGGCTATATATAGCTCGACCCTGTCGGTGTGACCGAGTGGAACAACTCGGTGGCACCGAGATGCATAACTGTGTTCAGTTACAACAAATCGGTGAGACCGAAAAGTTCAAATCGGTTGCACCGAGATTGAAAACTCAGATCAACTTGATGATCTATGGAAGGATCGGTCAGACCGAGAATCACTAAGAGGTTTTGGAAGTTTAAGTCTATGAAGAATCGGGGACTCCGAGTGTTCCTCACATAGAGTGGTTCGAATCTAACTTGATCAAATTTTGTGATGTAGCATGAATAGAGTTTGAGACAAGTAAAGCATAGATAGCTAAAGAAGGTTCTTAGGCATTCTTGTCCATCCACTTGGCACAAAGAAAATAATCCAAACAAACAACACAACAAGCGGATGTCCTTGAATGAGTAAAATATGCACCAACATGCTCACACAATAAGATGGCAAATGAAATATGTGGCAAAGCATGCACAACAAATTCTAGCATCTATCAAACAATTGGCGATGACTAGGTCATCTATATATGAGTATATTGACTTAGGAGTCAAATGAGAACATTTGATCATAGGTCATACTCATCGTTTAAGCTCAAGTGGGGTTACCACTTTTACATAATGCATTAATGTGTTCACACCATTAGAGTTGCTTTGACTCAATTCTTAGAGTTAAGCTCCCCCTAGATGTGAGATCCCCCCTTAGAGGGATGAACTAACCTTGGGTTTTGTCGATGATGACTTCATGTAGGTGTTGAAGATGTAGATGCTCAATGTTGATGTAGATCATTTGGAGCAATCCTTTGGAGTGAGTTGCAGTTTCAACTTGCCTACATGGGTTAGTCCCACAAGGAACAAACAAGAATATCCATAGACATAGAGTGATGCACACACAAGATGATGTCCATGCAAACATTAGGTTACCTTGTCCCATGCCTTACCAACATGAGGGTTTGTGACTCCTTGAACTAGTGCAAGATGTGAAAGTTGATTGCACTTGTTCTTGCCAAAATGATATGAGTGAAGAATGTTGGCAGAGTCACCCTCAAGAACTCTCTAGTTCTTCTTCTTCGGGATCCACATCATCTTGATGGGAATCCTTGGAGTTGTAGTTGTACTTGATGAAGTAGAACTTGACGTAGTCTTGGGGACCCACTTGAACGAGGCTTTAGGTGCTTCTTCAAATGCATCAATCTCTTCTTGAAGCTTGTCCTTGCCTTTGTTCTTGTGGTCTTGTGGTGGAAGATCATCTTGAGCTTGTGTCCCCTTGAAGGAAGTAGGATCATACTTCTCTTGTTGAGTAACAAACTTCGTCTTGGGGTATTGATCTTCTTCCCACTCAACTCCATTGGCATTGAACTTTCGTTCAAAACCAACACCTTGATTCTTCCGGTGCCTTCCTTGCTTGCGTACAATTTCCTCGAATTGCTTACTCCTGGCAAGGCTCTTGTAAACACCTTTCTCTATAATTCCCTTCAATAAACTATTTTCTTGCTCAAGTGTAACTTGGCTAAGAGAATCATTAGTGGAATCAAGAGAACTACTAGAAGCAACAACATTGGATTTGACATTATTATTGTTACTACTAGAGGAAGTATCTTTCTTGTACTTGTTACTAGACTTGACTTGAGGCATGTAAGTAGATAAGAATAAACGCTTGGCAATTTAAGAAGAACTTTTCTTACGGAGATCATCATTGATTGCCTTTAAGAACTCATGCTCTTGCTCAAGATTGAGCTTTTCAAAGCGTAACTTCTCATCAGCCCTTAAAAGTTCTCGATGATCTTCGAAGATAGTTTCACGAGCCAACTTAAGATTGTTTAGTTCTTTAGTTAGAAGCTCAATTTTCTCCTTATCATTGTCATTCATTTGATTAGCATGATTAATTGACGTTTCATCATAGTATTCATCACTAGAGTTGTCAACAAGTAAATCATCATCCACAAGCAAGTCATCTTCATCACTATTGAAATCAACATACTCGTGATGTGTTACCTTTGGACCTTTGGCCATGAAGCATCTTCCAACACCTTCATTTGGTGAGTCAAATATGTCGTAGGAGTTGGTTGACACAAGTGCTAGACCGGCAACACGTTCATCTTGAGTATGTTCGGAGTCGGAGTGATAGCTTCTCTCGGAGTGATTGTCGGAGTCGGAGCCGGAAACCCATTCACCAACATGAGCTTGATGTCTTCGTTTTGTGTAGCTCCTTGATGACTTATCCTTCCTTTCCGAATCCTTGCTTCTCTGTGAGGGTCTTCGTTCATAACGATCATCTCTACTCCTCCTCTCTCTTAGTGGTGATTCTTCTCTTTTGCTTCTTCTTTTTGGAGAATCTTCTCTTCTTTTGTAGGGTGCCGTACACTCATTGGAGTAGTGTCCAGGCTTCCCACAATTGTAGCAATTGCACTCTCGACTAGAAGATCTCTTGTCATGATAAGACCTTGACTTGGAGCTTCTTTCTTTGCTTCTACTCTTGTAGAATTTGTTGAAGTTCTTCACCATTAAGCTCAATTCTTCATTGAAGGTTTGTTTCTCACTTGATGATGTGGGGGCTTCACTTGAGGCTTTGTAAGCACCACTTGACTTGTTGTGAAGTTCCTCCTTGTCCTTGAGTGACATCTCATGAGCAACAATCCTTCCAATGACTTCCGTTGGCTTGAGATCTTTGTAGTTTGGCATCATTTGGATCAATGTGCACACGGTATCATACTTTCCATCCAATGCTCTTAAGATTTTCTTGATGATGAATTTGTCGGTCATCTCTTCACTCCCTAAGCCGGCAATCTCATTTGTGATAAGAGCAAGCCTAGAGTACATTTCAGCGACACCTTCACCATCCTTCATTTTGAACTTGTCAAGCTGACTTTGGAGCACATCCAACTTGGATTCCTTGACGGACTCGGTACCTTCATGCATATAAATCAAAGTATTCCAAATTTCCTTTGCATTCTCAAGACGGCTGATCTTGTTGAATTCTTCGGGGCACAATCCATTGAAGATGATGTCACATGCTTGAGCGTTGTATTGCAGCATCTTCAATTCTTCCGCATTAGCTTCACGGTTCGGTTCTCACCCATCGAAGAATTCACCTTGCAAGCCAATACAAATAATTGCCCAAACGGCGGGGTTATGTCCGAGAATATGCATTTTCATCTTATGCTTCCAACTAGCAAAATTAGTACCATCAAAGTAAGGACCTCTACGGTGATAATTTCCCTCGCTAGATGCCATACTCTCCTAGGTTGTGAAACCAAGGCTATGACCACCAAAAGCTATGGAAATCAAAGCAAATGGAGACCAAAGCTCTGATACCACTTGTAGGACCTTGAAGTATGTCTAGAGGGGGGGGGGGTGATTAGACTACTTGACCAATAAAAACTTAACCTTTTCCCAATTTTATAGTTTGGCAGATTTTTAGCTATTTTAGGACAAGTCAAGCAATCATCACACAATTCAAGCAAGCATGCAAAGAGTGTATAGGCAGAGGAAATTAAAGCATGCAACTTGCAAGAAAGTAAAGGGAAGGGTTTGGAGGATTCAAACGCAATTGGAGACACGGATGTTTTTGGCGTGGTTCCGATAGGTGGTGCTATCGTACATCCACGTTGATGGAGACTTCAACCCACGAAGGGTAACGGCTACGCGAGTCCATGGAGGGCTCCACCCACGAAGGGTCCACGAAGAAGCAACCTTGTCTATCCCACCATGGCCATCGCCCACGAAGGACTTGCCTCACTAGCGGTAGATCTTCATGAAGTAGGCGATCTCCTTGCCCTTACAAACTCCTTGGTTCAACTCCACAATCTTGTCGGAGGTTCCCAAGTGACACGTAGCCAATCTAGGAGACACCACTCTCCAAGAAGTAACAAATGGTGCGTTGATGATGAACTCCTTGCTCTTGTGCTTCAAATTATAGTCACCCCAACACTCAACTCTCTCTCATAGGATTTGGATCTGGTGGAAAGAGGGTTTGAGTGGAAAGCAACTTGGGGAAGGCTAGAGATCAAGATTCATATGGTAGGAATGGAATATCTTGGCCTCAACACATGAGTAGGTGGTTCTCTCTCATAAATGGTAAGTTGGAAGTGTAGGTTTAGTCTGATGGCTCTCTCCGCGAATGAAGAGGAGGTGGAGGGGTATATATAGCCTCCACACAAAATCTAACCGTTACACACAATTTACCAAACTCGGTGGGACCGAATCGTTAAACTCGGTCGGACCGATTTAGTAAACCTAGTGACCGTTAGTGATTCTCGGTGGGACTGACATGCATCTCGGTGAGACCGATTCGGTTAGGGTTAGGGCATAACGTAATCTCGGTGAGACCGATTACACAAACTCGGTGAGACCAATTTGGTAATAAGCTTTCCAGAGAGTTGATCAGGTAAACTCGGTGGGACCGATTTGCTCTTTTCGGTGAGACCGAAATGTTACAAAAAGGAAATAGAGAGTTTACATTGCAATCTCGATGGGACCGATCGCTCACTTCGGTTAGACCAAAATGTTACGAAGGAAAAAAGAGAGATTGCAACCCCATCTCGGTGAGACCGAGATCCCTATCGGTAAGACCGATTTGCTTAGGGTTTGTGGCAGTGGCTATGACTTTTGGAATCGGTGGCGCCGGATAGAAAGAATCGGTGTGACTGATTTTGGCTTTAGGTTTAGGTCATTTGTGGATGTGGGAAAGTAGTTGAGGGTTTTGGAGCATATCACTAAGCACATGAAGCAAGAGGCTCATTAAGCAACACCTCATCCCTTCTTGATAGTATTGGCTTTTCCTATAGACTCAATGTGATCTTGGATCAGTAAAATGTAAAATGAAGAGTCTTGAGCTTTTGAGCTTGAGCCAATCCTTTGTCCTTAGTATTTTGAGGGATCCACTTTCATCATCCATGTCATGCCATTCATTGAGCTTTCCTGAAATAATAGTCTTGGAATAGCATTAGCTCAATGAGCTATATGTTGTTAAGAATTACCAAAACCACCTAGGGATAGTTGCACTTTCAGACGCCGATGATGCTACTTCACCACCTCCAACTTCGGCGCGTATCGACACTGCACCAAGTTCGTATGCACCACCAAACCTCAACGATGACTGTGCTGCCTCACCTACTCCTCATGGGAACGAGTAGAGCCTATGTCTTCAAACCTTTTTGGTGCTTACTGACAAAAGGGGGAGAAGCATATGTTGATAGTCTTCAAGCGGGTCCATATGGGTGGTTGCTATACTTTTGCCTAGTGTTTACAACTCTTGCTTTTGATATATTTGGTTCTTTGAGTTGTAACACTTAAACTTGATGGTCGTCTGCTACTTTTTCTGTTATCCTGTGATGCGACGATAAATTCCGCATGTGCGATGATAAATCCCGCATGAAGTCATTCCACAAACGTCCATTTTTCATTATGCATGTCATTATTCCTGTATATCTGTTCATGCATGATGTATTGTCTTCATATGGTGAAGAGGACCTCCACAAGTACAGCCTGGCATGTGCATTTGCATTCCAACGCAAAACATTTATATGCACATCTTTAGGGGGAGCCTTTTTACCATCTATGAAGACAATATCTTAATCCTTTACAATTTCACATACTTTTATCCCCGTTGAAAACTTCAACCAGTTTGTCATCAATCACCAAAAAGGAGGAGATTGTAAGTGCATCTAGTGCCACCCCTAGTTGGTTTTGGAGTATTGACGACAAACCTGGTTGAGGGACTAATGTGTTTGTGAGAATTGCAGGATAACACAGGTAGTAAGTCCCTCATTGATTCGGTTTACCTACCGGATATGACCCCTAAAAATGTGTGAAGACATTGAAGACATCGCCGGTGAACGAAGTCTGTGAAGGTTGAAGTCTACCTTGAAGACTTACCAGAGTGATTGGGTGGGGACTAGGTGTCCTTAGTTCAAGGGGAATAAGGTGAAGACGCGGTCTTCTGCGTTAAATCTCAGCCTCCCTAACCAGATGTATAGTTGTCACAACAATTGGAACTGGTCGAACAAATCTCTGTCCTCCCGAAGCTACTGGTTGTATCTCTCACTTCTCTTTACTTACAGTTTGTCTTCATGAAGTCATTGTCTGCTCGCATTATCTATTTGACTTCACTGTGTGACTACTTGTCCTGATTGGCTTCATACTATCTTCCATCTTGATCCATACTGCCCCGTGCTTTCACTTCATTGAATACTTGACTATGGCTTGTCTAGTGTAGTCTACCTTCCACTGTATACGAATAGTGTCATTTCTATTGTTTGTCTTTGAAACTTTCATGTTTTGAAGACTTTCATAAAAATCACCTATTCACCCCACCTCTAGTCGATAACTAGCTCTTTCAATTCTTACACCTATAGCTATTATGTAAAATATTGATCCCGGGGTTTATAGCTCTATTTTCGGCTGAAAAATGGGCTTTGGTTCTGTTCATGATGATATGTGCCTAAATTAGTTCATCATTTTCGTATTATGGCTTATGTGTACTATATGTTGTTCTAGTTAACCTCCGGTTTCTGCTTGTTTGCGCCTCTAAGTTTTAACCAGAGAGAAAATATGAGCAATTTTTGTGGTTTACAACGTGCTACATTTTCAAATAGAGCAATATATTTCTGTTTAGTTCACCGCAAGAACAATATATTTCTATGTAGTAATTACACATTGCCACTATCCTTTGAGAGACCGAATTTTGTTTACAAATGATGTGACGGTCATGATGCCGCCAAGCCAAAAACAAAAGAAGGAAACTCCGTGAGAGCATTCTGAACATGCACTTGGAGCGTTTTAATTTTAGAAAATCAAAAAAATAGCCGTTCGTTATTCAATCTATTCATTTAATGATAGACCCGGTCTAGCCGTTACATATACGCTTTAACTAGGCGCTCCACTTACAACATTACCGTTTGGATTTTGAAATATAGACGTTGGCTACACGTCAAAACGATTTAAAGCAATGATACCACATGCCATTTGAGTTGTGTACTGACGCGTCACCAAACTTTTGATCATATGGATGTGCATCCCCTTATTATATTCATTCATTGGCATTGCGACAATGCGACAATGTATTCTGTATCTCAAATATTCATGACATAAATGATGGCTATTTCATCGAAAGCACGAATAATATATTCTTACATTTATATATATTATGTGAAAATCTCACAATTGCATGATCGAGTCTCGATCATCTAATAATTGGCTACCTTTCCTAGACTTGATAATTGTCATGATCACAATTATTAGCGAGATTACATTAAGAAATTGCACAATCTCCATTGAATCTTACATTTCAGCTAATTAATTGACACAATGATCTAGTATATCATGATGTCAATAATCGTTAAAGTAACAATATATGTACCTATCCAGTGTGCCAATAGATATACAATATCAATCAATTAACTCTCGGTAATGCTAAACTGGAGCGTATTTGCTGGCAAGGAGCTCCCAACCAACTACCTTGCAGCCGTTTGATCGAGATGAAATCGATGACAGTTTTTATTATTATAAAAAATGCCTTCTCTAGGAAGAAATTGGCATGTTAGTCTAAAGAATTTACCCCCCCCCCCCCCCCCTTTATAACTAAAATTACTATGAAAATCAGTCACAAATGTCATCCTCCCCGACGGAGGTTCGCCAGCTATTGAAATTCTTAACTTTTGGGGTAACGATAATTTTCTTAGTCTCATTCAGAAAGAATAAAAGAGAAATGTTTCTGTTTAGTTTGAGCTTTTGTCAATTTATTGTGTGCTTTTATTTCGTTGTTTTTCTAAGAAAGTTTCTCCTTAGAGTCAAAGCAAACCTGTGTTTTGGGGTGATTTATCTAGAAACATTATTTTGTATTCATTTTGCGATTATAATCCTTGTTCTTACTATTGGTCCTGTTCAAAACCTTCACTTGTGTATTCAGAATGGGGAAGATAAATTAGCGTCATGATCTACTCAATTATATACCAACCTTAACTTGTGTATAACTATGTATTTCCTATTTGTCAGTCATCTGAGTATTTTTAGAATCTATGGGTATCCTTTGGGGCCCCTTGGTTTCCGGGCCTGGATAGAGGGTGTGTACCTATGGTTTTCTTGAAATTAGTTTCAGTTTGACCTAGCCATCACTATAAAGAACATGTAGTTCCTCCGTTTCAGATTACTTGGAGTTCTATCTTTGTCCTAAGTCCAAAATTGCATCCACATTTGACGAGTTTTATAAAAGCAATAACATCCACAAGAACAGCACCAAATTATTAGATAATAAATTTTCACACTATGTTCATTTGATGTTACAAACATAGTTTTCTACTTACTTGGTCGAATATAAAGAAGTTTGAATTTGTACAAAACTAATTTGAAACGGGTTTTCCCTCCTTCTTTGAAAGATGAAAGCCGTAGATGTCGTGGCTCAGAGGGAAGCCGACAACACCAAGAACATTCATACACGATCATGTCTTTACCGGCTCATGGAATGCACAATCCAGAAACTCTTGTATTTTGGTCCACGTTCTGGCAGCGTTCACGCATGGCAGAGCATCGATCGGCAGGTGCATGAATGAATGAACCACTCAATCGGCCTGGCCCTGGCTCTGTTGGTTCGGCTGTCGCGGTCACCAGCAGCAACAGTGCAAGAAGAGAGCAACTGTAGCTCACCTGGCAGGCACTTGACTCGTGCTCACAGGCTAGCTAGACCCTAGACGTACATACATGCAGCGGAATCAATGGAGGCGAGGAGGTCGCGAACGTATGCGGCTTCTGTTCACACGTGGGGCTGCCGGGGTCCGTAGGTATATCAGCTAACCACCAATCCAAAAAACCAATCCAGGCACCGCACTACAGTAGGCAACCTGTGATCGGAAGGCGTCCATTAGCGGCTCGTCCTCGGCTAGCTACGTAGTACGTGCCTGGGTGGGCGCGAGAGGCCTGCCGGATAAATGTTACTGTGCGCATGCGTGCAAGCGCATGGAACGCCCTCGCTCGTCCCATTCTCGTGGTGCCAAATCCGTCGGCATCAGCCATGGATGTGGTCTCGAGGGGCCAATGCAAGCCAAAGGCAGCTTTGACAAGGATGGGACTGATCCATGGATGCCGATGCGTGGTGGGTGTTTGGTTGCAATCATTCGTGTGATTCTAGCTGGGCATTATTATGGGACTGCTCCTCGTATCCACCCATGCATTTGCCGTTTTGGCAGCTTTGCGTTGCGCCACGCACAAGATACACCTTTCGCTTTTCCCGGTTTGGGTGCGGGCTCGTCCGTACGCAGGCGGTAGGTCGATCGCCCCATTTATGCCAGCTCTACCTGGGAGATCTTCCAAGACAAGCGTGGTCCTTTGATTCAAGTGCTGTTTTATCTAGAGAAAATTACAAGCTGGGTTGATACGGTTGGTGGAAGGTCACTTCAGCTCCTCTCTCTCTGATTGAAGTACGTAGGCGGTAGCTTTGTTCAGTATATACGCGTGAGGTTGAGGGAACCGAAGTTTCGGGTTGTAACTGTTGTCTCGATATGTTGTTGTGTCTTTGTAGCAGGCATATATGCAGGTAAATATGAGAAAAGTTTGCAAGCAACTGGCTGATCGTATATTTGCGTCGGCCACCTTCATCGACCGGCTAAATTTCGTGTTTTGACCATTTTTGGATACAAATTCAGGATCTGACTCCAGTTAGAAATTTTTTCGGGAGTTGACCCTTTTCCTACCGTCAGGCAGTGGCGGAGGTAGAGGGTGACCAGGGTGGGCCATGGCCCACCTTGAGATTTGAAAACAGCCTTTATAGCACAGTAGAAAAGCTAAAAAATAAAAGAAAAAATAATAAGTGTACATGTACAGTACATTGCTGGCCCGCTCTGGCCCAATGGGCTAGGTCCGCCACTGCCGCCAGGGACTCTGGCGGTAGGGTTAGACAGCCTACCGCCAGGGCCCCTGGTGGTAGGGTGCAACGGAGAGGGACGGCCGCCGTGTCCACGTGCTGACGTGGATTAGCACCTTATCGCCAGGGAACACTGTATAACCATACCGTCAGCTCCCCTGGCGGTAGGGTCTGCAAGGGTTTTCGAGGCAAAACCCTTCTGTAACGAAAAAATCGAGAGCCCTGGCGGTAGGGTCAACCTACCGCAACATGGGGGTAGGCTGTCTAACCCTACCGCCAGGGTCCTTGACGGTAGGGTCTTGCCTATTTCAAGTTCAATTTCTTTCTTCTTTTCAAAAACAACAGATCTCAAACTATGATATAGAGTCAAAAACAACAATGATATAGAGTCAAAATAACATATCTCAAACAATTAAACTTGGGCATCACATAAACATGTCATACGGAGTTTCACATAAACTTAGTTCAAATAGCAAACTTAGTTCCACATAGCAAACGGAGTTTCACAAATAGCAAACACATAGTTCAAATAGCAAACACATAGTTTCACAACCACTAGACTTTTCAACTACAGCCAAGTATCGAATAGTAGAATTTAAGTCATCCTTCCCCTCTTGTTCTTGGAGGCACGGTCCTCGTTCCTCTTTAAACGAGTCTCTTCAGTGTTCTTGTTGGACCGTCGAGGAACCGGTCTCTGGAAAGGCTCCGGACTCAGCAAATCCTTCTTCTTCGGATTCCTCTTCGGCAGCTAAGGTGCTTGAGATGATTGAGTTGTTAGAGGTCCATAATCTTCATCGTACTCATCCTCCCCGTTGCTCTCATCCTCCTCCTCCATTTCTTCATGTGTGGCCTCCTCCTCCTCCTCCTCAACCAATCTAGACGACGAGGGAGCATGGCTCGATGAGGCGATGTGACCCTGTGTGGCTACAGGCTGATGAACTTCAACTGACCCAGCTCCAGCACACCCAAGCAGCCCTACCAGCTTGCGACAACGCTTCACGAACTTCTGCACTTACAATGAAACAAGGGCATAATAACTATCAAGTTTATGATTACAAGTGAAGAAGATGCATTTGTTCCGAGGAGGCTGAAATTGTACCTTCATCGTCCCCCTCATTTTGTCCTCATATTGTACACTCCCGGGGGCATCACCTAGTGCATCTGAGGCTTCAAAGATGCATCTGTTCAGCTCACCAGACTGCAACGACATAAATAAGTCACGATGACGAATACAATAATTTAAATAGAACCTCTCGGTTCAAACTTACCACTCTGTTGATGAGGGGCGCAAACTCCCTAAATCCACTGTGCAGGTCTCCGATGCTGGTCTGGTAGGCCTCTTCCTCGGGGTCATCCCTCTCCAGCTCCATGATGTCTTTCGCCGTCCACCGAGGCCTGAGACAAAGATGATGCTTCTGGCCATCATCGTACCACTTCATGTGTCGCTCCACGTAAGCATCCCAGTCAGTCACTCTCCTCTCCCCGTCTTTCTTGTACCTCCGTCGGTTCCACTCCGTGACATGAGTTTTGTGCTCCTCTCCCCAGTCTGTGATCGACTGATTCTTCTGTCGGCTCATCCTGCAAGGCATTAGCAACAAGAAACATCATAACAAAGTCGAACGCAATGAATTCATGGGCACGAAGAAAAAGCACGGGCACTCACAAGTGGAGCGCGTGGCTGCCGGTATCGATGGGCTGGCCAGGTGGGGTATGTTGAAAAATCCCAAACTGCGTGGCCACGCGGTGTGACAAGTGCCACTCGACTGTGTACACACAGATCATGGGCACGATGCACCGCCAGAGACCATGGTCCTCATCGCACATCGCCTTCAGATCAAAGGCCCACTGTCGGTCATGATACGGCCACCAGTTTACCTATTACATATACGGTGGTAAGTTGCCACTCTCGGTCCAAAGTGGAAACAAAGAGAAAGGTGTTGAGCGAGTTCATATACCTGCCAGTGCGTCAAAGCATCGATCTTGTTGGTGTAGATCTTGTACGAAGTCTTGTTTAGGCCCGTGTAGAGTTTGACAACGTCCCACTCGTAAGCTATGGTGGGGTTTCGAGCAGCGTCGCCGTCCTCGCTATATGCACCCCATGGGCGTCTTGGCAACTTCTCCGGACGCCCCACCGGCAGCCTCTCCCATATCCAAATGGAGAAGGCCCAGACAAAGCCACCCATATTGGACTTGTCTCCCGTCCTCTGCGTTGCGTCGTCAAGCTGCAAAAAATCAAATGAGGATCAGATATAACAAAATGTCATGGACATACTTTCGTAGGTAGGCAATTAGATACTCTCTTACCGAACAGTATAGGTAGGCGAGAGATGCGGTCCCCCAACTATACCCTGCATCCCAATCGGCTAGGAAGAACAGATATGACCAGTTCGCAGAGTTCTCGTATGCGTCTGGAAACATGACCTCTGTGAGAAGGTACCACAGGTAGGCCCTCGCGTACCACTCCACAGTCGTCTCATCGGTGTCTTCGGGGCATGTCTTCCGGTGCTCTGAGAGCTAGGGCAACGACACACCAGATGTACGGTTACCCTTAAACCTCGGGGCAGCCGCCGATGAGGGTGGTAACCCTCTCCTGCCAGTTGGTCCTCTCCACTCGCCCGATCAGTGTATGACCCTCGATTGGCATCGCAGTAATCATCGACCAATCCTCGAGGGTCACTGTCATCTCCCCGCATGGGAGATGGAAAGAATGGGTGTCCGGTCGCCACCGGTCAATCAGAGCTGCGTGGACAAGCGTCGGCGACTGACGCTTGAACTGCAACACGAAACCCAACAGCCGGGCTCTCTTGAAGAACGGCGTGTAGCGCTCGTCGTAGTCCATATGCCCATGAACACCATGACCCCTCATGCGCAGTGGCTGGAGCATCTGCCAAAAAGTGAACGCCAAAAGTTAGGAAATTATTTTCATCAATCCGAAAACTTTGATCAATATTTCATTTATATTACTTACCTCTCCGTTCTCTATGAAACGGGCATGATGACCCTTGTCGAATGCATAGTCAAGCATGCAGTACCGTGGGCCGATGTTGTCCGCAAGAGGTGGCCGCCTTAATAAAATTTCATAAACAAAAACACCATAAGCATAAGCATACATAAACATGCATCATATCAAAATCATATCACCATGCATCATATCACAAAAAAAATCCTCCAACAACATCTACTACACATGATGGATCAAATCATATCAACATTACTCATATCAAGAAAAAAAAATCCTCCAACATGCATCATATCAACATGCATCATATCACAAAAAAATCCTCCAAAAATCATCTTTCAATGCATTATCTCCAAACAACATGTTCATATCATCATGTCAACATGCATCATCACTCCAACATGCATCACATCATCATATTTTTAAACAAAAAAAAGCCTCCAACATGCATCATATCATCATATTTGTAAACAAAAAAAATCCTCCAACATCTTCATATCATCATATCAACATGCATCATCAAACTACAATCAATTCCTCCCACATGCATTACATCATAATGTTCTTAACAAAAAAATTATGAACTAGGGTTCATCTTCACACTAACATATGAACTATTGATTAGAGTTCATATTCAATACCACTAGCTACTCAAGAACAAAGAACTAGAACTAGAATCAAGCTAAAACAATCTAAGGTGAAAAAAATCCAATCTAAGTTCAAAAAAATGAGGGATTTCAAGCAAATAATGCGTCGAATCGGAAGCAAGTTTGCAAAAACTAATTGGAGGGATCGGAGGAGCTTACGATTCTCTCTTCGGGGCCATCTCGCTCCGCCAAAATGGTGAAGAATCGGTGAAGATCCGAGGGGGAGAGTGGGGGAGATGAGAGAGGGAGAGAGGGGCGACTTGGGGGAGAAAAAGAGAAACTGCCGACGGGGGGGGGGGGTGGGGAGATGGGCAGGGGTGCGGGGGTCTCGGGGGAAATAACTGCCCGGACCCTACCGCCAGAGCCCCTGGCGGTAGGGTTATACAGCCTACCGCCAGGTCCCTTGGCGGTAGGGTGCGACGGAGGGGGACGGCGGCCGTTTCCGCTAGCTGACATGGACTAGTACCCTACCGCCAGGGGCCCTGGCGGTAGGCTGTATAACCCTATTGCCAGGGCCCCTGGCGGTAGGAAAAAGGGTCAAATCACGAATTTTTTCCGAACCGGGGTCAGATCCTGAATTTGTATTCAATAAGGGTCAAAACACGAAATTTAGCCTCATCAACCAACACATGTCCCCATGCATGGCCCTACACAGCACATACCCCTTTTGGGAATCGTCTAGGTGCGTCCTGTCCCGGTGTCCCCTTCCTATCCTCTATCTCTTTCATCTCTCTCACATCCCCATGATTTTTTACTTCTTGTCATTGACGCAACCACGCGCCACAAGTCCATAACCACCACTGCTGGCCAGCCGTTGCGCAGCGGTGCAAAGGAGGTTGTGGTGTTTGTCGTGGAAACCATTTTGACAGTAAAAGGATAGGATGAAGGAGCATGGCCTAGCTATGACGCTAGTGTGACACAAGAAGTTTACGAGTTCAGACCCCTCGCAGTGAGGTAAACACCCTACATCTCGAGCCGCTGGAGCTGTTTTTCTTATGTCTCGATGTCTACAATGGATCCCCACCCCTCTCCAAGTGCTACGGGGTCGTCTATATAGAGTGCCGCCCC
The DNA here is from genome assembly GCF_018294505.1 of Triticum aestivum. Classification (NCBI taxonomy): domain Eukaryota; kingdom Viridiplantae; phylum Streptophyta; class Magnoliopsida; order Poales; family Poaceae; genus Triticum; species Triticum aestivum. Next base: position 503,426,062 of record NC_057804.1, read on the forward strand.
TTTAGATAGCCCGTTACGAGGAGAGGGTTGATGAATATGTTAATTACAGACGTTACTACTTGTAATTGATGCTATAATAACTAGTAACGCCCGAAGTTACGCGGCCTTGGAAGCTTTAGATCCCACTCTGGCTATTGGCCTTCTTCGTCCGAGTGCCAGTGAGGTAGCTGGGTGACTGCCGAGTTGCCGAGTGGATCATAGATGGCCGAGTGGGCAGGCAATGTCCGAGTGGACGGATGATTTCTGAGTAGATGATATACATCGGAATGGAATAAGTCCTGATGACTATTTGAATGTATTTATGGCTAGAAAGCCTCAATGTTCGTTGATGCGGGGCCTTGGTTAAGGTCCAAGATGCGAGTCTCGTGACCCTACCCAGAGTAGGTAGCCCCAACGTTAGCCTCCAAATCGGTTGAAATTTTGTAGAATGAACTCATTAAAAGCTTGACTTGTCCCGAGTACTGGAGAGGTATTCAGGCTCTGTCATCAAGTTTTAGTCACCCGTGATCTGAGCAAAACTACAACGGATTCTGGACTAGGGGCTTCCCGAATGATCGAGGTAAGTTGGCCGTGAGGGGAAACTTGGTGGCACTCGTACATCTCCCTAAGGAGACCGACTAGAGGTCCGAGTGTGGATGTTCCATGAAAACCTGAGCAGCAATGCTAGCGCCTGGTCCGTCGCTTTGAAACATGCCACTCATTATCCTGTAGGACTGTCGACACAGGCATACTCCAAGTCCAAGTTCATGAAATTTACTCCTTGGAGCCTAGAAGAAGGGCCAAGTGAATCCGTAGAGGAGCGCCGATCTCATCCTATAGTGGCCCTAAAGATGACTTCAGTTGGGACTTTGTGCATCCGTCCTAGTGGATGAAAACACTTTGATAGTTTTTGGCGGACCGAATGTGTATCTTCGGAAATATATCTGTGATGATCAATCAGATTGATCCATGGCGAAATTTGCAAAATTTGGTTCCCCGCATGCACGTCTAACGGAAACGCCGTGGATCTTGGGGAAAGTGGGGTGCGGCGCCTCAATTTTCGCCTCGAAAACCGCCACCTATCCCACTAACTCTATGCCGCGAGATCTGAGGACTCCGTCGGATCCATAGATTGACAGTTGCGGCTTGTCGAAGCAGTTCTACCCGGAGGTATATATTCGGGGGATTCTAGGATAATTTTCATATCCCCTTCTTCCCCTAATCATCCCGTCAAACTCCTCTCCCATTCTCCGCTCGACACGTCGCCGCTCGCGGGGATGGGAAAAGAGAAAACCTCCAAGTTAGAGAAGCAAAAGAAGGCGCAGAAGGGCTCGACTTCGAGCTTCGCCCCTCCACCTAGATGGATGCAAGGCGATTGGCTCCCATTGAAGGTGACCAAGGAGCAAGTGCTCGAGCTCATCGCCAACGACCTCATTCCGAAGGCGGGATGGAGACCGCCCATGCCGAGCAATGCTAAGCCTACTCCGCATCAGGATGAGCAAGTCCTTCTCATCACGCACATCCGTCGAGGTTTTCTATGCCCCCACATCCCTTTTTCCGCGGATTTTTGGATTTCTTTGGAGCAAAATTGCATCATCTTCCTCCGAATGCAAGAGTGTACTTGTACGTGTTTGTTTCCCTATGTGATAACTATATCGGGTGACATCCCCATTGGGCCTCATTCAAACACATCTTCTCTTGCCAATCTCAAACTATCAAAAAATCTTCTTCGGATGAGGAGAAAACCAATGTGATGTTGGAAATATGCCCTAGAGGCAATACTATTTGTATTATTATTTCCATATTCATAATTAAATAGTTTATATTCTATGATATAACTTCTATGATTCTGGAATATGCGATTCAGTGGAAAACTCATATGCATGTGTGGAATGATAGACATTTAAATAAAAGGATCCTAGTCTCGCCTCAAGGACTAGCTCAAGTGTTGTCGGTGATCACATTTTTTGGATCTTAGGATATTGTTAAGTGTAAATGATAGTCCTAAAACAACATTGAGATTATGACGTTGGAAGAACGATCATATTGAATCGACCCAAACTTGTGTGTTATGAATTGAGTTTATATCATCTGTAATCAATTGAATAACACGAAGCATTGACATGTGATTTTTCTCCTTAGACCATGATAGTATCGTAGTAACTTCTTACCGTATGGTGGACACTGGGATTGCTCAAACGTCACTTGTAACATGGTGATCATAATGATAACTTACATGCTCATCGGAAAGTTCGACAAGGGACTAGATAGCTCGAGAGTGGGATTCGCTCCTCCGACGATGGAGATGTATTTTTAGGGCCCCCTCGATGTGACGGCATCCATCATTGTCTAGACAGACATAGGTGACTACTTCACGGGGATGCCGAACACGACAACGAGAAAGAACAAAAGTGGTAACGAGGATAACAGTATAGTGAGGATGTGATAACTTAAGAGGATACCGATGCATCCCGGGTTTTGTGAAGTATCGTGAAGCAAAGGGAACATTACATCATAACCAAAGGTTCACTCAAATATCATTCTTGTGCTCATAGGGATCGATATGGACGTCCATGGTTCCGCTATCGGTCATTGAACAAAGGGATTTCGTTCATGTCTATCAGTTATCAAACCTACAGGGTCACATGCTTAAGGAAATCACGATCTACTAAGTGTTAGTAGGACGGAAGTGATCATAATATATTTTTTGAATTGTTTCATAAATATTTGAAATAATTTTGAGAGGATCCGGAAGCATTTCGGGGTCATCGGAAGGGTTTCGGAGAGTATCGGGCAATACCGGGTGAGGGAGTCCTGGATAAGGGGGTATCCGGACAGCCGGACTATATTCATCGTTCGGACTATAGAAGCGTCAAGATACAAGACTCAAGATTTCGGCTCGTGTCCGGATGGGACTCTCCTTTGCGTGGAAGGCAAGCTTGGCGATTCGGATATTATGTTTCCTTCCTTGTAACCGACTCCATGCCCTAGCTCTCCGGTGTCTATATAAACCGGAGAGCATGGTCCTTAGAAGGCCGATCACAATTACAATCATACCATCATAGGATAGCTCTTAGGGTTTAGCCTCTATGATCTCGTGGTAGATCTACTCTTGTATTCCACATATCTTCAATATTAATCAAGCAGGAAGTAGGGTACCTCCATCGAGAGGGCCCCTACCTGAGTAAACATTGTGTCCCTTGCTTCCTGTTACCATCAGCCTAAGACGCACAGATCGGGACCCCCTACCTTACACCGACATTGGTGCTTTCATTGAGAGTTCCTCTGTGTTGTCGCTTCGAGGCTGGATGGCGTCTTCAATCGTCAACAGCACGGTCCAGGGTGAGACTTTTCTCCCCGGATAGATCATCGTGTTCGGCGGCTTCGCACTGCAGGCCAATTCGCTTGGCCAGTTGGAACAGATCGATAGCTTCGCCCCTGGCCACCAGATCAGGTTCGGAAACTTGAACTACACGGCAGATATCTGCGGAGACTTGATCTTCGACGGATTCGAGCCTACGCCAGGAACACCGGACAGTCACGACGAGCACGACCTAGACATGCTCTCGGACAATGCTCGGGACATCATCCCCGAAGCTGCCTTGGATCTACATCTAGGGCAGGTTGCATGGCCTATGGACGGTGGGCTGGACCCCGCCCCGCAGGCCACACACTCATCGGCGGTGGAGCCGAACACATGTCTCACCGCTATGGAGGCCTGTAACCCTGGGCCCCCGGACTCTTATCCGACCGTTGGCCCTGGCCCGCACACTCTCGAGCCAACCGAGCCAGGTTGGGCTCCGGTGATGGAGTTTATCGCTGCGGACATCTTTCAGCACTCGCCTTTTGGCGACGTGCTAAACTCATTAAAGTCTCTCTCTCTCTGTCAGGAGGCTCTGAGCCGAACTATGTCCGGCTTGAGTGGGAAGGAGGCGACGAAGGAATTCGCTACCCATCCACCAACCACTTTGTCGCCACGATCGATGATTTAACCGACATGCTCGACTTAGACTTCGAAGACATCGACGGTATGGACGACGATGCAGGAGACATACAGGAGCCACCGCTCACAGGGCGGTGGAGAGCCACCTCTTCAAACGATATATACATGGTGGACACTCTGAAAGAAACCAATGGCGACGAGGCAGTGGAGGACAACCCCTTGGGAGGAAAAGCAAAATATGAGCGTCTCCGATGCCATTCCAAACCATGCCACATCAATACCGGTCCTGGAGATGATCGGATAGTACCAAAGAGGAATACAATCCTGATCAACCGACCATCAAGCAGGCCGTACAGACCATGGTGGGATACTTAGAGAGGGACAACTATACACCCCCCTCCGAAGACGAGGTAAGCCTCGACAATGACGAATTCGGCGTGCCTGGAGACCCAGTGGAACAAGTTCGCTTTAGGCGACGACTCATAGCCACTGCAAAGAGTCTACAAAGGAAGCAAGAGCAGCTTAAGGCCGAACAAGATTTGCTAATAGAACGGTGGACCAAGATCCTGGCCACCGAGAAGTACGGACTCGACTGCCCTAACAAAGGGCACACACGGCACAATTGGCTACCTCAACCTAAGCAGGAAAACCAAAGGCACACAACCCGACGTCCGCACACCACTACGGTCCAAACCAGCAAGAAGGATACACGAAGAAGCAGCCTCAAGCCCTGGCGCAACGGTCATAAACGGCAAATCAGGGAAGCTGGTATCAAGTTCAGCAAATCCCAGCCCGGTCAATGGACAAAGAACAGCTCAAGCCTATTCGGCCCAAGCCACGAACCTGATCAGCCGTGCGAAATTCACGGTACTCCCAAAAGAACGGCAAAACATACTAATAGAGAATGTCGGATCTCCAAAGTAAAGCAACTGGGCGTGTGCCGGAAACATTGAGGGGAGGCGCTTAGTCAAAAGCCCCCCCCCAGCACAACAGTACGACCAATCGCCCCCTACCATACAAACCACAACAATTCAATTGCATACCCCCAGACCTAACAGTCCAGGGGCTCCTCAAACAATAAAGCCCAAGCGGGTGTGCAAATAGCACCTTCTACAAGGTGTCAGGCACAAAGGCCAGGATCATTGGCCCGCTGCCCTAACGATTGTTCTTAGATAACCAAATAAGGCCGCGCCATCGACACATTCCCCCTATACGGTATCACACCGTATGTTAACAGGATGAACCACGTTGGCTAGCACCGGTAAATCACTCACGCCTGCGTGCAGAGCCAAACCCCGCCCTTAGAAGCGGAGATCATACAGCTGCCAGAGTAGCAAGTCGCGCATGCCTGTCAATATTTTGATATGACAACCAACTATCCGGACACCAACCGAGGAGTCCGGGCTGCTTCTCGAATAGCGGCTAGGGTCACCAGGGTCCGATCAGGAACCTTTGGAGCAACCACAGGAGGACGTTCGGCGGCCTCCGTGCACTTACCTTCACAAACTAACTTTTATCCAGAACAGGTTTGGCGGCGTGAAGTCGGCCCGGACACACAAGGACAGGACCATGCAGGTAGACGGCAATTCGGATTCACCTTCGATCCACTCACAGCCCCCTCCAGTTCGGCCACCACAGGTTCCGCGAGCAAACCATCTCTTTTTCATAATCACAAATCGCATTCATATGCATAGACATATCATATTACTGCAATGCATAGACTTAACTAAACATGCATCGGTCGTCGTTTATCATCGACGCCTCTTCGCCATAAAAGTGGCAGCCACGGTTTGTGTTACGCCCGGTTATGCTAGGGGCTCCACAGTACGGCAATAAAGTCCGACCACCTTCTCGGTCGCTCGGCACCCCGAACTTATAGCACTATATGCATCAGCTCCGAATCATGTCTTGGGTCATTGGTTGGGTTTGCCCGGCTCCCATGTTTTGGTACCTTACGTTCCGTTCCGTCGGCTAAGGTAGCGCTGGGAGAACTACTGCAATTGTGTCCCGGATCTGCCGGACGAGCACCTCAGTAGGGAAAGCCGAAAACCGACTGTCATGATGCGGCGAGAGCTGGTCAGCTGTTCGAGAGGTTGCAAAATCCTTAAAGATTTATTCCGCATAGCGCCACTATAAAATGCAGATTGCGATGGATCGGTCTACCGATCAGGCGCCAATAGAGCCCCTAGTCCGGCCTTCCGGACACTAGGGGCTGCGTCGACCATACTCGAATTCCTATGGCTAAGTGAGAGTAGTAAAGCCCTATAATCCGATTGCCTGGTTCGTGGTAAGAAACACCTCCTTATAAGGACCCAACCATGGGATAAAGAGTGTTCAGAAATACCCCGAACACCCCCGTACTTCTCATGTGGGGGCTGAAGCCGACGACTGGCCAACTCTCAGAATTTACATACAATAAACAACCGCAAAGGAAAAACATATGTTCAAACCAAACAGGCAACATATAGTAAAAGTGCCATTATCTGATATTACAAACGTTGGCAAAAATGCCCTCAGGGAAATATAATGTCTTTGGTGCACTTATCCGCTGCCAGGCGGGCACCCTTCATTACACCTTCATAATACAGTTCGGGCTTGCTATGCTCCTTACCCTCTGGTGGCCCCTCAGTTATTAGCTTTTCCGCGTCAAGCTTCCCCCAATGCACTTTTGCATGGGTAAGCGCCATTCGCGTACCTTCTATACAGACTGATCGCTTGATAATATCAAGCCGAGGACATGCGCCCTCAATCCGCTTGACGAGTCCGAAGAAACTGCTGGGAATTGGCTCTGCAGGCCACAACCAGATGATCAAGTCCTTCATGGCTAGTTCGGCCGCCTGGTGCAGTTCGACCAGCTACTTCAGCTGATCGATAAAAGGCACCGGATAGTTCGGCGCTAGATATTGCGACCAGAAGTTCCTCCCCGCAGACTCACTCTCCTCGGACCGGTAAAATTGGGCAGCATCTGATATGCTACGAGGCAGATCCGCAAACGCCCCTGTAAAATCAAGAATTCATCTTGCCGCTTAGAGTTCTCCACATTATAACATCATAACGGCCATAGATACAACAGGCCTTACCAGCTGCAACTTTCCGGGCCTCCTGAATGTCCCGTACAGCACCTCGGGCTTCTTCTCGAGCATCTTCCGCGGCTTGGAGAGCTTGGGCGAGTCCAGATTCTTTCCCTACTAGACTCTGCTCCAAGCTCTCGCTTTTCGTCACAGCATCCTGAAGCTCCCGCTCAGCTATGACGACCCTGGCCTCGTGCTTTTCACGCAGAGCCTGTTCGGCGGCAGCCTTCTCTTGGGTATCAGCCGCCGCCTTCTTCAGCGCCTCATATTCGGCACTCGCTCCTAGGGCGTATAACATAAATACTTTTCAATAAGCACACTTATTGATTTGTGCCCAACGCAAGACAATGTTCAAACATACCTTGCCTCTCCTCCAATTGCTTCTTCACACGGCCAAGTTCTTCTTCGGCCTGTTTCAGGCTCTCTTTCAGTTCGGACACTTCCGCATCATGAGCGGCCGTCCTCTCCGCAGACGCCTGTTTTCAAAAACATGGGTATACATCATTAAAAGTTCCCATTACAACTGAGGATTTGATCCCCTGCCCGGCTCTCTTTTTCCTGACAGTGTATCAGGGGCTACTCCTCATATCATACTAATTCTTTAAAGGTTCCTTAGAAACCATACCTCAAAGGCCTTTATAAGGCCAAGACATGACTCATTCAGCCCGCTTTCGGCAGCCTGAATCTTTCCAACCACCGCACCCATAAGGGTCCGATGTCCATCAATGACGGACGCGTTCTTTAACGCTGTCAACAGACCGCCTGACAGCTCGGTGTATGCTGAGGTGGCCGGCGGAGTAGGCAAACCTCCCTCCATGGACGATGGCCGCTTGCCCGATCCTGGAGCCTTAGGGGCCTCCAGAACTTTATCCGACCCCGAGTCTCTTTGAGACGACACTTCGATGTCGTGCACGGACTTCGGAAAAGGAGTCCCCGGAGGTGTCTCGCTCGCCACAACATTCGAGCTCAACAAATCCTACGATGAGGATTATCCGGCAGGAGACCTTGCCAGGCTGTATGAGATGTGGCGACAGTTAAAACTACTATACCCAGACAACCCTGGATACATAGGCGTATTCGGATTTCGGTTACTTACAATTTTCCCAGGGGCTGGGCCTCGGGATCCCACTCCGGGCTATTATCGGCATCCGGGGTGGATGCCTCTGGAGGGTAACCTCGCCCTCTCTTGGGCGACTCGGCCTCCAGGGACGGGGAAGCTACACGCTTCTTCCCGCCGGCAGAGCGAGGCTCGTCCTCCTCTGCCTCCTCCTCTTCGTCTAAGGAAGAAGTAGCGTTGCTGGAGCCTTCAGACCGGGTGTCCGGAGCCTCGCGACAATGGAGGCCACTCCGGGTCTGCTTGACCTGCTTGGAGGCCTCCTTCTTGGACGCCTTGTAAGGTGCAGGGATCAGCATCTTCATCAGAAGAGGTCCGGCCGGTTCCTCCGGCAGCGGGGCCGGACATTGTATCCGCTCCAGCCTTTTTATCCATCCCTAAAGTCACAATGAAGCATGATCAAAACGTCCCCCTCATGATATGCCGACTGAAGCCTGGAGGGACAGGGCGTGGATATAACTTACCGGGCTTGCAGAATGGGATAATAGATACCCCTGGTCCTCAGAAGAGTCCGACCATGATTTGGTGGACTTAAAGAGCACCTTCCAGATGTCCTCGTGGGAGGAATCATAGAGCTCCTGGAGGGTTTGGTGCTCGGTTGGGTCAAATTACCATAAAGTACAGGCTCGACGCTGGCAAGGGAGAACCAGGCGAACTAGCATCACCTGGACCACGTCAACAAGCTTGACGTCCTTGTCGACCATATTCCGTACACGCGTCAGGAGCAGCGATAGCTCATCAGACGAGCACCAGTTCGGGCCGTTCTTGGGCCAGGACGTAAGCCGCAGTGGAGCTCCTGATCTTAATTCAGGAGCTGCCACTCATTTTTCGCCGCGTGGTTCGGTGATATAAAACCACTGTTGCTGCCACTCCTTCACGGAGTCATTAAAAGTGCCCTTCGGCCAAACAACCTTGGGCATCTTGCTCACCATGGCGCCACCGCACTCGGTGTGTGCACCACTCCCCACTTTGGGCCTCTGAAAGTGCAACTATCCCTAGGTGGTTTTGGTAATTCATAACAACATATAGCTCATTGAGCTAATGCTATTCCAAGACTATTATTTCAGGAAAGCTCAATGAATGGCATGGCATGGATGATGAAAGTGGATCCCTCAAAATATCAAGGACAAAGGATTGGCTCAAGATCAAAAGCTCAAGACTCTTCATTTTACATTTTAGTGATCCAAGATCACATTGAGTCTATAGGAAAAGCCAATACTATCAAGGAGGGATGAGGTGTTGCTTAATGAGCCTCTTGCTTCAAGTGCTTAGTGATATGCTCCAAATACCCTCAACTACTTTCTCACATCCTCATATGACCTAAACCTAAAGTCAAAATCGGTCACACCGATTCTTTCTATCCGGCGCCACCGAGTTCAAATGTCATAGCCACTGCCACAAACCCTAGGCAAATCGGTCTCACCGATAGGGATCTCAGTCTCACCGAGATGGGATTGTAATCTCTCTGTTTCCCTTCGTAACGTTTCGGTCTAACCGAAATGAGCGATCGGTCCCACCGATTGCAATGTAAACTCTTTGTTTCCTTTTTGTAACATTTCGGTCTCACCAAAAAGAGTGAATCGGTCCCACCGAGTTCACCTGACCAACTCTCTGGTTAGCTATTTACCAAAATCGGTCTCACCAAGTTTGTGTAATCAGTCTCACCGAGATTACGTTATGCCCTAACCCTAACCATATCGGTCCTACCGAGTTGCATGTCGGTCCCACCGAAAACCCTAACGGCCACTAGGTTTGCTGAATCGGTCCAACCGAGTTTGTTGATTCGGTCCCACCGAGTTTGGTAAATTGTGTGTAACGGTTAGATTTTGTGTGGAGGCTATATATACCCCTCCACCTCCCCTTCATTCGGAGAGAGAGCTGTCGGTGTCAAAACCGGCGGATCTCGGGTAGGGGGTCCCGAACTGTGCGTCTAGGCGGATGGTAACATGAGACAAGGGACACGATGTTTTTACCCAGGTTCGGGCCCTCTCGATGGAGGTAAAACCCTACTCCTGCTTGATTAATATTGATGATATGGGTAGTACAAGAGTAGATCTACCACGAGATCAGAGATGCTAAACCCTAGAAGCTAGCCTATGGTATGATTGTTGTTCGTCCTACGGATTAAAACTCTCCGGTTTATATAGACACTGGAGAGGGCTAGGGTTACACAGAGTCAGTTACAATGGGATGAGATCTACATATCCATATCGCCAAGCTTGCCTTCCACCCCAAGGAGTGTCCCATCCGGACATGGGACGAAGTCTTCAATCTTGTATCTTCATAGTCTGGGAGTCCGGCCAAAGGTCATAGTCCGGTCATCCTGACACCCTCTAATCCGGGACTCCCTCAGTAGCCCCCGAACCAGGCTTCAATGACGACGTGTCCGACGCGCAAATTTGTCTTCGAGATTGCAAGGCGGGTTCTTCTCCAAATCGCATATACATGTTGAATAGTGTCCGGATTCTGGTGAATGTTGGGCTCCTTGGCTTCTGCGTCCAATAATGGCCATCTTCCACGTGTTAAACGAATGCGAAAAGCCAGGGTGTTTTTTCATTTACCTCCCTAGCTGCACAAATGAGCTGCCTATAAAAGAGACGGGGATTTAGATCCGAATCACACCATCCTCCCTTCGCGAGCTTTCATCAGAGCGCATTCGACAGAGATCCATTCCATCATGGCCGGTCGACGCAGCTCCTCCTCTCGCCCTCCCATTCCTCAGCCTGGATATTGGGAGAGATGCTCTATCCCGCATAGCAAGCTAGTGGCGCTCCAAGCCAAGGGGTTACTCCCCCCGGCCTACATGGTCCCGGTTCGAGCCGGGCTCGCCACCTATAATGGTGGAGAGGGCTCCTGGAGTTCTATGGCCTCCAGTTGCACAACCTTACGCCTGCCTCCATATTGCATATTGTGGGCTTCGTAGCCCTTTGCGAGCTGTTTTTGGGTATCGAGGCTCATTTCGTGCTGTGGAAGAAGCTGTTCTGCCTCGTGCCCCGTTCTCATGAGGGGTCGATATATCAAGTGGGTGGAGCCGAACTATGGCGCATCGCCGGGACCGGATATCTAGTCGGAACCCCAAAGAAGGTGTCCGAAGACTGGCCTTCAGAATGGTTTTATATAGAAGACGTCCCCTTGCCAGACCCTGTTCGGATCGGCCTCCCAGAGTTCGACAATGCTCCTATGAAGAAGCGCCTAAGCTGGCGTCCACGGAGCCCTTAGAGGGAAAGTGACAAGGACGTCCTTTACCTGATGAACCGGATAAGGTTGTTAGCCCATTCCGGACTGACCATGATCGAGGTCATGGCCACATGCATTATGCGGGGGGTGCAGCCGCTTCAATACAGAGGCCACCCCATGTGGGATTTCAACGGGGAGGACGACGCCACCCGGTGCGGCCGCAAGGGGCCGGATTCGGCTGCCACTCTAATGAAGATCTTGTCCTCTTTGTACAAGGGAGAAGAGGAGGAATTCCTCCGAGTCAACCCATGGGGCGGATTTTCTATGTACAACTCCAAGCTGGGTAAGCGAATACTTTCACTTGCCCATCCGTTTTCATATTCCCATAGTTAAGTACTTAGTCTAGAAAGTTCAACCCAGGAGCTACGCGAGACTGTAAAGGAGATAAACAGCCCTCCTCCACAACCCGAGGACCCGGAACGGTCCCTCGATTCGGACTCCCAAGAGGACCCGAACTTATGTGTGGAGCTGATTGATGGGGTGTTTCATCAATTGAGCAAGGACAACACCTTAATGGCCATTACGGCCGATTATCCCAGACTACTTCCCTCCTCACAAGTAACCAAGACCGAAGTCCGAACACTCTTAAAATGATTCATCCATGCTTATTTTTGATCACCGTATACCGATGGCGTCTTTGCAGGGGAGGTCTTTGAGGCGGAGGGCCGAGCCTGCGGTGGCTAGCCAACAAGGGGCATCGTCAAAGTCCGGCAGGCTGAAAAGAAGTGCGGTCCGGATTGAGATGCCGGCGCAACGGTAAGTCATGCCATTTTGTCCCTCGGGTTTTATTCCCTCGAGGCGTACCAATGCTCATGCTCTTTTCAGGAAAAAGAGCGCTCGCCGGACTATATCCGGAGAGGTTGCCGATCGCGCCTCCACCGTCCAGGCTCCAAGGCCAGGTCCGGAAGCGGAGGCGAGCACGAGGCGCACACCGGACGTTCCTTCGATAGAGGATGCAGACGGGCTGTCTGCCACCAATTCAGAGGTGGAGAGTGCCATGAACCACAGGCGTCGCCGGACAGTTCTTCGTGATGCTTGTTTCTCCCAAGAGGCTTTAGATGCCTTCAATACGGGAGATGCGTACCTCCGTGCAGCTCAAAATGGTCTAGCCAGAGCCACAGAGCAGTATGTAAAATACATACGGGTGAGAAAATTTGATGGTTATATATATCAGTAGCCCCTGAGACTTGAATCAGTTAGAATAACTGATTTAAGGATCATTTGTTATGCAGGATCTTACAGAAAAGAATACCCAACTGTCCCAGGAGCTGGAAGAGTGCAAAGCCCAACTTGAGGCCGCACTAGCCGTGGCGGGGGAGGCCAAGGAGACCCCCTCTGGTAATATATGCTTCAAAAGATAAGTATGTTGCGAAGTGCGGCAGGTGAAAAATTCTGACAACAACATTGCAGATGGTGCCGGAGTGGATCCAGACAAACAACAACTCTTACGCCGGTTAAAGGCCGGTGAGAGCGTGCTTACGAGGGTGAGGCAAGAGAAGAATAAGCTCCAAGATGCCAACACCCAGCTGGGCGAGGAGCTAAAGGACGTTCGTGATCAGCTGTTGGACTCCGTGAAGGAGAATCGACGGCTTCGACGAGGCATTTTTAGTAAGTGCTTGAACAAACTACGAAAAGAAGAGTTCGGCGAGGAAGTCGATTGACAGAGTTTTGTCTATAGGTATGCTGATAGGTCGACCTGCGGAGGAAATGCCCGGTTCTACGGGTGACCTTCTTCCCGAGCTCTCACAACTGCATGAACGAGTTCGGCAGGTGATGCAAGGCATCACCCAGGCCTTGTAGCCGTCCATCTCCATGCCCGAAGGCCTTGGAGAGCTTGCAGAGAAGCTGAAGGGAGCGCGGCGTCGCTTCCGATTATGGAAGATATTGACCTGCCGTCAAGGCGCCAGGGACGCCTGGGCCATGGTGAAGACGCGGTACACGAAGGCTGACCCAAACCACATGGCCGAGGTCGGACCTGTGGGGCTCGATGGGAAGGAGATCCCCGTCAGTTTAGTGTACGTCCAGGTAGAGTTGGCCGCCAAATATTCCCAATAGGACTGTAAACTAGACAGCCTATTGGATGGTATTGAAGAGGAATATACCCAGTCACATTAACTATGTAATCTAAAATGACATGTAAAATGCCTTCTAGCCGGATTGTAGATCGTTTTTCATGGCGGACCTTTTCGCTTCAACCTCGGGACCCGATAGTCCGGAGTGTGTCTGAATACCCTCTCGGTTATGTAAGAACCGGGGCAGGCGTGGAGACCAGGCGTAGGGGTCATTAGTGATTTATCAGACAAGTGCCCAACTAGTTATGTGTCACGCCCAATATGCGATACTATCCTAAAGAGACTCGAAGGTCCCACCAAGGATAGAGCCGCATATTGAAACGCTTTTGCAAGGTGGATATCATTACATCAACATTACATAATAGATAGGGATACATACAAGAGGCAAACCATGCCACATGAATACAACATCACCATACATAAGAGCATCATCCGACTACGGATGAAAACACAAACAGAAACTCAAACGACATCCACCCTGCTAGCCCAGGCTGCCGACCTGGAACCTATCCCTGATCGAAGAAGAAGCAGAAGAAGTACTCAATGCAAGATTGCAAATAGTAACAGTTCAGACTTTGCACAAAATAACATCAGGTTGCAATGTTTAGAGCTATCAAACAACATGTTACATGAACTCATCATGGCAAACAAAGGCATGGCATGAATCTACTAAATTCATAGAACAAAAGTCCTTTACTGACCATGAGCCAAAAAGGATCAGAAGATATGATGGCACCCATGTAAACATAGCAAGTTATAATACAGATTCATACATGACAGGAACAACAATAAGTAGGCATGTTGGTGAGCTTGTACCACTCACCACAGAGCAATACATGGCATGGCAATGCAACCAACAGTAAGAAGACATATCTATGAAGCTAAGCATGGCAAGACCAAGTTCATAGGGTGCATGTATCACTAACAACAAGCATGGCAACAACTCAACTTAATGTTAACAGGCTGACAACAACATTATTTAGCAACTTTGGAGCAAGATTAAAACAAACTAAAGCAAGCTAAAAATGCAACCAGGGGCATGGATGGATAGGGCATGACATGTAGAACAAAACACCCTTAGTGAACAACTCCAGATTACACATAGAATGACTTGTAGCAGCAGGTTTACATAGCATCACGAAATAACAGATTCAGCCTAGCAAAATAGTAACAGTAAGTACACTACTTAACAAGCTTGATTCACTCACCACAAGTCATTGCATGACAATATAAGCATAGCATCAGCAAGAAGACATGTTTATGAAACTACCCAAGGCAAAAACAAGTTCATAGCATGCAAGGATCAACTACAACAACCTTAGCAAAATTGAATAACATGTAAACAATCTGCTAGGAAACATTTTGTAGCAAAAGTAGAGCACTAAAATGACATGCTAGGCTACTCCATAATTGCAAACAGGGGCATGAATGGATAGAGGAAAACCATATGTTCAAAACATCCTTACTGAAGTATCTCAAAATATGCATGGATCTCTCTGTAGCATCATGTTTACATGGCATCAAAATAACAGCAGAACAGGGACAGAAATCAGCAACATCACGAAGCCTAGTTTACATGCTTGTGCTAGTCACCACAATGATCACAAAAATACATGGTAAGCACCTTTGTAAAGAAGACATGGCATAGTTCAAATCACATGTAGAGCTCATGCCCATAAGATGCACACAATAAATGTAGCAAAAATGACAAATGCACACATTCTGTTAAGAAACAGGAACTAACATTATGAAGCACTCTTTAATCAGAGATTCAGGCAGCTAGATGACCTCAAATGATCATGATGCAATGTAATGAAATGAACTACTCGTCGAGTCGAACAATTTGACATATTACACGCATGAAATGGAGCTACGGATGCAGAGATATGATGCGATCAACATGGCATGAAATATCACAGATTCGGGGACTTAGCAGAAAAATCAACCTCGTGGGAAAGTCAACGGGCACGGGAACCGAGGCTCACCAGAGTGGGGTCGCCGGAGCTGTGGCCAGGGAAGACGAGGGAGGGTCGGAGATGGCGGATCCGGGCCGGATCTCGCCGGATCCGGCCGAATCCCGGCGCGGGGAGGCAGAGGAGGCGCGGGCGAGGCCGGCGGCGGAGGGCGCGGCGGACGGCGGAACCAGCGGCGGGCTCTGGCGTGCGGGGTCGCCGGCAGGGAGGCGCGAAGGCGGCGGGGTTCCGGGGCGGCGCCGGGGACGCGAGGCGGCGGCGGCCCAGGCCGGCGCGGGCGGCAGGTGTCGCCGGCGGGGCGGAGCAGTTCTGGCGGAGGGGGTCGGTGGCTCGGGCGGCGGCGGAGCTGCAGGCCTCAGCGCGGGGCGCGGGCTCGCGCGGGCCCGATCCGGGTCCCGCGGGCCGCGCGGAGGAGAGAGGCGGCGGCGGTGGGCCACGCGACAAGGCGCGATTGGACGAGGCGGCGGCGCTGGACGTGTGCGGCGTCAGATCGGACGTGTCCGGCGGGCGAGAGGAGCGGGGTTAGGGTTTCGGGGGGAAAATGATCCGAAAATGGAGAGGGGAACACGTTTTTATAGGTAGAGGGAGCTAGGAGAGTCCAAGTGGAGCACGGTTTTCGCCCACACGATCGTGATCGAACGACCGAGAGCATGGAGGGGAGTTACATGGGTTTTGGGCCAGTTTAGAAGGGTGTTGGGCTGCAAAGAGAAAGGGGGTTTCGGGCTACGCGGTTAATCGTTGGAGTATCAAACGACCTCCAAATGGCACGAAACTTGACAGGCGGTCTACCAGTGCTATACCAAGGCCGCTTGGCAAACCTAGGGCCATTCCGAGAAAGTTTAACACCCGCTCACGAAGAGAGACAAGAAGGGGACACCGGGTGACATAGGAGAGCCGGATTGCAAAACGGACAACGGGGAAAATGCTCGGATGCATGAGACGAACACGTATGCAAAATGAGATGCACATGATGACATGATAAAATGCAACATGCAAGCAAATGACATGGCAACTAAGGCGAATAACTTCAGACACCTGGCGCATCGAATCCAGGGCGTTACATTATGTTATATTACATGGCTAGTAAGAAACATCTTCCAGGGAGAATAGTTCCGTTAAGGGTTCCTTTCCCTAGGAGGCATGCCCTAAAGTGCATGTCTGGACTGCGAAAAAAGCAGAAAAGCATCTGGGGGCGGATAAATAAACGAGGTAAAAAATCATCTTTTAGTTCACCGACCGAATATTCTCTTAAGAACGCTAGCTTTCGGCTTCACCCAGTCTGAGGTACACATCCGGCTGACCAGGCAGTAACAATCATAGAGGTGTTCCCTTTACCACCTAGCCGAACAATCGGGAACGTAGGGGTAAGCACAGGAGCCAGGCAACCCAGCTTGGCCAAAACTTAAGTCATATCGATGCATATAATGGTGAATAAAAGGTACATGCGGAAGTGTGACACATGTGTTGGGCATGAGGCCCATAGAATCAAGCTTCTGTTAAAGAAGCCCCTAGGTATAATGAGCGCAGATAGCGCGTCGATTGTTTGCGAACAAGGCGCAAACGAGCCCTCAAAGGTTGTAAGAGAAAAGGAGGGAGAAGGAGAGAAATATAAGAAAACTAATATGTAAAAAATGGATAGAAGAAGGAGACGAACACAGAGTCCAGCGCTTAGGCGTAGAATCTTCTTAGACGGGCTGCATTCCATGGGTTCGGCTCTAGTTGGTTATCCGAAGCATTTCACAGACGGTATGCTCCGCCGGTCAGGACTTGGTCGATTATGAAGGGACCTTCCCATTTGGGCTTGAGTTTGTCCTTTTTCTTGTCCGGCAGGCGTAGACCTAATTCATCAACATTGTAAGTTTTGGCATGTACTTCTCTGCATTGATATCTTCGAGCCTGCTGTTGATAGAATGCGGAACGGGCTTTTTCCAAGTCGCGCTCCTCCTCCAAGGCGTCCAAACTGTCCTGCCGATCGAGTTCGGCTTCTCTTTCTTCGTACATGCGCACGCGAGGTGAGTCATGAATTATGTCACAGGGCCAAACTGCCTCTGTGCCGTATACCATAAAGAATGGTGTGAATCCGGTAGTGCGATTCGGCGTGGTCCGTAGCCCACAGAGTACGGAGTCGAGCTCCTCTACCCAGTGCGTGTTAGATTCCTTGAGGGACCGCACTAGTCTGGGTTTGATGCCGCTCATGATTAGACCATTTGCTCGCTCGACTTGACCGTTAGTTTGTGGGTGATAGACCGAAGCATAGTCGAGCTTGATGCCCATGTTTTTGCACCAGAGTTTTACCTCATCGGCCGTAAAGTTCGTGCCATTATCAGTGATGATGCTGTGGGGGACGCCGTAACGGTGTACGACCCCTGATATTAAGTTTATCACTGGGCCGGATTCGGCCGTCTTAACAGGCTTGGCCTCTATCCATTTGGTGAATTTGTCCACCATGACCAGTTAGTATCTTTGTCCACCATGACTCCGGTGGTGCTTTTCTTATAAAGCTCTCCCTCATGGACTTTATAGGCTTTAGATCGCCGCACTATGCAGCGTGCCTCGTTTTGGTCCTCTGGAAGTTCCTGCCTAGTTAAGTAGGCTAGGAATGGTTCTTTCCACGGGTCAATGACTGCCATTATTACGTGGGCTGAAGATGTTACTTTGTTGGCAGAGCCTCCCGTTGTGTCAGAATGTTCGGTGTCAGGCGGTGCGGCTGGGTCTGGGCTGTCATTTCCGGATTCCCCTTCCCATGATACGATCGCTTGAACAACCTCTCCAAGAAAATGTGTGTGTGGGGGGGGGGACTGCATCGTGCTTTGCGCCAATGCATGCCAAGACGTCTGCTGCCTGATTGTTTTCCCGGGCTATATGGTGAAATTCAAGCACTTCGAATCGAGCTGACATTTTTAGGACGGTGTTGCGATAAGCTGCCATTTTTGGATCCTTGGCATCAAAGTCTCCATTTATTTGGGATATCGCGAGGTTCGAGTCCCCACGCACCTCTAGGCGTTGAATGCCCATGGAGACTGCCATCCGGAGACCGTGTAGAAGGGCCTCGTATTCGACTGCGTTATTGGAGTCTGTATACATTATTTGGAGTACGTATTGAACTGTATCTCCTATTGGGGACGTCAAAACGACGTTAGCCCCCAGACCAGCTAGCATTTTGGAGCCGTCGAAATGCATGATCCAGTTGGAATATGTGCCGTACTCTTTAGGGAGTTTGGCTTCGGTCCATTCAGCGACGAAGTCGGCCAAAACTTGTGACTTAATAGCTCGTCGTGGCTTGTAGGTTATGTCGAACAGGAGGAGCTCAATGGCCCATTTGGCAATATGGCTCATCGCGTCGCGGTTGATTATAATGTCGTTAAGAGGTACTTCGGAGGCTACTGTTATGGAACACTCTTGAAAGTAGTGTCGCAGCTTTCGGGATGCCATAAACACTGTGTACGCTATCTTTTGATAATGCGGGTACAATGACTTGCATGGAGTAAGGACAGTGGACACGTAGTAGACTGGCTTTTGAAGGGGGAATTTTTGTCCGTCCGTTTCTCGTTCGACGACGAGTACTACGCTTACAACGTGATGAGTTGCTGCAATGTACAATATCATTGGTTCGCTGATGTTAGGAGCGGCCAGGACCGGGTTTGTTTCCAATATGGCTTTTATTTCTTCGAGTCCAGCCGTGGCAGCATCCGTCCACTTGAAGTGTTCGGTGCGCCGGAGGAGGCGATAAAGGGGTAATGCCTTTTCTCCCAAGCGGGAGATAAAGCGGCTTAGAGCCGCCATGCGTCCAGTCAATTTTTGTATCTGTTTGAGGTCTTTTGGAATGTCCAATTGTGGTAGAGCTCGGATCTTGGCTGGGTTTGCTTCAATTCCTCTACCGGATACAATGAAGCCCAAGAGCTTTCCGGCTGGTATGCCGAAAATGCATTTTTCCGGATTAAGCTTGATGCCATATGTCCGGAGGTTATCGAATGTGAGCCTCAATCGTCTACTAGAGTTTCGACATGCTTGGTCTTGACGACCACGTCATCTACGTATGCCTCCACTGTTTTGCCGATCTGGTTTGCCAGACATGTCTGAATCATGCGCTGATATGTTGCGCTGGTGTTTTTGAGCCCGAAGGGCATTGTGTTGAAGCAGAATGGGCCGTATGGGGTGATGAATGCCGTTGCGGCTTGGTCTGGCTCTGCCATCTTGATTTGATGGTAGCCGGAGTATGCGTCGAGGAAACACAATGAATCGTGTCCTGCGGTGGCGTCCATAATTTGATCGATGCGGGGGAGGGGGAAGGGATCCTTTGGGCAGGCCTTGTTGAGGTCCTGGAAATCGATGCATAGGCGCCAGGATTTGTCCTTCTTTGGTACCATCACTAGGTTTGCTAGCCAATCTGGATGTTTTATATCTCTGATGAATCCGGCCTACAGTAGTTTGGCTAGCTTCTTTCCCATGGCTTGTCTCTTAGGTTCAGAGAAACACCGGAGAGCCTGCTTGACAGGCTTGAGTCCTTTTAGGATGTTTAGGCTGTGCTCGACCAGCCTGCGTGGGATTCCTCGCATGTCTGAAGGGTGCCAGGCGAAAATATCCCAATTTTTGCGTAGGAATTCTCGTAGTGCGGCATCTGCATCAAGGTTTAATTGTGCCCCGATGGAGGCCGTTTTTGTAGGGCCCGTTGGATGGACTTGGAATTTGACTATTTCGTCCGCCGGTTTAAAGGAGGTGGACTTGGACCTTTTATCGAGTATTACGTCGTCCCTGTTCACCATGGAGTGTAGTGCAGTTAGTTCTTCGGCCGCTAGGGCTTCAGATAGTGCCTCAAGGGCCAGTGCGGCTCTCTTGTTTTCGGCGCGGAGTGCTATGTCCGGGTCACTAGCAAGAGTGATGATCCCGTTGGGTCCGGGCATTTTGAGCTTCATGTACCCGTAATGGGGTATAGCTTGAAAAATTGTGAATGCCCCTCGCCCTAATAGGGCGTGGTATCCGGTGCTGAAGGGGGACACTTGGAACGTGACCTCCTCGGATCTGTAATTATCTGGCGTGCCGAACACCACATCCAGTGTGATTTTTCCTGTACAACATGCTTCCCGACTTGGGATTATTCCTCTGAAGGTTGTGTCGCTTCGCTCAATGCGGCTCCAGTCCATTTCCATTTTTCGAAGGGTTTCCTCATAGATGAGGTTCAATCCGCTGCCACCGTCCATGAGTACCTTGGTAAGTCGAAAGCCATCCACTATCGGACTGAGGACCAATGTGGCTGGCGCTCGGGCTGTTCAGAATTTTGGTTCATCACTGGCATTAAAGGTAATAGCCGTGTCACTCCATGGGTTTATTGTTGCTACTTGGTAGACTTCGGCAAGGCTGCGGAGTGTTTGTTTCTGCATATTATTTGATGCGAAAGTCTCGAAGACTGTTAATACCGTACTGATATCCCTGGGGTGGTGCTCTGTGAATTCTGGAGTTAAAAGCTCCTCGCCACTTCTGGCCACCTGCCGGAGTATCCAACATGCTCTAAGGCTGTGATTTGGTGCGGCGTCCTCTGTACTATGAATTTTACAGGGTCCATTGAGCCATCCCTCCAGTACGGTTCCATGCCCTATAGAGGGTTTTTGTTTTTTGGTGTTTGGCCCCGATGCCTGGCGATAATGCACCGGTTTATTTCGGACTGGGGTTGTATTCAGGGCCGGATCGTCCCAGGATTTTATTTCGGTTTTCCGGACACTTTCCATCACACAATATTTTCGTACTATGGATGCCAAGTCAGCGAAGCGTGTAATCTTAGGCGACTTATGGCATTGAGGATTCCGATGTCCGTGCAATTATTGCAGAAGAATGAAATTGCATCCTCCTCGCGACAGTCCTCTATCCTGTTCATAACCAGTAGGAATCTGGCCCAGTAATGGTGTACTGTTTCCGTGGGCTCCTGCTAGATTTGGGATAGATCCCTTATATTTGGGTGGGCGGGTGGAGTTAAATCCGGAACCTCGCCCGATCTGAGGCTCAGGGGCCGAGGAGTTTCCGACCTCGGAAGCTTAGGTTCTTGGATGTTGTCCAATGAATCTGGCCCGTTGCCTGACTTTAGGTTCAGGGCTTGAGTGACGTCCTCCCTTCCGCGGGTATCCGGTTTGGAGGGATCGGGAATTCGGACATAACTAGTCCTTAAGATAGATGAAGGCTTGCCGTATTGTTCCTCCACCACTCCAATGTGGTGGGTGACCTGGGAGAGTTAATCTCTCTCAGATCGGGTTTAAGCCCAATCTGATCGTAGTCTGTAGCGACTCCCAGGGCGGCGATGCGATCCAAGAGCTCGTTTAAGGAAGAGAGCTCCATCGGATCTAGCTGCTCGGCGAGTTCCGAGTTGACATGGAGATTGCTTTCGTTGACCCGAGAAGTCATCGTCGGCGCGGTGGCCGAACAGGCGGTCATAAGAAAACCGCCTAGCCGGAGAGTTTGGCCGATAGCCAAAGCTCCTTTAGCCACAGTGCCGTCTTTAAAGACGGGATGATGCATCCTTCCTGATGGCTACGGCACAACGGAACTCTCAATGAAAGCACCAATGTCGGTGTCAAAACCGGCGGATCTCGGGTAGGGGGTCCCGAACTATGCGTCTAGGCGGATGGTAACAGGAGACAAAGGACACGATGTTTTTACCCGGGTTCGGGCCCTCTCGATGGAGGTAAAACCCTACTCCTGCTTGATTAATATTGATGATATGGATAGTACAAGAGTAGATCTATCACAAGATTAGAGAGGCTAAACCCTAGAAGCTAGCCTATGGTATGATTGTTGTTCGTCCTACGGACTAAAACTCTCCGGTTTATATAGACACCGGAGAAGGCTAGGGTTACACAGAGTCGGTTACAATGGGAGGAGATCTAAATATCTGTATCGCCAAGCTTGACTTCCACGCCAAGGAGTGTCCCATCCGGACACGGGACGAAGTCTTCAATCTTGTATCATCATAGTCCGGGAGTCCGGCCAAAGGTCATACTTCGGTCATCCGGACACCCCCCAATCCGGGACTCCCTCAAGAGCCATTAGGATAAACCTACACTTCCAACTTACCAGTTCCGAGAGAGAACCACCTACTCATGTGTTGAGGCCAAGATATTCCATTCCAACCATATGAATCTTGATCTCTAGCCTTCCCCAAGTTGCTTTCCACTCAAACCTTCTTTCCGCCAGATCCAAATCCTATGAGAGAGAGTTGAGTGTTGGGGAGACTATCATTTGAAGCACAAGAGCAAGGAGTTCATCATCAACACACCATTTGTTACTTCTTGGAGAGTGGTGTCTCCTAGATTGGCTAGGTGTCACTTGGGATCCTCCGACAAGATTGTGGAGTTGAACCAAGGAGTTTGTAAGGGCAAGGAGATCGCCTACTTTGTGAAGATCTACCGCTAGTGAGGCAAGTCCTTCATGGGCAACGGCCATGGTGGGATAGAGAAGGTTGCTTCTTCGTGGACCCTTCTTGGGTGGAGCCCTCCATGGACTCGCGCAACCGTTACCCTTCATGGGTTGAAGTCTCCATCAACGTGGATGTACGATAGCACCACCTATCGGAACCACACCAAAAACATCCATGTCTCCAATTGCATTTGAATCCTCCAAACCCTTCCCTTTACTTTCTTGCAAGTTGCATGCTTTAATTTCCGCTGCCTGTATACTCTTTGCATGCTTGCTTGAATTGTGTGATGATTGCTTGATTTGTCCAAAGATAGCTAAAATCTGCCAAAGTCTAAAATTGGGAAAAGGTTAAGTTTTCAATTGGTCAAGTAGTCTAATCACCCCCTCTAGACATACTTCAAGGTCCTACAAGTGGTATCAGAGCTTTGGTCTCCATTTTCTTTGATTTCCATAGCTTTTGGTGGTCATAACCTTGGTTTCACAACCTAGGAGAGTATGGCGTCTAGCGAGGGAAATTATCACCGTAGAGGTCCTTACTTTGATGGTACTAATTTTGCTAGTTGGAAGCATAAGATGAAGATGCATATTCTCGGACATAACCCCGCCGTTTGGGCTATTGTTTGTATTGGCTTGCAAGGTGAATTCTTTGATGGGAGAGAACCGAACCGTGAAGCTAGTGCGGATGAATTGAAGATGCCGCAATACAACGCTCAAGCTTGTGATATCCTCTTCAATGGCTTGTGCCCCGAAGAATTCAACAAAATCAGCCGTCTTGAGAATGCAAAGGAAATTTGGGATACTTTGATTGATATGCATGAAGGTACCGACTCCGTCAAGGAATCCAAGTTGGATGTGCTCCAAAGTCAGCTTGACAAGTTCAAAATGAAGGATGGTGAAGGTGTCGCTGAAATGTACTCTAGGCTTGCTCTTATCACAAATGAGATTGCCGGCTTAGGGAGTGAAGAGATGACCGACAGATTCATCATCAAGAAGATCCTAAGAGCATTGGATTAAAAATATGATACCGTGTGCACATTGATTCAAATGATGCCGAATTACAAGAATCTCAAGCCAATGGAAGTCATTGGCAGAATTGTTGCTCATGAGATTTCGCTCAAGGATAAGGAGGAACTTCACAACAAGTCAAGTGGTGCTTACAAGGCCTCATGTGAAGCCCCCACATCATCAAGTGAGAAACAAACCTTCAATGAAGAATTGAGCTTAATGGTGAAGAATTTCAACAAGTTCTACAAGAGTAGAAGCAAAGAAAGAAGCTCTAAGTCAAGGTCCTACAATGACAACAGATCTTCTAGTCGAGAGCGCAATTGCTACAACTGTGGGGGACCCTGACTCTATTCCAATGAGTGTACGACACCCTACAAAAGAAGAGAAGATTCTCCAAAAAGAAGAAGTAGAAGAGAAGAATCACCACCAAGAAGAGGAGGAGTAGAGATGATCATTATGAATGAAGACCCTCATGGAGAAGCAAGGATTCGGAAAGGAAGGACAAGTCATCAAAGAGCTACACAAAACGAAGACATCAAGCTCATGTTGGTGAATGGGTATCCGGCTCCGACTCTGAACATCACTCTGGGAGAAGCTATCACTCCGACTCCGAATATACTCAAGAGGAAGGTGTTGCCGGTCTAGCACTTGTGTCAACCAACTCCTACGACATATTTGACTCACAAAATGAAGGAATTGGAACATGCTTCATGGCTAAAGGTCCAAAGGTAACTCATCCCGAGTATGTTGATTTCAATAGTGATGAAGATGACTTGCTAGGGGATGATGACTTACTTATTGACAACTCTAGTGATGAATACTATGATGAAACGTCAATTAATCATGCTAATCAAGATAAAACGAATGACAATGATAAGGAGAAGATTGAGCTTCTAACTAAAGAACTAAACACTCTTAAGTTAGGTCATGAAACTATCTTCGAAAATCATCAAGAACTTTTAAGGGCTCATGAGAAGTTACGCTTTGAAAAGCTCAATCTTGAGCAAGAGCATGAGTTCTTAAAGGCAATCAATGATGATCTTCACAAGAAAAGTTCTTCTTATATTGCCAAGCGTTTACTCTTATCTACTTACATGCCTCAAGTCAAGTCTAGTAACAAGAACAAGAAAGATCCTTCCTCTAGTAGTAACAACAATAATAATGCCAAATCCAATATTGTTGCTTCTAGTAGTTCTCTTGGTTCCACTAATGATTCTCTTAGCCAAGTTACACTTGAGCAAGAAAATAGCTTATTAAAGGGAATTATAGAGAAAGGTGTATACAAGAGCCTTGCCGGGAGTAAACAATTCGAGGAAATTGTACGCAAGCAAGGAAGGCACCGGAAGAATCAAGGTGTTGGTTTTGAACGAAAGTTCAATGCCAATGGAGTTGAGTGGGAAGAAGATCAATACCCCAAGACAAAGTTTGTTCCTCAACAAGAGAAGTATGATCCTACTTCCTTCAAGGGAACACAAGCACAAGATGATCTTCCACCACAAGACCACAAGAACAAAGGCAAGGACAAGCTTCTAGAGGAGATTGATGCATATGAAGAAGCACCTAAGGCCTTGGTCAAGTGGGTTCCCAAGACTACGTCAAGTTCTACTTCATCAAGTACGACTACAACTCCAAGGATTCCCATCAAGATGATGTGGATCCCGAAGAAGAAGAACTAGAGAGTTCTTGAGGGTGACTCCGCCAACATTCTTCACTCATATCATTATGGCAAGGACAAGTGCAATCAACTTCCACATCTTGCACTAGTTCAAGGAGTCACAAACCCTCATGTTGGTAAGGCAAGGGACAAGGTAACCTAATGATTTCATGGACATCATCTTGTGTGTGCATCACTCTATGTCTATGGATATTCTTGTTTGTTCCTTGTGGGACTAACCCATGTAGGTATGTTGAAAGTGAAACTCACTCCAAAGGATTGCTCCAAATGATCTACATCAACATTGAGCATCCACATCTTCAACACCTACATGAAGTCATCATCGACAAAACCCAAGGTTAGTTTATCCCTCTAAAAGGGGATCTCACATCTAGGGGGAGCTTAACTCTAAGAATTGAGTCAAAGCAACTCTAATGGTGTGAACACATCAATGCATTATGTAAAAGTGGTAACCCCACTTGAGCTTAAACGATGAGTATGACCTATGATCAAATGTTCTCATTTGACTCCTAAGTCAATATACTCATATATAGATGACCTAGTCATCGCCAATTGTTTGATAGATGCTAGAATTGGTTGTGCATGTTTTGCCACATATTTCATTTGTCATTTTATTGTGTAAGCATGTTGGTTGCATATTTTTCTCGTTCAAGGACATCCACTTGTTGTTTTGATCGATTGGCTTATTTTTCTTTGGCCAAGTGGATGGAAAAGAATGCCTAAGAACCTTCTCTAGCTATCTATGCTTTTCTCGTCTCAAACTCTATTCATGCTACATCACAAAATTTGATCAAGTCAGATTTGAACCACTCTGTGTGAGGAGCACTCGGAGTCCCCGATTCGTCGTAGACTTAAACTTCCAAAACTTCTTTGTGATTCTCGGTCTGACCGATTCATCCATTTCGGTCCTACCGAGATCACTAAGTCGATCTAGGTTTTCAATCTCGGTGCAACCGATTTGAACTTTTCGGTCACACCGAGTTGGTGTAACTGTATACAGTTATGCATCTCGGTGCCACCGAGTTGTTCCACTCGGTCACACCGACAGTGTCGGGCTATATATACTCACGTGCAAATTTTGGAAAATGTTCTCTGAAACTTTTCGCCCGCGCATAGCTCGCTCTGCCTACTAGGTCTACGGATCGTCGACTTCATCACCAGCCGCCTCCTGTCACTGGTCTCCGCCGCCGTCAATGGAAATCACCCCCGCCGTTGCCGTCGTAGCGAGTTCATCGCCAAGCTAGGGTATGAACTCGATCACAATGCTATCCTCGTCTGATTCCTAGCACATTGTGTTCATTATGCATCTTGCCATGATTGAAACACTCCTATCGAGTTAATACAATCCTTAGAATAGATGCGATTTGAAAATTTAGGGTTAGGTTTCCGCCGAAACCATCTCGGACCCACCGAGTTGAAAAACTCGGTCCCACCGATTTGGCTAATGCCATTGCACTAGTAAGTCTCGGCCTGACCGAGAATTACAAATCGGTATGAAAGATTTTAAAACTTTGTGAAATGCTAGCAGTCTCGATGCCACCAAACTGTGACTCGGTCCTACCGAGATCACCAGTTTACGTTCCAAAACTGCTTCGGTATCACCGAGTTTGAAAATCGGTTGATCCGAAATGCTTTCTGTGGAAAACTAAAACTGAATTTTTGAATCATCCTTTTGCAAAAATCTCTGTATTTTGTGATGCTCATCCATTCTATCTCATCTATAACTATTCACAGGGTCAGCAGTCAGTGATTTGCAGCATGTCAGACCAAAGTGACAGCCATAACAAGTCAGAAGAGCAGATTCACATGAGTGAGGGCACTAGTCCCTCTAGCCGCTTAGATGAAGGGAGCAGAAGCACTCCAAGCAATCTGCCTAAAGCTGCCACAAGGACAAGGAAGAAGAAGACCTCAGAATCTAAGGATGAGGATTATATAGCAGAAGAAGATGAGGCTACTTCCAAGAAAGTAGAGCTCAAGAAGGAGTACAACTCAACTGCAGTAAAGCCAGGCATGAAGATCAAAAGGCCTACAGGTAGACAACCAATGTCCAAAGCCAGAGTGTCCACAAAAGTATCTTTGGAACCCCAACCCAAAGAGCCTGCTGCAGCTGAAGGAAAGAAAAGGAAAGAAAGGGTCAAAAAGACCATGGCCAGAGTTGTTGGTGAACCTTCCATGATGGAAGAGGAAGAAGAGGTTGCTGCACCAGCACCCAAGGCACAAAAGCTGATGGGTGATGCTATAAAGTCAGGGGCTGCAACATCAAAGCCCAAAGAAGCACCCAAAGCTGCCCCCAAGCCAAAGATTGCACCAAAGAGGAATACCAAGAGTATACCGGCAGCTGAGAAGAACAAGGCCCCAATGCCTGATGTTGCTGCTGAGGAAGATGAAGAAGGGCAGGTCCTAAGTAAAGCCAGGCATGAAGATCAAAAGGCCTACAGGTAGACAACCAATGTCCAAAGCCAGAGTGTCCACAAAAGTATCTTTGGAACCCCAACCCAAAGAGCCTGCTGCAGCTGAAGGAAAGAAAAGGAAAGAAAGGGTCAAAAAGACCATGGCCAGAGTTGTTGGTCAACCTTCCATGATGGAAGAGGAAGAAGAGGTTGCTGCACCAGCACCCAAGGCACAAAAGCTGATGGGTGATGCTATAAAGTCAGGGGCTGCAACATCAAAGCCCAAAGAAGCACCCAAAGCTGCCCCCAAGCCAAAGATTGCACCAAAGAGGAATACCAAGAGTATACCGGCAGCTGAGAAGAACAAGGCCCCAATGCCTGATGTTGCTGCTGAGGAAGATGAAGAAGGGCAGGTCCTAAGGAAGCTCAAACCCAAGATTCCATACCACAATGATTCTCATCCTGTGGCTGAGGACATGAATATCAGGAGAGACTCAGGGTTGAGGCTATGGAGAATGACAGATCCATATGCCAGCAGGAGAAGGACTGCTGTTGATTACATGTTCCATACAAAGGAACATCAGGACTTCTATGAGACAATCTTGTTGGACAAGAAGCCCATAGTGTGTGATATGAGGTGGGTCGACTGGACCTACCTGAAGGAGAATGAAGAACACTATCCTGGAGTATACGACAGTTTTGTTGGTTGTGGAGTTGCAGATTTTGTTGGGCAGAAGCTCACCAACTGGAATGATGAACTCATTATGCAATTCTACTCCACAACACACTTCTATCCAGATGGCAGGATAGTTTAGATGTTAGAAGGTACAAGGTACCAGTCAACCATAGAGGAATGGGCAAGTCTGATCAATGCCCCCAAGGAGAGTGAAGATGACTTGGATGTCTATGCCAAGAATAAGATGGGACACAATACTATGTCACATATGTACAAGGAGATCCTAGACAAAGCTCTAGAGACTTTCTCGTTTGGGTCAGTCCAATTTCTTCTATCAGGGCTGCCTACGATCAACTGGATCTTAAGGCACACACTTTTGCCCAAGTCAGGTGACCAGAGCATGATCAGAGGGCATGCAATAAACTTGCTACACATATTTGATGTGCCACAGAAATTCAAGGTCATGAGCCTTATGGTAGAGACTATCAAGAGGACTGCAGCAGATCAAATGAGAAGTTGTGGATATGCCCCACAGATTTAGGAGTTGATTAACTCAAAGATGGGCACAGGAAAATATCTGTTGGATAAGGAACATTTTGCTCTCTATCCAGACTTTGAGGACAATCAAGTTCTCATGAATGAGAATGGACCATCATCAGTACAAGCTCAAGAGAAGAAGGAGAAGGCAAGGAAAGAGAAGGCTGCCAAGATGCCAACTCAAGAGGAGGCATCTGAGTACTTTTTAAAGAACAAGCAGGAGCATCTTGGTTACTTGATAGCATCAACACCGAGGATTGAGAAGGGGTTGGCCACCCTAACTCAAAATCAGGAGAGCCTGGAAAGAATCATGGAACAAAAATTCTATGATCTTGATGTCAAAGTAACTGAGATTCAGTCAGTTGTGGAGAAGCTTTAGGATGACATGCAGGAGAGGAAGGGCAAGACAACCACTGATGCATTTGCTAGAGTACCTAGAGGTCAGCTGCAGTGCCTGTGACAGACACTAGAGCCACATCATCTGCACCAGCTACAACTCCTACAGCTCCAGGGCAACCAGCTCCAGCACCAACTCCTCCAGCTCCATCTACATCGACTAAATCCTTCATTCTTGGAGTTATCCGGACACCACCACCTGAAGATCAAGCCT
Source organism: Triticum aestivum (assembly GCF_018294505.1). Lineage (NCBI taxonomy): Eukaryota > Viridiplantae > Streptophyta > Magnoliopsida > Poales > Poaceae > Triticum > Triticum aestivum. Next base: position 503,455,745 of record NC_057804.1, read on the forward strand.
GAGAGTCGATCTAGCACTATGCATTTTCTATGAACTTTTTGGTAACTTGTTGCCAAAGGGGGAGAAAAATGTATAGATCATAGGCTTCGAGAGAGAGAGTGTTGCTTTTATTCTCTCTTGCTTTGGTGGTTAAACTTTGTTTGCTTTTGATTGCTTGAGATACTATGCTATTATCTGTGAGACATTGATGATCATGTGTTTGATCATAAGCTACACTTATGCCTATTTGATGATATTATCTTACCTATCCTTATATGATCATTCACTTTGCTTGGTGATGAGTGCATGTATTTGATCTTCATTATTTTGAGCACTCCACCAAGATGTATGTGACATGGAAGAGTAACCCATGAGCCTAATTCCTTGTGCATTTGCAGTCCAAAGCAAATTTTAAATTATGCACAGATTTAGGGGGAGCTCTTGCTTATCACATACTTCTCAAAGCGACGATGTTTTTCAATCTTATTATCTTTTGTCGATGCTTTGATCTATATGTTGTCATCAATTACCAAAAAGGGGGAGATTGAAAGTGCAACTATCCCTAGGTGGTTTTGGTAATTCATAACAACATATAGCTCATTGAGCTAATGCTATTCCAAGACTATTATTTCTGGAAAGCTCAATGAATGGCATGGCATGGATGATGAAAGTGGATCCCTCAAAATATCAAGGACAAAGGATTGGCTCAAGTTCAAAAGCTCAAGACTCTTCATTTTACATTTTAGTGAGCCAAGATCACATTGAGTCGATAGGAAAAGCCAATACTATCAAGGAGGGATGAGGTGTTGCTTAATGAGCCTCTTGCTTCAAGTGCTTAGTGATATGCTCCAAATACCCTCAACTACTTTCTCACATCCTCATATGACCTAAACCTAAAGTCAAAATTGGTCACACCGATTCTTTCTATCCGGCGCCACCGAGTTCAAATGTCATAGCCACTGCCACAAACCCTAGGCAAAACGGTCTCACCGATAGGGATCTCGGTCTCACCGAGATGGGATTGTAATCTCTCTGTTTCCCTTCGTAACGTTTCGGTCTAACCGAAGTGAGCGATCGGTCCCACCGAGATTGCAATGTAAACTCTCTATTTCCTTTTCGTAACATTTCGGTCTCACCGAAAAGAGCGAATCGGTCCCACCGAGTTCACCTGACCAACTCTCTGGTTAGCTAATTACCAAAATCGGTCTCACCGAGTTTGTGTAATCGGTCTCACCGAGATTATGTTATGCCCTAACCCTAACCATATTGGTCCTACCGAGTTGCATGTCGGTCCCACCGAAAACCCTAACGATCACTAGGTTTGCTGAATCGGTCCGACCGAGTTTGTTGATTCGGTCCCCCCGAGTTTGGAAAATTGTGTGTAACAGTTAGATTTTTTGTGCAGGCTATATATACCCCTCCACCCCCTCTTCATTCGGAGAGAGAGCCATCAGAACAAACCTACACTTCCAACTTACCAGTTTTGAGAGAGAAGCACCTACTCATGTGTTGAGGCCAAGATATTCCATTCCAACCATATGAATCTTGATCTCTAGCCTTCCCCAAGTTGCTTTCCACTCAAACCTTCCTTACACCAGATCCAAATCCTATGAGAGAGAGTTGAGTGTTGGGGAGACTATCATTTGAAGCACAAGAGCAAGGAGTTCATCATCAACGCACTATTTGTTACTTCTTGGAGAGTGGTGTCTCCTAGATTGGCTAGGTGTCACTTGGGAGCCTCCGACAAGATTGTGGAGTTGAACCAAGGAGTTTGTAAGGGCAAGGAGATCGCCTAATTCGTGAAGATCTACCGCTAGTGAGGCAAGTCCTTCATGGGCGACGACCATGGTGGGATAGACAAGGTTGCTTATTTGTGGACCCTTCTTGGGTGGAGCCCTCCATGGACTCGCGCAGCCGTTACCCTTCGTGGGTTGAAGTCTCCATCAACGTGGATGTACGATAGCACCACCTATCGGAACCACGCCAAAACCATCCGTGTCTCCAATTGTGTTTGTATCCTCCAAACCCTTCCCTTTACTTTCTTGCAAGTTGGATGCTTTAATTTCCGCTACCTATATACTCTTTGCATGCTTGCTTGAATTGTGTGATGATTGCTTGATTTGTCCAAAGATAGCTAAAATCTGCCAAAATCTAAAATTGGGAAAAGGTTAAGTTTTTAATTGGTCAAGTAGTCTAATCACCCCCTCTAGACATACTTCAAGGTCCTACAACTTCACATTGAAAATCTTCAGCCATAGGCCGAAGTGAGGCGGAATCCGGAGGAAGGCCTCGCACACGACGATGAACGTTGAGATATTGAGAAAAGAGTTGGGGGAAAGATCATGAAAGTCAATCCCGTAATAATACATGACTCCTCGAACAAATGGGTGAAGGGGAAACCCGAGCCCGCGGACAAAATAAGGGAGGAACATGACCCTCTCGTGGGGCTCCGGAGAAGGGACAACCTGTCCTGCCGATGGGAGATGGTGGTCAATCTTCTTGGCCAAATACCCGGCTTCTCGGAGTCTCTTGGTATCCTTATCCCGGATGGTAGAGGCCATCCATTTGCCTCCTGCTCCGGATCCGGACATCTTGGGAAAACCTCTCTTCGATGGAGAAGAAGAGCGCTTGGGCATTGGGGCTCAAGCAGAGGGGAATGAGTTAGCGGAAGGAGAAGGCGTGGGTAAAAGAGGAAGATGCCCTATCTCTTTATAAGAGAAGGTAAAGAGCTTTTTTGCACCTCCCCACTTACCTAGTAGAACCCGCTAGTCTCCCACTCACCGCGATTAGCGGTACAGTTGGATTACCCATACCCGTATTGATGAGAATCCCGCGATGATGGGACACGATCTTCGCTTCGACAAGACCTGCTGAGGAAACCGCCTCGCGGTATACACTGTGGCTGGTTGTGGAAAAACGGTTCAAATAATGACCTGACTCTCATGGCATGTCACATCTTCTAAATGTTGTCAACTAAAGCATCATTCTCTCTATGGTGGTATGTGAAGATCATTTTGCAGATCCGGACACGACCTACGTGTTCGATGATAACCTTGGAGTATTCGGAGGAGGAACCCGCCTTGCAATGCCGAAGACAAGACTACGCACCGGACCCATCATCATTGAAGCCTGGTTTAGGGGCTACTGAGGGAGTCCTGGATAAGGGTGTATCCGGACAGCCAGACTATATTCATCGTCCGGACTATAGAAGCGTCAAGATAGAAGACTCAAGACTTCGGCTCGTGTCCAGATGGGACTCTCCTTTGCGTGGAAGGCAAGCTTGACGATCCGGATATTATGTTTCCTTCCTTGTAACCGACTCCATGTAAACCCTAGATCTCCGGTGTCTATATAAACCGGAGAGGATGGTCCTTAGAAGGCTGATCACAATTACAATCATACCATCATAGGCTAGCTCTTAGGGTTTAGCCTCTACGATCTGGTGGTAGATCTACTCTTGTATTCCACATATCTTCAATATTAATCAAGCAGGAAGTAGGGTTTCACCTCCATCGAGAGGGCCCAAACCTTGGTAAACATTGTGTCCCTTGCTTCCTATTACCATCAGCCTAAGACGCACAGATCGGGACCCCCTACCCGAGATCCGCCGGTTTTGACACCGACACCGAGTATTACCGATAAATAATATAGAGGTGGAAAATGTTTCCAGAGCTGTTAAACTATATAATAGAAGGATTAAAATAATTGGAACACTTCTATATTTAATTTAATATCAACGGGCCTTAAAATGCCAAATTGTAGAAGACAACTTGGGCCACAAGGGCCCAAGTCGAGGTGACACTAGGGGGAGGCCGAATCCTACTAATGGAGGAGTTGACTCCTCCCACTAGGCTAGCGCACCAAGGTGGGGCCTTCTCTCCTTGGTGGTTGCCCTCTCCCGCCCCTCCAACCTATATATCACTACAAGGAAACACTTCCGTGATGATACATGATTTCCATAGTAGGTCATGTTTTCTGTCATGCATGTACATTCAAGACGATTTTATGACAGAATCAAGATAGTCATACCGTGTTGTAGTAGAAGTGTGATTACCCACAAGTATAGGGGATCAATTGTAGTCCTTTCGATAAGTAAGAGTGTCAAACCCAACGAGGAGCAGAAGGAAATGACAAGCGGTTTTCAGCAAGGTAATGTCTACAAGCACTGAAATTATAAGTAACGAGTAGTTTGGTAGCAAGGTAATTTATAACGAGCAAGTAACGGTAATGGTAATAAAAGTGCAGCAAGGTAGCCCAATCCTTTTGAGGCAAAGGACATGCCAAAACGGTCTCTTATCAGAAGCAAAGTGTTCTTGAGGGCACACGGGAATTTCATCTAGTCACTTTCATCATGTTGGTTTGATTTGTGTTTGCTACTTTGATAATTTGATAAGTGGGTGGACCGGTGCTTAGGTGTTGTTCTTACTTGAACAAACCTCCTACTTATGATTAACCCCCTCGCAAGCATCCTCAACTACGAGAAAAGTATTAAGAAAAAATTCTAACCAGAGCATTAAACTTTTAGATCCAATCGGTCCCTTACGGAATAGCGCATAAACTAGGGTTTAAGCTTCTATCACTCCCGCAACCCATCATCTAATAACTACTCCACAATGCATTCCCTTAGGCCCAAATATGGTGAAGTGTCATGTAGTCGACATTCACATGACACCACTAAGGGAATAACAACATACATATCATCAAAATATAGAACACATATCAAGTTCACATGATTACTTGCAACATGATTTCTCCCGTGACCTCAAGAACAAAAGTAACTACTCACGAATGCTAATAATGCTCAAGATCAGAGGGGTATTAAATAGCATAATGGATCTGAAAATATAATCTTCCACCAAATAAACTATATAGTAATCAACTATAAGATCTAAACAACACTACTAGTCACCCACAATCACCAATCTATAGTTCCGACACAAATATTGAACGAAAGAGATGAACTAGGGTTTGAGAGGAGATGGTGCTGTTGAAGATGTTGATGGAGATTGCCCTCCCCAAGATGGGAGAGTTGTTGGTGATGATGATGACAATGATTTCCCTCTCAAGGAGGGAAGTTCCACCGGCGGAATCGCTTCGCCGAAGGGCAAAAGTGCTTCAGCCCAGGTTTTGCCTCGAGACGGTGGCGCTTCGTCCCGAAAGTCCTCCCCTTATTTTCTCTAGGTCAAAATTACTTATGTACCAGAAGAGGGGCACCGAAGGTGGGCTGAGGGGAGCACAACCCACCATGGCACGCCTGGGCTCCCTGACGCACCCAGGTGGGCTGTGCCCACCTGTTGGGCCCCCTCTGTTACTTATTTGCTCCAATAATTTTCATTTATTCCATAAAAATGCTCAGGAAGTTCTGTTGGGAAACGTAGCATGCAATTTCAAAAAAATTCCTACGCTCATGCAAGATCTATCTTGGAGATGCATAGCAACGAGAGGGGAAGAGTGTGTCCATGTACCCTCGTAGACCGAAAGTGGAAGCGTTAACTTAACGCGTTTGATGTAGTCGAATGTCTTATCGAGTCAACGAATCAAGTACTGAACGTACGACACCTCCGAGTTCTGCACATGTTCATATTGATGACGTCCCTCAAACTCTTTATCCAGTTGAGGCATGAAGGAGTCGATGAGTTTCGTCAGCACGACAATGTGATGAAGGTGTTGGTGAAGTGATCCGTGCAGGGCTTCGCCTAAGCACTACGACAATATGACCGGAGGAGTAAACGATGGAGGGGGCACCGCACACGGCTAAGACAATTGTGTATCTTGGGGTGCCTCCCTGCCCCCGTATATAAAGGAGGAGGGGAAGAGGCCAGCCACAAGGGGCGCGCCAAGGAGGGGGGAGTCCTACTCGGACTCCACTCCTAGTAGGATTCGCCCCCCCTGTCGTTGTCAAAACCGGAGGATCTCGGGTAGGGGGTCCCAAGCTATGCGTCTTGGGATCAATGGTAACATGAACATGGGATTTTACCCAGCTTCGGGCTCTCTTAATGAGATAATACCCTACATGCTGCTTGATTGACTTTAATGAGTATAGGGGTTACAAGACTTGATCTACCCCGAGATCATATGTTGTGGTCTAAACCCTAGAGGTATGATGAGCAATGTCATAATCATCTATCAACTAGCCTGGCCTCGGTTTATATAATGTACCAAAGGCCTAGGATAACAAGAGTCCTAGCTGAATATGCCGGTGGGGGAGGAGTCCTTGTCTTGATCACCAAGTCTTGTGGAATCTTCCTTGTATGCGGCAGCTGTCCGAAGTGGACCATGAGTACACGGTCATGGGGGTCCTCGGCCCAATCCAACTGATCGGGAGACAACATGGTGAGTACCCCCTGATCCAGGACACCGTCAGTAGCCCCCTGAACCGGTCTTCAAGTTGGGGACGCTCCTCGATTCTTCCGAACTGTTCTTCAGCTTTGGTCGTTGGTCTTGAAAATGGGTTCAACAAATCTCCTTATCTTCGATCTTGAGGATCACCAAAGTGCATCCGAAGAGTTTACACATCGGGTATCCGAGGATCCCCTTTAAGTTTACAACCTTTATCAATGCCTTGTTATTTTTATGCCACACCTCGGGTTTGAAGTTGTTCCCGGGCGGCAGTGTCCTCTTGCGTCTGAGCTCCCACGCCGGACTGCATTCGAGGTATCTTTTGCAGCCGAGCACCAACGCCAGACTGCTTCTGAGCTCCAACGCCAGAATGTATCCGAGGCCCAACGCCGGACTGTGTCCAAGCTCCAACGCTAGACTGTATCCGAGATGTCATAGATCATCTTGGGTCAAAAAAGTTGAAGGAGTTCAGCTGAGCTTAATGCCGGAAATGCCCCCTATGGAGCGAGCCACCGTGTCCAAGCTCCAACGCCGGACTGCTTCCGAGGTGGTGCACCACCCCTGACTGCGGGCTGATTTTTTGATTGGTGCAATTTATTCTCTGCCGAGGTATATAGCCAGTAGCCCTCAAGGTATGTGTGTCGGTCTAAAACCCGAGATGCACCTGAAGGAAAACATGAAACCGTTGATCCTAGTAGCCCCTGATACTCAGGTCGATGCGCGAAATCGGTTTGAGGATCAACTCCTAGCTCGGCAGCATACATAGGAATAGAAACATAGTGTAATATATTAGAGATAATAGTGATCCGCGAACGGGCCATTGAGAGAGGGTCTTGAGAAGTTGCCGTAATATATTAGCTTGATGCCATATAGGTCCATATGGTACCTATTGTTGTCCAAATACGCATTCGCGCATAGTTCGGTAAAGCCGGACAGTGGGCACTTTGAATTTTCTGCATTGAACAGGAAATGCAGTAGCCCCAGAGACACTCGTCGGGTGGCAACACCAGATCAGGGGATCGATGTGCCCCTTTAATACTTATAAATAATGAGCGCCAAGCCCAGTAGCCCCCGAGCCTTAATGTGGGCACGAGTGGCCAAATTAAGGATCGATATCCAAAGTAGAACCACAGATTATGTGTAATGGTTCTATGTATCCAAGTACTCGACATCATTAGTGCTCGGATCCGCATTGTACAAAACTTTGTTGGACCGACCATCGGCTTCAACCTCTTTGGCCAGCAGCCGGGGAGTGTTTGTCCTACTTTACAAAGCCTTTATGAGGGCAAAGATTTACGGCAAACAAGGCAATCTGGTCATACGGTTTTATAAACAAAGGTACGCGGAGAGATATGTTATATTACGTAATGTAAGAAACATCTTCCAAGGAAAATAGTCCCGCTATCGGTTCCTTTCTTTGGGTTTTCATGCTTATCATGATCATGAAACCTCACCTTCGGTCAATGTGGGAAGAAAATATTGAGGATTTAGTTCGGGGAAAGTTCCCGAACTCTATGTTATTAATGAACCAAAATTTTCACTTCCGCCGTTGCCGACCAATGTGATCCTTTAAGGTTGCTAGCTTTTGGCTTCACCCAGTTTGAGGTACTTACTCGGATGACCCGGTAGTAACAATCACAGAGGTGCTCCCTTTACCACCTAGCCAAACAATCGGGAACGTAGTGGTAAGCACAGGAGCCAGGCAACCTAGCTTGGCCAAAATCTTAAGCCAAATTGATGCATATTTATGGCTTTATAACAATGTTTAAGGAAGGCGGCCCTTGTATATTAAATACAAATGCTGATGATATGTTTATTTTGACTCCATTGCAACCGTTTATCAGTTGAAAGTGGCCCATCATCGGCTTATACCCCTTTGTAGATACTACGCAGGGTGTTTCCGCAATAACAAGAAAACCCTTAGCCAACGTCTCGGTGCCTGAAGGCGGTTGTGTTAGCGGAAACGAGGCAATCGGATATGCGGGCTTTATTACCTTCACTTAGTCATAGGAGCTTTAAATTGGGGAAGCTAGCTACAAGCCCCCGGTTATTGTTCGGCGATAGCCGAGGTCAAGCCATATATACTTCGGCTAATGTTATGAATGGCCCATCATTTGACATAGTCATTGGATTGCTGACCAGTTTACGCTTATTGTGACAGTCAGTTTTCGGCTTTCTCCACTTAGGTGCTTAACCATGCGAGATGGAAGCACAATCACAGTGGTTCTCCCTTTGCACAGCTAGCCGAACAAAGCGGAACGTAGGAGGCAAGCACAAGAGCCGGGCAACACAACTATTGACCGAAGACACAATTCGAAACCGATGCATATAGAGCAACATCCGAGAATGTTTTTGTCGAATCTCTAAAGGTGTCTAGCGCTGTACTGTGAGACTTATGCGAAAAAACACAAACAGTTTAAAAGTGCCAAAATCTTGGAAAAACAAAAAAAATGCCAGTAAAAACATGACGTCCGAACAAGATCAGGTGTTCGGTGCCAATCCGAAAATTGGAAAAAAATCGTGCTTCTATCGCCCAAGAAGATAACACATTTACAGCTCGTATATAAATTTTAAGAGCCCCCAAGTGACTTGGGCAAAATGATTTTATGTATGATGATTGGATGTACCGAAGCACTTGTATCATATCTGTGTTCACCCAAACTTTATACGCGTCTTAACCGACCGTCGGCTTCTCCCTCTTCGGTCAAGTACCGAACAGTGTTATGTACTCCCCCTGTCGAGAATATCAACGGTGTTTCCGATAACCTGGTAATCAGGCCATAAGGCTGTAACAGACAAAGCACACTCAGGGAAATTATGCTATATTACTGACAAAGTGTAAGAAGCATCTTCGAAGAAAATAGTACCCCCACCGATACCTTTCTTCAGTTGCTCATTGAGGGAGTTCCGGACTAGGGGGTGTCCGGATAGCCGAATTATCATCATCGGCTGGACTCCAAGACTATGAAGATTGAAGATTGAAGACTTCGTCCCGTGTCCGGATGGGACTTTCCTTGGCATGGAAGGCAAGCTTGGCGATACGGATATGTAGATCTCCTACCATTGTAACCGACTCTGTGTAACCCTAGCCCTCTCCGGTGTCTATATAAACCAGATGGCTTTAGTCCGTAGGACGAACAACAATCATACCATAGGCTAGCTTCTAGGGTTTAGCCACCTTGATCTCGTGGTAGATCCACTCTTGTAACACACATCATCAATATTAATCAAGCAGGACGTAGGGTTTTACCTCCATCAAGAGGGCCCGAACCTGGGTAAAACATCGTGTCCCTTGTCTCCTGTTACCATCCGCCTAGACGCACAGTTCGGGACCCCCTACCCGAGATCCGCCGGTTTTGACACCGACATTGGTGCTTTCATTGAGAGTTCCTCTATGTCGTCACCGATAGGCTCGATGGCTTCTTCGATCATCATAAACGACGCAGTCCAGGGTGAGACCTTCCTCCCCGGACAGATCTTCGTATTCGACGGCTTTGCACTGCAGGCCAATTCACTTGGCCATCTGGAGCAGATCGAAAGCTACGCCCCTGGCCGTCAGGTCAGATTTGGAAGTTTGAACTTCACCGCTGACATCCGCGGGGACTTGATCTTCGATGGATTCGAGCCACAGCCAAGCGCGCTGCACTGTCACGACGGGCATGATTTAGCTCTGCAGCCGGATAGTACCCTAGAGGCCGCACTTGAGCCCGCTCCGACCTTCAATTCGGAGCCGACTGCGCAGATCGAGGACGGATGGCTAAACACCACCTCGGGGGCTGCAACCTCTACGGCGATAGAGCCGAACACTGACCTTGTCCGTCACGAAGCTCGTGACTCCGAGGTGCCAGACTCCTTGCCGGACTCCGAACCTCCCGCGCCCCCTCCGATCGAATCTGATTGGGCGCCGATCATGGAGTTCACCGCAGCGGACATCTTTCAACACTCACCTTCCGGCGACATCTTGAGTTCGCTAAAGTATCTCTCGTTATCAGGAGAGCCCTGGCCAGACTGCGGTCAGGATGATTGGGATGCGGACGACGAAGAAATTCAAAGCCCACCCACCACCCACTTGGTAGCCACTGTCGACGATCTAACCGACATGCTGGACTATGACTCCGAAGACATCAACGGTATGGACGACGATGCCGGAGACGACCAAGAACCAGCACCCACCGGCCACTGGAAAGCCACATCATCATATGACATATACATGGTGGATATCCAAAAGGATGGGAATGGCGAAGGAACAGCGGAGGATGACCCCTCCAAGAAACAGCCCAAGCGCCGGCGTCAGCGGCGCCGCTCTAAATCCCGCCACAGCAAGAATGAAGATTCCGGCACCGGAGATAATAATACACCGGATAGTGCCGAAGACAACCCACTCCAGCAAGATCCAGTACAGGAGGATGGAGACGCCAGCCCTCATGAGAGAGCGGTAGAAGAAGAGGTAGAGGATTATATGCCTCCCTCCGGAGACGAGGCAAGCCTCGACGATGATGAATTCATCGTGCCTGAGGATCCCGTCGAACAAGAGCGTTTTAAACGCAGGCTTATGGCCACGGCAAACAGCCTCAAGAAAAAGCAGCAACAGCTTAGAGCTGATCAAGATCTGCTAGCCGACAGATGGACTGAAGTCCTCGCATCCGAAGAGCATGAGCTCGAACGCCCCTCCAAAAGCTACCCTAAACGCAAGCTGCTCCCCCGATTAGAGGAGGAGGCGTATGAACCCGCATCACCAGGAGACAATACGGCTGACCGACCACCCCGTGGTCGCGACAAAGAGCCTCTAGGCCCTTCACTAGACCCGTACCCCGGCATCGCTCGAAAAGCAGAAGGCCACTGGGGAACACTCCGGACTTGCGAGAAATATTGGAGGATAGGGCAAGACAATCAAGATCGATCTATGGATCGCGTGGGCGACCCATGATACGTGACGACAACCGTCGCGCCGGACACAGTAAGTCCGGCCGGGCCGAACAAAATAGACAAAGCTCTTTCGAGCTCCGTCGTGATATCGCCTAGTACAGAGGCGCCGCACACCCACTATGCTTCACAGACGAAGTAATGGATCATCAAATCCCCGAAGGGTTTAAAACCGTGAATATTGAATCTTACGATGGCACAACAGACCCCGCGGTTTGGATCGAAGACTATCTCCTTCACATCCACATGGCCCGCACAACAGACCCCTCAAGCTTAAAGGACCAACCCGGCATTGGCTTAACAGCTTGCCAGCAAAGTCAATTGGGAGTTGGGAAGACCTGGAAGCCGCATTCCTCGATAACTTCCAAGGTACGTATGTGCGGCCACCAGACGCTGATGACCTAAGCCACATAATTCAGCAGCCAGACGAATCGGCCAGACAATTCTGGACACGGTTCTTAACCAAGAAAAACCAAATCGTCGACTGTCCGGATGCGGAGGCCCTTGCAGCCTTCAAGCATAATATCCGCGACGAGTGGCTTGCCCGGCACCTGGGACAGGAAAAGCCGAAATCCATGGCAGCCCTCACATCACTCATGACCCGCTTCTGCGCGGGTGAGGACAGCTGGCTAGCACGCAGCAACAACCTCAGCAAAAATTCTGGCAGTACGGATATCAAGGACCGTAATGGCAGGTCGCGTCATAACAAAAACAAACGCCGCATTAACGGTGAAAATAGTGAGGATACGGCAGCCAATGCCGAATTCAAAGGCTCCAAACCCGGTCAGCGGAAAAAAGCCATTCAAAAGAACTACTCCGGGTCCGTCCAATTTGGACCGAATACTCGATCGCTTGTGCCAAATACATGGCACCCCCGAAAAGCCAGCTAACCACACCAACAGGGACTGTTGGGTATTCAAGCAGGCAGGCAAGTTAATTGCCGAAAGCAATGACAAGGGGCTGCATAGCGATGACGAGGAAGAGACCTGACCGCCGAACAATAGAGGACAGAAGGGTTTCCCCCCACACGTGCGGACGGTGAACATGATATACACAACGCACATACCCAAAAGGAAGCGGAAGCGTGCACTCAGGGATGTATACGCGATGGAGCCAGTTGCCCCGAAGTTCAATCCATGGTCCTCCTGCCCGATCACTTTTGACCGAAGGGACCACCCCACCAGCATCCGCCACGGCGGATTCGCCGCATTGATCTTAGACCCAATCGTCAATGGATTTCACCTCACCAGAGTCCTGATGGACGGCGGCAGCAGCCTGAACCTGCTTTATCAGGATATAGTGCGCAAAATGGGCATAGACCCCTCAAGGATTAAACCTACCAAGACGACCTTTAAAGGCGTCATACCAGGTGTAGAAGCCAATTGTACAGGCTCAGTTACACTAGAAGTGGTCTTCGGATCCCCGGATAACTTCCGAAGCGAGGAGTTAATCTTCGACATAGTCCCGTTCCGCAGCGGCTATCATGCCCTGCTCGGACGTACCGCATTTGGAAAGTTCAACGCGGTGCCGCACTACGCATACCTCAAGCTCAAGATGCCGGGCCCTCGAGGAGTCATCATGGTCAAAGGAAACACCGAACGTTCTCTCCGCACGGAGGAACATACAGCGGCTCTCGCGGCAGAAGTACAATGCATCCTCTTAAGGCAATTCTCGAGTCCGGCCGTTAAGCGGCCGGACATAGCTAAGGGGGCCGGAGTAACCTACAACAAGACCACCTGGCACGTTCCGAGCACGCGTAGTAGTGCGGCCCCAACCCCAGCGCCTGTAAAACGTCAAGACAGGTCCTTCGCATACACCATTACGCTCTGAAGATACCATGGGCATGGGGAGAGGGGCGCGACCACGATAGGCCCAGACTGCGGCTCAACCACACCATGGGCTCTCAAGTGTGTTGTTCTTTTTTTTCTTTTTCCTTTTTATTTTTACCCACAGGACTCCGTTCGCCAGAGGCCCTGTCCGGCAGTAGACCTGCCGAACAAAGGATGCAACAGCCAGGGGAAAAGAAAGGCTACAACGAATATCCAGGTGGTCTCCATTACGAGCATTAAATCGTTTTATGCACCATTCCGCAGCCTACCCCTGGAGAGGGACATGTTTAACAGTCCCATCCCTTGCTTATCGCACCATTTGTATCGTTCTGCACTTACAGCAGTTTTTCTTGAATAAGTAATGCAACACCTTTTTGCTTCTAATTGCATTTCTCTTTTATACATATGTTCATTTGTGACATGTCGCATCCGTACGTTTTGGTATGGCTAAATACTCCAGGGGCTTATGTTTCCTGCATCATGGTGTGATAAGTCCGAACACTTTCACAAGTGCGGCACCCCGAACTTATAGCATTATATGCATCAGCTCCGAATCATGTCTTGGGTCAATAGTTGGGTTTGCCCGGCTCCCATGTTTTGGTACCTTACGTTCCGTTGTATCGGCTAAGGTAGCACTGGGAGAACCACTGCGATTGCGCCCCAGTTGAGCTGGGTTAATGCCTCAGTGGAGAAAGCTAAAACTGACCGTCATGATGAGGCGAGAGCTGGTCGCTGTTCGAGAGGTTTTTTGCGAGTCCCTAAAGACTTATGCCGCTTAGAGCGAGGAGCCGGTTTTTGTCCGGCCCAGGCGTGGATAGCGCCCCAAATTCGGCCTTCCGAAGACTAGGGGCTTCGCCGAAATTTAAAATTATAGAATTATATGGCTAAGTGAGAGTGTTCAAGCATTATAAGTCCGTTGCCTTGTTCGTTGTGTTGAGCGCCTCCCTAGATGGACCCAAATATGGGAACAAGAGTGCTCAAATTTATCCCGAACACCCCAGCACTCGTGGCATGGGAGCTGAAGCCGACGACTTGCCATCTCTCAGATTTGATAAACAGCCGCACGGAAGGTAATATTTTAAATTAAAATGCATTGCTTAGCGCAAATGAACTAAGTTTTCAGCGCACAGGATAACAAAATGCGAGTCTACTCAAATATTACATTTTTTGAGCACTCACCCGCAATAGTGCGGGCGCCCTTCAACACACTCTTATAATACATCTCGGGCGTGCGATGCTCCTTGCCCTCCGGTGGCGGTCCGTCACGAGCTTCTGGGCATCCATCTTGCCCCAGTGCACCTTTCCGCGGGCAAGGGCCCGACGGGCACCTTCAATACAGGCGGAGTGCTTGATGACTTCAACCCATGGGCACGCATCCACCAGCCGCCGCACCAGGCCGAAGTAGCTCCCAGGCATGGCCTCCTTAGGCCACAGCCGAACTATGATGCCCTTCATGGCCTGTTCGGCCGCCTTGTGGAGCTAGACCAGCTGCTTCAGCTGGTCGCTAAGGGGCACCGGATGTCCGACCTCAGCATATTGAGACCAGAAGACCTTCTCCTTCGAGCTCCCCTCCTCGGCCCGGTAGAACTCGGCAGCATCGGACACGCTGCAAGGAAGATCTGCGAACGCTCCTGGAGAGCTCCGAATTCGGGTAAGCAACAGGTAATTAACACTCACATGCTTACTTTGCATGAAAAATGCCTTACCCGCCGCTATTTTCTTCAATTCCTCGATTTCTTGGTGGGCCTTGTAGGCTTCGGCCTTAGTGGCTTTGGCACTCTCAAGAGCCGTTCCAAGCTCAGACCCTCGAGTCTTCGAGTCACGCTCCAGGCTCTCATGTTTTTTCACGAGATGCTGGAGCTCTTGCTGTACCTCCGCCACCCGCGCCTCCTGCTTCTCTCGCTCGGTGCACTCCGCGGCCGCATTGCGTTCGGCCACGGCCACCGCCTCTTTCAGGGTCGCCACCTCGTTAGTGGCCCCTGCAATAACCACGTTATCCTTGTCATTCTTTTTGCAACCAAAATCCTTTTCTGTAAGGTACAATTTTAATAAGGTGTTACTCACCTTCCTTGTCCTCGAGCTGCTTCTTGGCACGACCGAGCTCGTTCTCGGACCGCTCGAGGCTTTCCTTCAAAGTATTGACCTCTGTAGTCAGTGCGGCAGAGGTCAGTAGCGCAACCTGCAATCCCATATTGACATATTTATTATGACTCCTGCGTATATCTTCGTAAGATCCTCAGTCCGACTTTTCTTTCCGAACACCGAACCGAGCATCAGGGGCTACTGTCTATGCGGTACTATTTTACATATATCAAAATTCTTACCTCAAAGCCTGTTAGAAGGCTGCTGCAGGCTTCGGTCAGCCCGCTCTTTGTGAGCTGCACCTTCTGAATCACCGCACTCATAATAGTGCGGTGTTCCTCTTCGATGGAGGCGCCATTAAGCGCCTCCAGCAAGCTATCCGGTGCCTCTGGTTGGACGGAGGCTGCCGGCGTCACGGTCTTGCCCTTCTTACGAAGGGGCCGCCCGCCGGACTCCGGAGCCACTATGGGATCCGGAGCCGAGTCCGGTGCAAAGTCCGGGAGGTTGTCCTGCGACACCTCCGGGGCCTCCTCCTCCTGGCGGGTCCCTTCCCAGGATCCCACCTCAGCATCGTCCATGTCATAGGGGGTGGAGGCGGTCGGAAGAGAATCCATATCCGACATACCTAAAGACCCGCTCGACGAAGCGGGAAGATCGTCCTTGGGCGGACTGCAGGGTTGTATGCGGCATTAGAAAGACATTGTGTGGCAAAAAATAAAAACCATGAAGTTATTCGGGAGTCCGAATACTCACGATCTCGCAAGGGGCTTGGCCCTTGGAGGCCAGTCCTCGTCGTCGTCACTGGCGTTGGCAGAGCAATCCGGGGAAAGAGTTTTTCCCTTCTTGGACCCTTCGGCCTCCCGCGTTGGGGAGGCCTTCCTTTTCTTCTCTCCCCCCACTGGGGGAGAGGCCTTTTTCTTCTCCTCCTCACCTTGGTGAGAGGAGTCGGCCTCGGAGTCGTCATCCGATAGCACCTGAAAACGGGAACTCTTCCGAGTCCCCGTGGCCTTCTTCTTGGCCTTCTTCTCCGGCACCACGTGGGGTGCCGGAGCCAGCAGCCCCGTTAGGCGGGCATCCACTGGGTCCTCTGGCAATGGGGCCGGGCAAATAGTCTGTTCGGCCTTCGCCAGCCAGTCCTGTCAAAGGTAAAGGGAGTTTAGATCCCGCATAGAGTCAAACTACATAAAACGAGCGTTCCGTAAAGGACAAAATCACTTACCTCATCAGCCGGACGCTGCGAGCTGAATCCGCGATCTTCGGTAGCGGATGCGGGAGCTTCGGCGCCCTTGAACATCACCTTCGAGACATCTTCGTACGTAGTGTCAAAGAGCCTGCTCAGAGTCTGGTGCTGCGCCGGATCGAACTCCCACATGTTGAAACCCCGTCGTTGGCACGGGAGAATCCGGCGGATGAGCATGACCTGGACTGCATTGACAAGCTTGAGCTTCTTGTCCACCAACTTTTGGATACAGGCTTGGAGTCTGGTCAGCTCCTCCGAATCACCCCAGATCCGTCCACTCTCTATCCAGCAGGTGAGCCGTGTAGGGATGCCAGATCTGAATTCGGGGGCCGCTGCCCATTCAGGGTCATGCGGCTCGGTGATGTAGAACCACCCCGATTGCCACCCCTTAATGGTTTCCACGAAAGTGCCCTCCAGCCAAGTAACATGGGACATCCTGCCCACCATGGCGCCTCCTCACTCCGCTTGGCTGCCCTTCACAACCTTTGGCTTGACGCTGAAGGTCTTGAGCCACAAACCAAAGTGGGGCTGGATGCAGAGGAAGGCCTCGCACACGACGATAAACGCCAAGATGTTGAGGATGAAATTCGGGGCCAGATCATGGAAATCCAGGCCGTAGTAGAACATGAGCCCCCGGACAAAAGGATGGAGTTGGAAGCCCAGTCCGCGGAGAAAATGGGGAAGAAATACTACCCTCTGATGGGGCCTGGGGGTGGGGATGAGCTCTCCCTCGTCGGGGAGCCGATGCGCGATGTTGCTGGACAAATATCCTGCATTGCGCAGCTTCTGGATCTGCCCCTCCGTGATGGAGGAGGTCATCCACTTGCCTCCCGCTCCGGACATAGTTGGAGAGGGTTGAGGTGAGAAGTGCGGACTTGGGCGCTGGAGCTCGAGTTCGCAGAGATGGATAAGCCTAGGAGGAAGAAGGCGCAGGTAAAAGGGTTGGATCTTTATCCTGTTATATGGACGGACGAAAACATGCGTCCCCACCGGCCTGATAAAACTCGCTTATCCCCCAAGCGCCGCAAATCAATGGCGCGGTTGGGTTACTCACGTCCGTATTGATGGGAATCCCGCTTCGCTAAACGCGCTGAGGTGGTACAATGAAAACAATTCGAATAAAGGCTTGGTAGTGGTGTGACGAACCGCCACGAAACGCGTCAGCAGATTGAACTTGTGTAAATGTTATTCTCTCTACGGTGGTATGTGGAATTTATTTTGCAGAGCCAGACACTATCTTGGTGTTCACAATCTTCTATAAATTATTCGGAGGAAGAACCCGCCTTGCAATGCTAAAGACAACATGCGCGCCAGACTCGTCGTCATTGAAGCCTGGTTCAGGGGCTACCGAGGGAGTTCCGGACTAGGGGGTGTCCGGATAGCCGAACTATCATCATCGGTCGGACTCCAAGACTATGAAGATACAAGATTGAAGACTTCGTCCCGTGTCTGGATGGGACTTTCCTTGGCGTGGAAGGCAAGCTTGGCGATACAGATATGTAGATCTCCTACCATTGTAACCGACTCTGTGTAGCCCTAGCCCCCTCCGGTGTCTATAGAAACCGGATGGCTTTAGTCCGTAGGACGAACAACAATCATACCATAGGCTAGCTTCTAGGGTTTAGCCTCCTTGATCTCGTGGTAGATCCACTCTTGTAACACACATCATCAATATTAATCAAGCAGGACGTAGGGTTTTACCTCCATCAAGAGGGCCCGAACCTGGGTAAAACATCGTGTCCCTTGTCTCCTATTTCCATCCGCCTAGATGCACAGTTCGGGACCCCCTACCCGAGATCCGCTGGTTTTGACACCGGCACTCATTATTACTATGAGACTTGTGCAATAGATTTTTTGTACTCATGAGTTCCGTTGTGTGCCGACCATTATTGAAAATAGTAATAGCGCTAGCTTTCGGCTTCACCCAGTCTGAGGTCTGGCTCGGATGACCCGATCGTGACAATCGCAGAGGTGCTCTCTTTACTCCCTAGCCAAACAATCTTGAACGTAGGGGTGAACACAGGAGCAAGGCAGCCTAGCTTGCAAATCGCTTAGGTTAATATGGTGCATATTATGGTGTAATACACAAACAAGGAATGAAGCTGTACAAGTATAAACATATGCAAGAGAAAAAGTTCCATCAAGGGAGCCCCCAAATAAATGGGGTATTTGAATATGTGCGCCACAAACAAAGTTTTGATAAGGAACTTTGTCACAAACAACTTTGTGCCAAAAAGTATAATGCTTGGTCGAACCGAACAAAATTTAAATTTGAAAGTTTTTGAGCATGAAAGCAACTTAGCTGGTTAATGTGTTCGGTGTTAATGACGCGATTCGGGCTTGTGGCGAGACGAAGACGCCCATTGAACCGACAAGGTTCGCAGTCCTCGGCATGGCCGAGGTCCCAGCCCCCAGGCTCGAGGTGTCCGAGCAAGGAGTTCGGCATTCCGTAGTAGTGACCATGTAACACAGTCAAAATCGATTACCTGCACAGATAAAACAGTGCTGTCCAGGAAATAATAATAATATATATAATCCTTGAATAATTTCTTTACGCAATAATAATTTCTTTAAAGGGATGTGGCCTGGCGCTGAAGCCAATGTCGATGCAGGGTGTCGGCATGACGCAGTGAAGGCGTGACAAAGCCTGAATTTGCAGGGTGGTCTGAGTTTTGGATGCGGCGTTCGCCGAACTATGTATGGAAACTGACCGAACCACCACGCGACCGTTTTTAATGTGGCCACCATTTGATAGACCTATGTAATGATGATGGAACAAACTAGAGTAATAATACTTTAAGAAAAATAAGCCCAACAAGCAAAAATTGTTAGGATTAATATCACCTGGTTTATTTGTTGTAGTAGTCCGAAGAAAAGCGACTCCCAAAATTGGGAATCGATCTGCACACCCGTTGCCTGATGGGCGATAAAGCGACGGCATGGCGATGCTGGCAAGGTTGGCTTACCGAGGCAAAGCCCCCGGTCCAGCTAACGTGACGAAGCTGGTCGGCTGGTGACACCGAAGTCACTGTAGTATGTTGATGAAGAAATAGCTAAGTCCCTGGTCTAGCCGAGGTGACGGAGCAGGCCGGTGAGGAGTTGTTGCAACTGCCATGTCAGCCGAGGTGTTGAAGTACTTGAGTGTGACGGACATTGGCTCGAAGAGGCAACAGTGCGGCCATGCTGACCCATGTCGTAACTTGTGACGTGGTCAATGCTGGCTTGATGAAGTGACCGTGTGACGATGCTGGTGTGCCCGCTCCGTGTAATCCATGTATCAGCGATGTTGGTGAAGATTTATCATTCACAATGCCGAACTATTGTTCGGCTGGCCGAGATGATGATCCGAAGAAGTTGAGCTCGGCTTAATAAAGCGACGACGTGTCAAGCGCAGGTCAGCCGCCGTGGAGTGATGTTGTCGAGCCGGTTTGACACCGGCGCGATGGTGAAGATCGTATTGTAAAAATACTTTTAATATTAATGGGATGTGTTTGAGAATAAAACACAACACCCCATACAAAAACTTCCTTCAAAAAGGATGTGTGAAATCCTGTTCATAAAGAAGATGAACTCGGGTCAGATTCGTTCTCGCGCAGAAAACAGATCCGAAAAGTGATGCACTAATCGGAAGGTTCCCGGAGTTTGGACGGTCGGATCGAGCTGAATTTTTGACAAGTGGTATATATAGGAATTCCGCAACCGATAAATGGTTGGATCTTCCAGAGGACGTCCGAGCTATATGCTGGACACCACGTTCCAAACTCGTCCGGATTCTCGTCCAGATTCAACAGGGCTCCGGTATATCGGAGATTGCCGGAGATTCCTCCATTGGAACTCGACGAAATTTTGCAGGGTTGTTGTAGAATTAATTCCTCATAATTCCACCGAAGCTATCATTTAAGCGGCACTCGAGGAGGCGGTGGTGGCGGATACGAGTTTGCTGTCCAGAAAAACAGCACGATCGCTCGAAGGCAATGTTGACGTTGAGCCCCCGAGTTCCATGGATGGTTCCTCCATGATCTTGATAGAGACCGGAGTTGATGTTGATGAAGGCCCTCATACGAACATGACGATTGGAGGTAGGGTGTAGTCCTCGGTCAAGCCAAGGTGACCAGTCGAGCGGGTGATGAAGAAGCCGACGTCGCAGTTGATCTGCAGTCGAGCCATTGATCCTTTTGCCGATCACACAACGGAACTCTCAATGAAAGCACAAATATCGGTGTCAAAACCGGCGGATCTTGGGTAGGGGGTCCCAAGCTGTGCATCTTAGGAGCGATGGTAACATGAACACGGGATTTTACCCAGCTTCGGGCTCTCTTAATGAGATAATGCCCTACATGCTGCTTGATTGAATTTAGTGAGTATAGGGGTTACAAGAGTTGATCTACCCCGAGATCATATGTTGTGGTCTTAACCCTAGAGGTATGATGAGCAATGTCATAATCATCTATCGACTAGCCTGGCCTCGGTTTATATAATGTACCAGAGGCCTAGGATAACAAGAGTCCTAGCCGAATACGCCGGTGGGGGAGGAGTCCTTGTCTTGATCACAAAGTCTTGTGGAATCTTCCTTATATGCGGCAGCTGTCCGAACTGGCCCATGAGTATACGACCATGGGGGTCCTCAGCCAAATCCAATTGATCGGGAGATGACGTGGTGAGTACCCCCTGGTCTAGGACACCGTCACCCCCCCATTTTTTCCTTCTCATGGAGGGGGAAAAGGGGAAGGGAGAGGGATTAGGAGAAGGAAAGGGGGGTGTGCCCCCTCCCCTAGTCCAATTCGGATTCCCCATGGGAGGAGGGCGCGGCCACCCCTTGTGGGCTGCCTCCCCTCTCCCCTATGGCCCATGTAGGCCAAACAATTCCCCGTGGTGTTCCGGTAACTCCCAGTACTCCGAAAAATATCCGAACCTTTCCGAAACCATTCCTGTGTCCGAATACTATTGTCCAATATATCAATCTTCACCCATCAACCATTTCGAGACTCCTTGTCATCTCCGTGATCTCATCCGGGACTCCGAAGTACCTTCAGTCACCAAAACACATAACTCATATAATACATATCGTCATCAAACGTTAAGCGTGCGGACCCTACGTGTTCGAGAACTATGTAGACATGACCGAGACACCTCCCTGGTCAATAACCAATAGCGGAATCTGTATGCTCATCTTGGTTCCATATTCGACGAAGATCTTTATCGGTCGAACCGCAATGTCAACATACGTGATTCGCTTTGTCGTTGATATGTTACTTGCCCGAGATTCGATCGTCGGTATCCTCATACCTACTTCAATCTCATTACCAGCAAGTCTCTTTACTCGTTCCGTAGTGCATCAGCCCGCAACTAACTCATTAGTCACATTTCTTGCAAGGCTTCATATGATGTGCATTACCGAGAGGGCCCAGAGATACCTCTCCGATAGTTGGAGTGACTAATCCTAATCTTGATCTATGCCAACCCAACAAACACCTTCGGAGATACCTGTAGAGCATCTTTATAATCACCCAGTTAGTTGTGATGTTTGATAGCACATAAGGCATTCTTCCGGTGTCCGGGAGTTGCATAATCTCATTGTCGGAGGAATATATATTTGACACGAAGAAAACAGTAGCAATAAAACTAAACGATTGTTATGCCAAGCTAACGGATGGGTCTTGTCCATCACATCATTGCACTAATGATGTGATCCCATTTATCAAATGACAACTCATGTCCATGGCTAGGAAACTTAACCATCTTTGATCAACAAGCTAGTCTAGTAGAGGCACACTAGGGACACAGTGTTTTTTCTACGTATTCACACATGTATCAAGTTTCCAGTTAATACAATTCTAGCACGAATAATAAAAATTTATCATGAATAAGGAAATATAAAATAACAACTTTATTATTGCCTTTAGGGCATATTTCCTTCAGTCTCTAACTTGCATTAGAGTCAATAATCTAGATTACATTGTAATGAATCTAACACCCATGGATTCTTGGTGCTGATCATGTTTTGCTCGTGGAAGAGGCTTAGTCAACGGGTCTGCAACATTCAGATCTGTATGTATTTTGCAAATCTCTATGTATCCCTCCTTGACCAAATCATGGATGGAGTTGAAGCGTCTCTTGATGTGTTTGCTTTTTGTGAAATCTGGATTCCTTCGCCAAGGCAATTGCTCTAGTATTGTCACAAAAGATTTTCATTGGACCCGATGCACTAGGTATTGCACCTAGATCGTATATGAACTCGTTCATCCAGACTCCTTCATTTGCTGCTTCTGAAGCAGCTATGTACTCCGCTTCACACGTAGATCCCGCCACGATGCTCTGCTTGGAACTGCACGAAGTAATAGGTCCACCATTCAATAAAAATTTGTATCCGGATTGTGACTTAGAGTCATCTGGATCAGTGTCAAAGCTAGCGTTGACGTAACTATTTACGACAAGCTCTTTGTCACCTCCATAAACGAGAAACATATCCCTAGTCCTTTTCAGGTACTTCAGGATGTTCTTGACCGCTATCTAGTGATCCACTCCTGGATTACTTTGGTACCTCCCAGCTAAACTTATAGCAAGGCACACATCAGGCCTGGTACACAACATAGCAAACCTGATAGAACCTATGGCCGAAGCATAGGGAATGACTTTCATTTTCTCTCTATCTTCTGAAGTGGTCGGGCATTGAGTCTAACTCAACTTCACACCTTGTAACACATGTAAGAACCCTTTCTTTGACTGATCCATTTTCAACTTCTCCAAAACTTGATCAAGGTATGTGCTTTGTGGGAGTACTATCAAGCGTCTTGATCTATCTCTATAGATCTTGATGCCAATATATAAGCAGCTTCACTGAGGTCTTTTATTGAAAAACTTTTATTCAAGTATCCTTTTATGCTATCCAGAAATTCTATATCATTTCCAATCAACAATATGTCATCCACATATAATATTAGAAATGCTATAGAGCTCCCACTCACTTTCTTGTAAATACAGGCTTCTTTGAAAGTCTGCATAAAACCATATGCTTTGATCACTTCATCAAAGCGTATATTCAACCTCCAACATGCTTGCACCAGTCCATAAATGGATCACTAGATCTTGCACACTTTGTTATCACCTTTAGGATCGACAAAACCTTCTGGTTGCATCATATACAACTCTTCTTTAAGAAATCCATTAAGGAATGTAGTTTTGACATCCATTTGCCATATTTCATAATCATAAAATGCAGCAATTGCTAACATGATTCAGACAGACTTAAGCATCGCTACGAGTGAGAAAGTCTCATCGTAGTCAACGCCTTGAACTTGTCGAAAACCCTTTGCAACAGGTCGAGCTTTATAGACAGTAACGTTACTGTCGTGGTGGGCGCACGGCAGATGCCAAGGGATGGCTAAAGAGAGGAGGAGGCTCGAGGGCACTTGTGGGCTTGGGAGGCGAGGTTGATATGCGCGGGCGCGGGATGCCGGACATACCCAGGTTTGGGGCTCTCCGAAGAGATAACACCCCTAGTCCAGCCAAGTTTAGTTGGATGGTCGATAGTACAATGTCGCTCCTGGAGCTGTATCGAGGAGGAAGGAGGCTGGCCGAGGCTCGGGCTGCTCCTTCTCCCTGGTGTTGCTAGGTAGTGGCTAGTCCTATCTTGATTGCTTTATCTCCAGTGGCTTTGCATGCCGGGGATCTCACGTATCATGCCGTGCCCCTGTGGGCGTGGACTACTGGGGGGTTTTATAGATCAACCCACCCAGGGTTACAATGGTAATAGCCGAATCGGTGGGTCCGTATTGTCGGCGTCCGGGACACGGGGTAGGTCCCACTTGGGGGCTTGTGGTTTGCCGGGTTCCCCTAGGTGCGGGCCCCGCGTGCCTAGGGGGACTGTGCGCCGTCTTGTCGATCGTCATGGCGTGGCCGAGTCGAGCCGCGCACAGTGTTCTCCGTCAGGCCGCCGCTTGCTGTCGTCAGCGGTGAGGGCGGGAACACTGTTGCCGTGCCAGCCCTGGTCAGCGGGTAGGTAAGGGGCACTGTTGCCACGCTCTGGCTGACCACGGGCATGGGCGGGGGCACTGTAGTCTTGGTCATCGGTGATTGAGGTCTCGTCCCATCGTACGGCCTGGATGGGACGGGAGCTGACCCGTGGCTGGGTTGCCGTGGACGCCACGGGTGGGTTGGCTTGCTGGGGAAGCCAAGGTTGCGCCGGGTTGAGTTGCCTTGCGCCAGCCGCTGCGGCCGGGTCGACGTACCTTGCCGAGTCGAGGGTCTTGGCCGGGTTGCGCGCCTTGCCGGGTCGAGCGACCCGGCCTGGCGCACGCCGGTTTGCGGGGCGATGCGGGCCCCGCTGTTTTTTAAATAGATCCGGGTTCCGTTGCCTGCCTGGGGTTCATCCCCCCGACAGTAGTCCCCGAAGCTGTGAAGGTCCGCCGTCTTCGGATGAGTGGGCCTTCACAGCTTCCCCCTTGAGCAAGGCGGAATCTGCGAACGCCGGGTCCGGCAACACCCACTGTGTGCCGGTTTTCTCGGAAACCGGATCGCGGCATCCCGGCCGTGGCGGGAACCGAGGAGTCCGTCGAATCTTGAGGCGATCCCTCGGGCTTCGCGCAGGCGCCACGTGGTGCCCGGAAGTCGGAGGGGCCTGACAGGCCACGCGCGTGACGGGACTGGGCGACGGGCCGGGGCCCGCCGCCGCGCGCCCTTGGCCACGCGTGCGGATTTATTGCGGCGTCTGGGGGCCGGTTGCACTTCCCCGCGCAGTTAGTGCGTGTGTACGTGCGCACTTATTGCGGGGTAGTGGAACGAGCGCGTGCAGACGATCCCACTCCCCCACGTTTGAACCGGGGGTTATAAATTGAGGGGGGCAAGGGGGCGGCGGACATTATTCTCGCTCGCGCCCTCCTGTCCCCCTGCTCTCGCTCTGCTTCTTGCCATCGACGCACAGCTGCGCCTGCGGCCTTGAGCAGAGACCTTCTCCGTCGTCCTTCTTCCTCTTCTTCTTCCGGTGATGTCGCTGCCGTCGGGCTCCTGGATGGGCTCGACCGTCACCCCCGACGACATCACCTACCTTCGGTCCTCGCGGCACCTGCCGCGGGAGACGGACGTCGGCGTCCGTCTGCCGCACGGCGAGCAGAGGCCCCGGCCCGAGGGGCAGGAGCGCGTCGTCTTCCTCACGCATTTCGAGCGTGGCTTCGGGTTGCCGCGAGCACTTTCTTCCCGCGGGTTCTTGGAGTTCTTCGGGCTCCAGCCGCACCACCTTCGGCACCGGTGCCATCGTCCAGCTCTCCGGCTTCGTGACCCTGTGCGAAGGTACCTGGGGGTCGAAGCCCACCATTGATCTCTGGGCACGCTTCTTCTCCTTGAAGCAGCAGGGCCGTCGGCCTGGAGAGTTGCCGACTGCGGGCCGCCGTCATCTCGAAGCGGTCGGGGGCGGACTTCCCCAAGATCCCGCTCGAGGATTCTGCCAAGAAGTGGCAGAACTCCTTCTTCTACGTCCGCAACCACGGCGCGGACCACATCAACCTTCCCCCCTTCGCCATCGCGCTGCGCCGGGCGAAAACAAACTGGGGCTACTCGCTCCAGCGCCCGTCGCAGGAGATTGTCAACCTCTGCGAGCGGGTCACGGTGATGAGGACGCAGGAGGGGCTCACTGGCACTGACCTCCTTGCCGCGTTCATCACCCGCCGGTTCTCCGCTTTAGAGGCGCTCATGCATCATCGGCGAGATGATTGGGCTTCAGGATCCCAACCGGATGGGATCCACGCAGCTGTCTGCAGAGCAGGTCGCGCGAGGCGTGAACGACATCTCAAAGGCCAACCTTGGAGAGGACTCGCGATTTGGCAAAGCACCGTATAGCCGGGTGAACCCGGCGCCGCAGGTGAGCATCTGGTCTTGCTACGTTTCCGCCGCACATCTTCTCATTCGTCCCGACGCGTCGCGGGAGATTCTTCTGAACACGAGCCGACACCCTTATGCCCGGGCTCCGTTGCAGGTGGCGCCGGTGGCACGAGGGGAGCCCGCGGCTCACGGCGGCGAGGAGGTGGCCGAGTCCGACGTCAGCGCTGGGCGTCGCACGGGTAAGCTTCAGTCTTTCTCTTCTTCATTTGTCTTGGATCATTTGGTCGTGTTGCGGCATTGGCGACGCTGGAGCCAGTTGTTGATGTAGCGGCGTTGGGCGGGGGAGGCGGCGAGGCGGGCGGAGCCTGGCCCTCGCATGGGATGGCGCTGAGCCGCCCTCCCGGGAAGGACAGGGTCATGCCGCGACCCCGGGGCTCGAAGCGCACGGCGGATCCGGCCGAGCCTGGGAGGCCGGCTAAGAGGAGGCGCGGGAAGCCGACCCCGGTCCCAGTCTTGTCAGGGTAAGTCTAGTTTCTTGCTTGCGCCCTGATTTCTTGGGCCATCCTTGTCTTGCGTTTGCTCATTCTTCTTTTTTCTTCAGGTCTCCGATCGCGCTGGCGAGGGCGACGGCGGAGGCTGCGGCCGCCGAAGGGGCCGCGTTCCGCAGGAGCCGGTCCGACCTCGCCGGCATGGCCGGGGAGGAGGGACGGGGCGACTCGGACCTCGGCCTGGACCCGGATGACGCTGAGGCCTTGTCCTGGCGGGACAGGAACCGGGCAAAGGCGGAGTTGGAGGCGGCGTCGGTCCGGGCTTGGACCGATGCGACGGCGGCATGGGCGCGAGGCAGCGCGGTGCCGGCCTGGCGCGAGATGCCAGAGGGCACGGTTGTGGTGGCGACGGTTTTCGAGCCGTCGACACTGAGGGAGCGCGGCCACGGAGGCCGGGCTGAGGTGGTGGTCGTCGACCGGGAGGTTGTGGAAGTGGGGGACGGAACCCCGTCGCGGGCCGACATGGTCGAGCATGCGGGGGCCGATGGTGGTGGAGGCGGCGTTGCTTTGGAGGAGGCACCACAGGTTGTGGTGCCGGAAGCGCCGCCGGTTGAGGAGGAGGCACTGTAGGCGGCAGTGCCTGAGGTGGCGACGCAGGGCGTCCCGGCGTCCGAGGAGGTGACGACACCGGGAGGGGCGTCGGAGGAGGTGTTGGCCGCGTCGCAAGCGGCCAGCAGTGGGCGTGCCTTGGTGCTCCACCCCGGAGGGCGCCGAGCCGCCATGCCGCCGCCCACACGAAGCGGGGGCGCGACCGTCTTTGGGCCCCAGACCGAAGAGGAGGCGGCGCTGGACGCCGTTAGCCGCCGCCTTCAAGGTCGGACGGAGCGGCTTGAGGCCTTTGCCCAGGCCGAGGTGGAGCGGACGCGCGACTTGGAGCGCGCCGTCTTGGTAAGTTCTTCTTTCCTTCTTGCTTTCT
Organism: Triticum aestivum; assembly: GCF_018294505.1. Taxonomy (NCBI): domain Eukaryota; kingdom Viridiplantae; phylum Streptophyta; class Magnoliopsida; order Poales; family Poaceae; genus Triticum; species Triticum aestivum. Next base: position 503,483,414 of record NC_057804.1, read on the forward strand.
TGTGATTTCCACTTTGTGGGGGCGCGCCAGCGCACCCACTGGGTGTAGCCCCCGAGGTTCGGGCCAACTATGTAGTAGTTGGGTCAAACCTTACGAGCGTTGGCCTTGTGTTGACTTTGGTCTTCTTTTTCAGCACCTTGACGCCTTTCGGGTTGCCGTCTTCAACTGGCTCCTGGGCAAGCATCTGGAGCTCAAGGAGCAGCTCGCCGCCAAGGAGGAGGAGCTTCGCATCGCCGCAGGTACTTTGTTGTGTTCTTTTCTTCTAGTGGGGGCGCGCTAGCGCACCCACTGGGTGTAGCCCCCGAGATTCGGGCCAACTGTGTAACAGTTGGGCCAAATCTTAGGTCTTGTCTTTTTCTTTCTGCTGAGTTCATCTTCTTCGCAGCCGAGGTGCTTTCTTGGCGGACCCGGCTGTTCCGGGCTGGTCATCACTATGACCGGCTTGTTGCTGATTCCGGCCGTCTCGGTGTTGAGGCGGCGTAGGCGGCCGCGGCCCGGCGGTCTCTTGACGAGTCCAACCGGCTGCACGAGCAGCTGGCGGGCCACAAGAGCCGTCTCGAGGCCGAGGTGGAGCTTCTTAAGGCGGAGGCCGCCAAGGTGGTGGAGACGCAGCAGGCCCTGGTCGAGGCGGACCAACAGCGTGGCTAGCTGGTCGACGACAAGGGCTGGCTCCAGGCCGAGGTGGAGCGTCTGTGGGAGCAGGCCACCACGGCTGAGGAGGCCCGCTAGGTCGAGGCTCGCCGCCGCGAGGCGGCCGAGAAGGTGGCCGAAGACAAGGATGCCGAGCTGAAGGCGGCCCTTGCTAAGGTGGCCGACCTGGAGCAGGCGCTCGGGAAGCTGGACCGTGTCTTGGAGCGGGAGCGACGTGGTATGTTGCTCGAGGCGCAGCACCTGTAAGAGTCTTTCTCCAGTAAGTGCTGCTTCTTCGTTGTTTGCCGGGTCGGGACCCGGCCCTTTCTTCTTTGTTGCTCTTCTGACTTGCTTCTTTTTTGGCTGCAGGGGCCTTTCCGGAGAAGCAGCGGCTGGCGGAGGAAGCTGTCCGCTATCAGCGTGACCCGACCGGCATTGTTGGGTCCGGAATGGATCTGCTGACAGCCTCGACTTTCCCGGAGATCATTGCCACTGCTGAGGCCCGACTGCGGGTCTTGGGGACGCAGATGGAGCGGCTGTCTCGAGCCGGCACTGCGATGACGGCGGCCTTTTGGCCGGACTCCGTCCATCCACGCAGCTTCTCGCGCCTGGCGAGCTGGTCGGAGATGGGCCCGGATCGCCTTAGCGACTAGCGCGTTTCCGCCGCCTGGGCCGGTGCTGAGATGGCACTCCGGATCGCTCTGTCTTGGCATCCGGATCTTCAGCTAGGCACGCTGATGGGTCAGCGCGCTGGCTCGGAGCAATTGCTGCAGGAGCAGGTCGGCCGGATCGCCTCCCGGGCCAGCTATATCGCCGAGTTTGCCTTCCAGGACGAGTTCCATCCGGAGCAGACGGAAGACGACGCGGTCGTGCATGGTGACGATTACGGCTTGCTTCTTCACGACCTGGAGGGCAGCTCGGAGGAGACGGGCGTCTACGGCGATGCGGAAGCCGAAGAGGACACCGGTGCTTTGCTGGACCCGGAGGCCGGCCGGGGGGAGCCGTCGATGTTGCGACGCGACGGTGGGAATGCCTGAGAATCTTTGTAGGCAATTCTGTTAAGTAGCAGGTCCACCCACCCACTGGGGGTTTCCAGGGTGTAATGAACTCGGGCCATGGGCCTTTGGTTGAAACATTTATGTGAATGTTGTGAGTGTTTATTTGCTTTTTGCCTTCTGCTTTTTTCGAAGTTATTTCATGCGTTGCACCTCTCTGAAACTCCCCCCCCCCCCGCGAGTCAGACGGCCGAGGCTCCGGTCCGTGACAAGGAGTTCGGCTCTTTGAGAGGTGGCCGCAGGAGTTGGGTCCTTAGAAGCGTTGAGTGCGAGCAAAACCCCCACTGGGCCGGCTGGCGGCAATCCAGCTTGACCGGTTGGTGAGCAGCCGGTCGTGCAGCTAACTTAGTCGACGAGCGTCGGGTCGAGTTAGTTGACCCGGCGTCTTTGACTTAGTGTATGAATCATAGGGGAGCTTTAGCCCGTTGTGCTTGCCCGCCGTCAGCCAGAGCTGGATCTGCAGTTTTAGGGCGAAGTGGGGGACCGCGGCATCCTAACTTTATCAGGAATCACTAAGTAAAGCGATGGTGTGGTGATCAAGCCGGCCAGTCCCCGGGTCGAGCTAGTCGAGCCGGCGGCCGGGTTTGGTAGTAAAGTGATGTGAAATATGGACGCAATAAATTGGTCGGCAAAAGGCAGCCCCCGAGTCTCGTTCGGGGACCCCATAGTTTCATATGCTTACAAGCATTGATACATACATTTGTGCGGCTAACTGTAAAACGGACGGAGGAGTTCCGCGTTCCACGACCAGGTCGTTTCTTCGCTGGCGGTGTCCCTCTTGCGCTTCTTTGATTTGCACGTGTCGATGAGGTAGTAGGCGTTGCGGTCGCGCAAAGTCCTACTCACGATGAACGGGCCTTCCCATGGAGAGGACAGCTTTTGTTGGCCTGCCTGCTCTTGGACGAGTCGGAGGACGAGGTCGCCTTCACGAAATGCGAGAGGCTTGATCTTCTTGCTGTGGTAGTGCCTCAGGCCTTGCTGGTAGATAGCCGAGCGTCTATGTGCCAGAAGGCGCGCCTCTTCGAGCAGGTCGACGCCATCTTCGCGTGCTTCTCTAGCCTCTGCTTCGGTGTACATCGTGACGCGCGGCAAGTCGAACTCGACGTCGGTCGGGATGACGGCTTCGGATCCATAGACGAGGAAGAACGGGGTGAACCCGGTCGACCAGTTTGGTGTTGTGCGCAGACTCCAGAGAACGACGGGCAACTCATGAAGCAGACTGCCGGGTGAGTGGACGAGTGGCTCGACGAGTCGCGGCTTGATGCCGAACAGGATGAGTCCATTGGCCCACTCGACCTGCCCGTTGGATTGCGGATGTGCCACGGAGGCCAGGTCGAGGCGGATGCCGAAGACGGAACAGTATTGCTCGAGCGCGCCCTTGGCGAAGTTGGTGTCATTGTCGGTGATGAGGCTGTTCGGCATGCCGTAGCACACCGCTATGTCCTTGATGAACCGGACGGCTATTGGCCCGTCCAGTTTCTTGATTGGTCTTGCCTCGATCCATTTGGTGAACTTGTCTACTGCCACCAACAAGTGCGTCATGCCACCTCGAGTGATTTTGAAGGGTCCCACCATGTCGAGTCCCCAGACTGTGAAGGGCCAGGCGATCGGTATGGTGCGAAGTGCTGACGCCGGCTGGTGGCTGCGTTTGCTGAAGCGCTGGCATCCTTCGCACTTGAGGACGAGCGACTCGGCGTCTTCGAGGGCCGTTGGCTAGTAGAAGCCATGGCGGAACGCCTTGGCCACGAGGGATCAAGATGCGGCGTGGTGCCCGTACTCGCCCTGGTGAATGTCGAGGAGGATGTCGATGCCGCGGTCCTGCTCGACGCAGCGCTGGAACACGCCGGTAGAGCTGCGCTTGACGAGCTCGTTGTTGATGATGCTATAGGCGGACGCCCGATGCTGAACTTGCCGAGCCTCGGTCTCGTCCATGGAGAGAACCCCGTTCTCCAGCCATTCTGATATCGGCAGGGCCCAAGACGGGGCCGTGACGGCAGTGAAGACGACCACCTGGGTGGGTTCCGAGTCGGCGGCTCCTGGGCCGTGTTGAGCAGCCCCCGGGTTGGCGACGGTGACGGCCGGGTCCGGGGCGATGGTGGCCAGGTTGAGCTGAGCAGCCCCCGGGCCGGGTTCACCAGTCCCCGGGCTGGGTTGTAGTGCGGTCGGGTCTTTTGGGACGTGGATGGACTCGGTGTCCAGCGACGGCTGGACGGACGGCTTGCGCAGGTGCTCGAGTGAGACGCCAGACGGGATGGCTTGACGTGACGAGGCAATCTTGGCGAGCGTGTCGGCTGCCTCGTTCTCCGCACATGGGACATGGAGGAACTCGCAGCCATCGAAGGATCCGGACAGCTTTTGGATGAGGAAGCGGTAGCTTTCCATGTTGGAGTCGCGGGCGTCCCACTCGCCGGCGCACTGCTGCACCACCAAGTCCAAGTCGCCGTAGCACAGGATGCGCTAGATGCCGAGTTCCTTGGCAAGCCGAAGGCCGTGCACAAGGGCTTCATATTCGGCGATGTTATTGGAGGCGGCGAAGTGGATCTGGAGCGCGTAGCGGAGTCGGTCGCCCTTCAGATATGATAGTACGATGCCGGCCCCTAAGCCGAGTCGCATCTTGGACCCGTCGAAGTGCATGCGCCAATGCGTCGAGTCGGGAGGCGGCGGAAGGTACTGGGTCTTGGTCCAGTCAACGAGGAAATCGGCTAGGGCTTGAGACTTGATCGTGGTGCGGGGCTCGTAGATGATGCTGTGGCCGGCTAGCTGGATCGCCCATTTGGCGACCCGGCCAGAGGCATCCCGACACCCAACGATTTCTTCGATTGGCGCCATGCTGACGACGGTGACGACGTGCTGTTGGAAGTACTGCTTCAGCTTCTTGGTGGTGAGGTACATGCCGTAACACATCTTATGGTAGTGCGGGTAGTTCTGCTTGGAGGTGGAGAGCACTTCGCTCAGGTAGTAGACCGGGCGCTGGACGGCCTGGTTCTTGCCCTTCTCCGGCCGCTCAACCACCAGCACCGTGCTGACTGCCTGCGAGGGCGCGGCTATGTAGAGCAACAGCGGCTCCTTGTCGGTCGGCGTGGCCAGGACGGGTGCGGTGGAGAGCATGCGCTTGAGGTCTTGGAAGGCTTCGTCCGCCTTGCCATTCCACTCGAACGGGCTTGTTTTCTTCATTAGCTGGTACAAGGGCAGTGCCTTCTCGCCCAGCCGGCTCAGAAACCGGCTGACTGAGGCCAGGCAGCCTGTGAACTTCTAGACATCGCGCAGCCGGGCTGGCTTGCGCATGCGCTCGATGGCCTTAATCTTCTCCGGGTTCGCCTTGATGCCGCGTTCCGAGACGAGGAAGCCGAGTAGCTTTCCGGCTGGGACGCCGAAGACGCACTTTTCCGGGTTGAGCTTGACCTTGTATTCGCAAAGGTTGGCGAATGTTTCCTTCAGATCGTCGAGGAGTGTGAGGTGCTGCTTGGTTTTCACCTTGATATCATCCACATACACGTGAATGTTCTTGCCGAGTTTTGGTAGCAAGCATTTCTGCATGCAGCGTTAGAAGGTGGCGTCGGCGTTCTTTAACCCGAACAACATGGTGATGTAGCAGTACGCCCCGAAGGGCGTGATGAAGGACGTCTTCAGAGCATCGACCGAATCCATTTTGATCTGGTGATAGCCGGAGTAGGCGTCCAGGAAGGGCAGCAGCTCGCACCCGGCGGTCGAGTCGATGACTTGGTCGATCCGCGGGAGGGCGAACGGATCCTTGGGACAGGGCTTGTTGAGACTGGTGTAGTCGATACACATCCGCCAGGTCTTTTTCTTCTTCAGGACGAGGACTGGGTTGGCCAGCCACTCGGGGTGAAACACTTCCATTATGAAGCCGGCCGCCAAGAGCTTGGTGACCTCTTCACCAATGGTTCTTCTCTCCTCTTCGGAAAATCGACGGAGGGGTTGACGGACAGGCTTGGCGTCCTTGCGGACGTGGAGTTTGTGCTCGACGTACTTCCTCGGGATACCCGGCATGTCTTTGGGGGTCCATGCGAAGATATCCCGGCTTGCCTTCCTATTTGTTGTCGAGGTGGGCGCCTACGACAACGTACTTGCTGCAGCTGGGGTCTTCCGGGTTCAGCTTCACTTTCTTGGTTTCCTTAGAGGGCTTGAAGGCGGCCTCATCTGCCGGGTCCAGGGTCGGGATCGATGCGCCAGAAGCCTCGCTGGCCATGGCGACGATCCGGTCGAGCTGGCGCTGCTCCTCGGCAATGACCAGCGACTCAGCCAGCTTGGCGCCGTCTCAGGCGCACTCCAGAGACTTGCGGTAGTCACCGGTGACGGTAATGAGGCCCTTGGGACCCGGCATCTTCATCTTCAGGTACACGTAGTGGGGGACCGCCATGAATTTGGCTATCGCGGGCCGGCCCAGCAACGCGTGATACGCGCTGGACAGGTCCACCACCTCGAACCAGATTGGTTCGCGTCGGAAGTGGCTGCTGTCGCCGAATAGGACGTCGACCCGGACCCGGCCAATGGGTGAACATGAGAGGCCGGGTACGATGCCGTGGAAGACGGTTCGGCTTGCCTCAAGGCCCTCGGGCTTGAGGCCGAGCTTGATCATCGTGTCGCGGTAGAGGATGTTGATGCTGCAGCTGCCGTCGATGAGGACTCGGGAGAACTTGCAGGTGCGCCGCGCGACATTGGTAGGGTGAGGACGAGGGCGTAACCACCCGGACTCGGCATGACTGCCGGGTGATCCTCTCGGGTCTAGGTGATCGGGCGATCCGACCAATGCATGAAGTCCGTCTTGGCTGGGACGACGGTTTTCACCTCCTGCCGGAGGAGGCGCTCGCAGCGCTTGTCGTTGCCGAAGCTGGTGAAGACGATGTAGGCCGTGTTCTGGTCCGCGTAGACGTCGTTCCGCATCGTGCCGCCGGCGGGAGGCGGCAGTGGAGGCGGAGGCGGCTGCCCCGCGCCCGGAGCCAGAGCCGGAGCCAGAGGAGGCGGAACGTCGCCCCTCATGATGCGCTTGGTAATGGCGCAATGTCAAAGCGTGTGCGTGGAGGGTCTTGCGCCGCTGTGATGCTTGCATGGGGCATCGAGCATCTCTTCAAAGCTCATGGCGGGTTGCCACGCCGTCTTGCCGGTTGTCATGACGTTGCGCCGGCTGCTCGGCCTTGCGCTTGTTGTTCTGGTGGTGCTGCTGCCGGCTGCTTTGGTCGGCCGGCTTTTGAGGAGGGACCGGCTTCGCCTTGCCGGCCTCATCCAGCGCCACTTGGATCTTCATGGCGGAGTCGGTGTTGGAGTACTTGTCCACTGTCACGATGAGCGCGGCCATGGTAGCCGGCTCGGAGCATAGAAGCTTGTGCTTGAGGAGGGTGCCGTCTCGGCACCCGCTGACGAAGTATTGGATCGCCTGGACTTCATGGACGCCCTCGCAGCTGTTCCGGAGGTCGGTCCAGTGTGCGAGGTACTCGCGGCCGGTCTCCATCGGCCCCTGCACGTACATGGCGAGCTGGCTGGGGCGACCGGGCCGTCTGTACGTCCCCGTGAAGTTGCAGACAAATGCTTCCTCGAAATCGACCCATGCGTTGATGCTGCCCATCGGCAGGCTGTTCAACCATGTGCAGGCCGATCCTTGGAGCATGAGTGGTGCGTAGCGCACGGCGAGACGATGATTGGCACCGGTGATGCCAGTGGCCGTGGTGTAGTCGGTGAGCCAGTCTTCTGGCTTCACAGTCCCATTGTACTTGGGGGTGTCGTGGGGAAGCACGAATCCCTTGGGGAAGGGCTCCTCCCGGATGCGTGGGCCGAAACACGCCGGCCCGATAGCGCTGCTCTCCTCCACCTCCAGGGAGCGAGCGAGCTGATCGATGCGGTAGCGTGCCTCGGTGTCGTCGATGGCGCGAGGGCCGAGTCGATTGGCAGCCAGGCCCCGAGGGGCTGGGTCGGCTGGAGCCGGACGCCGGCCAGGCTGGCCGGGTCCGCGCTGGGTCTCTGGGGCGGGCTCGTTGCCCAGAGCGTCGACGGCGGTGCCGTCCGGGTTGCGCCGGGTCCGGGCTTGGCCGGAGTGCACCTCGTCGGGCGGCGAGGAGGCCATGTGCAGGAGTTCGCCGGGTCCGCCAAGGCGGGAGGAGCCGGACCCCGCCGGCTTGGCGAGCTGGTTGAGGCGATCCTGCTGGGTGTTCGCGGCGTGGAGGAGCTCGGGCATCCCCCCGATGCGCTCCTTGAACTCCTCGCCCGCAAGTTGGTCGAGGCCGACCGCGGCTGCCTCCACAGCGCGCATGTTCTTGACTGGGGTTTCGTAGATGGTCCAGACAACGCCGAAGGCCCGGCTGATCGCTCCTTCCCGGGTGCGAGTATCGACCCGGCTTGGCTCGGCCGCGGCGGGCGTGAATCCGTGGGCGGCTTCGTGCTCCATCTGAGAAGCTTCCAGGTGGCGCCTGGTGGTGTCCAGCGTCTCGGACAGGTCCAGCATCTGCTGGCGCCTGTCCTCGAGCTGGGTTTGGGCTTCAGCGACGTTGGTGGCGTACACGTCGGTGCCGATGTGGATGGGGAGGCTCTGCATCACGGCGCACAGCGGGTCGGACGGCTCCGTCCGTGCCGTGGTGGCTGTGGCTTCAGCGACTCTTCTCGCCTTGCTCGACGAGGAAGAGGCGCCATCGCCGGTGACGAAGACCTCCACGTGGGCGTCCATCGCCCCAGCAGTGAATCCGCCGCCAAGAGGGAGCAGGGAGTCGGAGTAGCTGAGCACCTTGCTGGGGTACTCGTTAGCCGCGAGCACGTCGGAGATGCCCAGCACGGTGAAGGAGGTGGCGAGCGCGCCTATGACGTCGTCCCCCAGAGCAACAGACTCGTCGGAGTACGAGAAGGGCCCCATCCGAAGCATGCTTCCGGCCAGCTCCTCAAGCTGCCCCACGGTGGGCGCCAACTATCGTGGTGGGCGCATGGCAGATGCCAAGGGATGGCTAAAGAGAGAAGGCGGCTCGAGGGCACTAGTGGGCGGGGGAGGCGAGGTTGATATGCGCGGGCGCGGGACGCCAGACATACCCAGGTTCGGGGCTCTCCGAAGAGATAACACCCCTAGTCCTACCGAGTTTAGTTGGATGGTCTATAGTACAATGTCGCTCCTGGAGCTGTATCGAGGAGGAAGGAGGCTGTCTGAGGTCGGGCTGCTCCTTCTCCCTGGTGTTGCTAGGTAGTGGCTAGTCCTATCTTGCTTGCTTTATCTCCAGTGGCTTTGCATGCCGGGGATCTCACATATCATGCCGTGCCCCAGTGGGCATGGACTCCTGGGGGGTTTTATAGATCAACCCACCCAGGGTTACAATGGTAATATGCCGAGTCGGTGGGTCCGTATTGTCGGCGTCCGGGACACCGGGCTAGGTCCCGCTTGGGGGCTTGTGGTTCGCCGGGTTCCCCTAGGTGCAGGCCCCGCGTGCCTAGGGGGACTGTGCACCGTCTTGTCGATCATCATGGCGTGGCCGAGTCGAGCCGCGCATAGTGGTCTCCATCAGGCCGCCGCTTGCTGTCGTCAGCGGTGAGGGCGGGGACACTATTGTTGTGCCAGCCCTGGTCAGCGGGTAGGTAAGGGGTACTATTGCCACGCTCTGGCTGACCACAGGCATGGACGGGGGCACTGTAGTCTTGGTCATTGGTGATTGCGGTCTTGTCCCATCGTACGACCTGGATGGGACAGGAGCTGACCCGTGGCTGGGTTGCCGTGGATGCCACGTGTGGGCTGGCTTGGTGGGGAATCCAGGGTTGCGCCGGTTCGAGTTGCCTTGCGTCGGCCACTGCGGCCAGGTCGACGTACCTTGCCGAGTCGAGGGTCTTGGCCGGGTTGCGCGCCTTGCCGAGTCGAGCGACCCGGCCTGGCGCATGCCGGTTTGCGGGGCGATGCGGGCCCAGCTGTTTTTGAATAGATCCGGGTTCCGTTGCCTGCCTGGGGTTCATCCCCCCGACAGTTACCGTCACCGTCAGTCTTCTTCTTGAAGATCTATTTATTCTCTATGGGTCGCTGATCATCGGGCAGATCCACCAAAGTCCATACTTTGTTCTCATAGATGGATCCTATCTCAGATTTCATGGCCTCAAGCCATTTATCAAAATCTGGGCTCATCATAGCTTCTTCATAGTTCATAGGTTCGTCATGGTCAAGTAACATGACCTCCAGAACAGTATTACCATAGCACTCTAGTCCGGATCATGCTCTGTCAGACCTACGAGGTTCTGTAACAACTTGATCTGTAGTTTCGAGATCTTTATCATTAGCTTCCTCTCCAGTTGGTGTAGTCATGACGGGAACAGATTTCTCGGATGAACTACTTTCTAAATTGAGAGCAGGTACAATTACCTCATCAATTTCTACTTTCCTCCCACTCACTTCTTTCGAGAGAAACTCCTTCTCTAGAAAGGTTCCGTTCTTAGCAACAAAAATCTTGACTTCGGACTTGTGGTAGAAGGTGTACCCAATTGTTTCCTTAGGGTATCCTATGAAGACACATTTCTTTGATTTGGGTTTGAGCTTATCGGGCTGAAGCCTTTTGACATAAGCATTGCTACCAAACCATAGTTCATGCGATGTCATCTCAATGGACTTTGACGGTGCCCTTTTTAAAGTGAATGCAACTGTCTCTAATGCATATCCCCAAAACGATAGTGGTAAATCAGTAAGAGACATCATAGATCGTACCATATCCAATGAAGTGCGGTTACGACGTTCAGACACACCATTACGCTGTGGTGTTCCAGGTGGCGTGAACTCGTAACTCAAATATTCTCCTCCATGATCAGATCGTAGAAACTTTATTTTCTTGTTACGATGATTCTTCACTTCACTCTGATATTCTTTGAACTTTTCAAACATTTTATACTTGTGTTTCATGAAGTAGATATACACATATCTGCTAAAATCATCTATGAAGGTAAGAAAATAACGACACCCTCCACGAGCATCAACACTCATTGGACCGCATACATCAGTATGTATTATTTCCAATAAGTCACTAGCTCGTTCCATTGTTCTGAAGAATGGAGTTTTAGTCATCTTGCCCATAAGGGAAGGTTCGCAAGTATCAAATGATTCGTAATCAAGTGATTCCAAAAGTCCATCTTTATGGAGTTTCTTCATGTGCTTTACACCGATATGACCCAAACGGCAGTGCCACAAATAAGTTGCACTATCATTATCAACTTTGCATCTTTTGGCATCAATATTATGAATATGTTTATCATCACGATCAAGATTCAACAGAAATAGACCACTCTTCAAGGGTACATGACAATAAAAGATATTACTCATATAAATAGAACAACTATTATTCTCTGATGAATAATCGTCTCACACTAAACAATATCCAGATATAATGTTCATGCTCAACGCTGGCACCAAATAACAATTATTCAGGTCTAAAACTAATCCCGAAGGTAGATGTAGAGGTAGCGTGCCGACGGTGATCACATCAACCTTGGAACCATTTCTGGCGCACATCGTCACCTTGTCCTTAGCCAATCTTTGTTTAATCTGTAGTCTCTGCTCTGAGTTACAAATATGAGCAACCGAACTAGTATCCAATACTCAGACACTACTATGAGAATTAGTAAGTACACATCAATAACATGTATATCAAATATACCTTCGCTCACTTTGCCATCGTTTTTATCCACCAAATACTTGGGGCAGTTCCGATTCGTGTGACCAGTCCCTTTGTTGTAGAAGCACTCAGTTTTAGGCTTGAGTCCATTTTTAGGTTTCTTCCCGAGACTGATAACTTGCTTGTCATTCTTCTTGAAGTTCCCCTTCTTTTTTCCCTTGCCCTTCTTCTTGAAACTAAATGTCTTGTTAACCATCAACACTTGATGCTCCTTCTTCATTTCTACCTCCGCAACTTTGAGCGTTGCGAAGAGCTAGGGAATAGTCTTTTCCACCCCTTGAATATTGTAGTTCATCACGAAGCCTTTGTAGCTTCGTGGCAGTGATTGGAGAACTCTATCAATGACAGAATCATCTAGAAGATTAACTCCCAGCTGAGTCAAGTGATTATGGTACCCAGACATTCTGAGTATGTGCTCACTAACATAATTGTTCTCCTCCATCTTGCAGCTATAGAACTTGTTGGAGACTTCATATCTCTCAACTCGGGTTTTTATCTTGAAATACTAACTTCAACTCCTCGAACATCTCATATGGTCCATGACGTTCAAAACGTCTTTGAAGTCCCGATTCTAAGACGTAAAGCATGGCACACTGAACTAACGTGTAGTCATCAGATCGAGCTTGCCAGGCGTTCACAACGTCAGGTTCTGCTCCTGCAGCAGGCCTTGCACCGAGCGGTGCATCAAGGACATAATTCTTCTGTGCATCAATGAGGATAATCCACAAGTTACGGACCCAGTCCGTGTAGTTGCTACCATCATCTTTCAACTTAGCTTTCTCTAGGAACGCATTAAAATTCAATGGAACGGTAGCACCGGCCATTGATCTACAACATAGATATGCAAAAAACTATCAGGACTAAGTTCATGATAAATTAACTTCAATTAATCATATTACTAAAGAACTCCCACTTAGATAGATGTCCCTCTAGTCATCTAAATGATACGTGATCCAGATCAACTAAACCATGTCCGATCATCACGTGAGATGGAGTAGTCTTCAATGGTGAATATCACTATGTTCATCATATCTACTAATGATTCCCGTTCGACCTTTTGGTCTCTAGTGTTCTGAGGCCATATCTGTATATACTAGGCTCGTCAAGTTTAACCCGAGTATTCTCCGTGTGCAAATCTAGCTTGCACCCATTGTATTTGAACGTAGAGCCTATCACACCCGATCATCACGTGGTTTCTTAGCACGAAGAACTTTCGCAATGGTGCATACTCAGGGAGAACACTTATACCTTGAAATTTTTATTGAGGGGTCATATTATAATGCTACCGCCATACTAAGCAAAATAAGATGCATAAAAGATAAACATCACATGCAATTAAAATATGTGACATGATATGGCCATCATCATCTTGTGCTTTTGATATCCATCATCAAAGCAAAGCTATGATCTACATCGTCACCGGCTTGACACCTCGATCTCCATTGTAGCATCGTGGTCGTCTCGCCAACCATTGCTTCTACGATTATCGCTACCGCTTAGTAATAAAGTAAAGAAATTACATAGCACTTGTATTTCATACATTAAAGCGATAACCATATGGCTCTTGTCAGTTGCCGATAACTTTTACAGAACATGATCATCTCATACAACAATCTTTATATCACATCATGTCTTGACCATATCACATCACAACATGCCCTGCAAAAACAAGTTAGACGTCCTCTACTTTGTTTGTTGCAAGTTTTACGTGGCTGCTACGGGCTTCTAGCTTGAACTGTACATACCTACGGCACAAAAACCACAACGGTGATTTATCAAGTTTGCTGTTTTAACCTTCACAAGGACCAGCCGCAGTCAAATTCGATTCAACTAAAGTTGGATAAACAGACACCCACCAGCCACCTTTATGCAAAAATAGTTGCATGTCTGTCGGTGGAACCGGTCTCATGAACACGGTGATGTAAGGTTGGTCCGGTCCGCTTCATCCAACAATACCGCCGAATCAAAATAAGACATTGGTGGTAAGTAGTATGACGATCACCACCCACAACTCTTTGTGTTCTACTCGTGCATATCATCTATGCATAGACCTGGCTTGGATGCCACTGTTCGGAAACATAGCATGCAATTTAAAAAAAATTCCTACGCTCATGAAAGAGCTATCTAGGAGATGCATAGCAATTAGAGGGGAAGAGTGTGTCCATGTACCCTCATAGACCGAAAGCGGAAGCATTAACTTAACGCGTTTGATGTAGTCGAACGTCTTCTCGAATCAACCGATCAAGTACTGAACGTACGACACCTCCGAGTTCTACACATGTTCAGCTCGATGACGTCCCTCAAACTCTTGATCCAGTAGAGGCATGAAGGAGTTGATGACTTGCGTCAGCACGACGGCGTGATGAAGGTGTTGGTGAAATGATCCATGTAGGGCTTCGCCTAAGCACTACGACAATATCACCGGAGGAGTAAACGGTGGAGGGGGGCACCACACACGGCTAAGACAATTGTGTATCTTGGGGTGCCCCCATGCCCCATATATAAAGGAGGAGGGGAGGAGGCCGGACACAAGGGGTGCGCCAAGGAGGGGGGAGTCCTACTCGGACTCCACTCCTAGTAGGATTCTCCCCTCTCTTTTTTCCTTCTTAGAGTGGGGGAAAAGGGGAAGGGAGAGGGAAGAGGAGAAGGAAAGGGGGGCACGCCCCCTCCCCTAGTACAATTCGGAATCCCCATGGGAGGGGGGGTGCGGTCACCCCTTGTGGGCTGCCTCCCCTCTCGCCTATGGCCCATGTAGTCCCAACAACTGCCGTGGGGGTTCCGGTAACCTCCCGGTACTCTGAAAAATACCCGAACCTTTGTGAATCCATTCCAGTGTCCGAATACTATTGTCCAATATATCAATCTTTACCTCTAGACCATTTCGAGACTCCTAGTCATGTCCGTGATCTCATCTAGGACTCCGAACTACCTTCGGTCACCAAAACACAAAAATCATATAATACATATCGTCATCGAACGTTAAGCGTGCGGACCCTACGGGTTCAAGAACTATGTAGACATGACCGAGACACCTTTCTGGTCAATAACCAATAGCGGAACCTGGATGCTCATATTGGTTCCCACATATTCTACGAAGATCTTTATCGGTCACACCGCAATGTCAACATACATTATTCCCTTTGTCATCCGTATGTTACTTGCCCGAGATTCGATTGTCGGTATCCTCATACCTAGTTCAATCTCGTTACCAACAAGTCTCTTTACTCTTTTTGTAGTGCATCATCCTGCAACTAACTCATTAATCACATTGCTTTCAATACTTCATATTATGTGCATTACCGAGAGGGCCTAGAGATACCTCTCCGATACTCGGAGTGACAAATCCTAATCTTGATCTATGCCAACCCAACAAACACCTTCGGAGATACCTGTAGAGAATCTTTATAATCACCCAGTTACGTTTTGACGTTTGATAGCACACAAGCCATTCTTCCGGTGTCCGGGAGTTGCATAATCTCATTGTCGGAGGAATATATATTTGACACGAAGAAAGAGTAGCAATAAAACTGAACGATCATTATGCTAAGCTAACAAATGGGTCTTGTCCATCACATCATTCCACTAATGATGTGATCCCGTTTATCAAATGAAAACTCATGTCCATGGCTAGGAAACTTAACCATCTTTGATCAACGAGCTAGTCTAGTAGAGGCATACTAGGGACATGGTGTCTTGTCTACGTATTCACACATGTATCAAGTTTCCGGTTAATACAATTCTAGCATGAATAATAAACATTTATCATGAATAAGGAAATATAGAATAACAACTTTATTATTGCCTCTAGGGCATATTTCCTTCAGTCCAGCTCATTTGGAGTTGTGTAGAATAGGTAGCCAGGCGTAGCTTTTTAAGTTCCATATTTCTAGCTGCTGGAATTCTCCCCCTTTGTGTCCACCTTGCATATTATGAGAGAAAAGGCATTGTAATTACTCCAAAAAGCATTATTATGCAATAAAACAACATAAATAACAATAGGTAAACATGATGAGAAATGGACGTATCAAATACCCCAAGCTTAGACCTCGCTTGTCCTCAAGCGAAAACCGAAATCGGAAAACATGTCCACATGCTTAGAGAGAGAGAGAGGTGTCGATAAAAACAAAATACAGGCATAGAATCATCGTGTAACTTATTATGACAGCAACAAACTTTAACATAAACCTTTTATCATAGAACTTTCATCATAGACTTCTCATGAACAAGTAACACATCACAACATCGAAGTATAAAGTATAAACTCTATTGGAAACCAACAAACTATGTTCTCAGTCAACTTTGCAACTACAATTCATCATATTTTCAGGAAGGGTCACATATCGGAGCCTTTAGGCAAGTCCACATACTCAACCATCATATAGTCTTCTATGACTGCTAACACTCACCGCGTATACATGAGCAAAACATTGCAACCAGACACATAGAAAGATAGGGGATTATAGTTTCGCCTCCCAACGTATTCACCTCAAGGGTGATGTCAACAATAATAACTCATGCTACCATATTCAACTGGATATATGTGTCTAGATCTTTCCTCACCACATGATGCTTGCCAAAATAGAAAATAAAGAGGAATAGAGAGAAGAACTTTTACTCTACCATGAAAGTAAATACATAAAAGTAAAAGATAGGCCCTTTGCAGAGGGAAGCAGAGGTTTCCATGCGCTTTTTGTTTGTATTCTCAATCCCTTAGTGCAAGAGAACGTCACATTATATTGCCCCTTATTATGGCAACCATTATTATGCAGTCTGTCGCTTTTATTCTTCACCATCACAAGTTCGTACAATGCTCAATTTTCTCTTAAACTAAATGATCTAACACCTTTAGAAGCAATTTTTATTGTCTTATTGCACCGATGACAACTTACTTGAAGGATCTTACTCAGTCCATAGGTAGCTATGGTGGACTCTCAAAACAAGATTTGGGTCTATGGGTTTTTGGATGCACAAGTAGTATCTCTACTTTGTGCGGAATTTTTGGCTAGCAAAGATAGGGGGCAAACACCACATATCGAAGGACCTATGCCAATATAGCTTCTATGTGAATATGGACAAACATAAATCATTATGTTGTCTTGCTTGTCCAACGTCAACAATTTTGGCATATAATATTTTGATGGGTGCTCACAATCACAAAAGATTTCCAGGATCGTGTATTTGCATGTGAATCTTCTCTTCCCTTATTAATTATGTCATGTGTTGCATCATTTACCGATGCTATGTTTGTCAATCTACAATAAAAGTTTCTACTTATAATTTTCCTTATGTGATGTAATTACTTACCATAAGATTAGCATATGATCTTTTTCATTTATTTTCTTTATTTTTATTGAAACATGAAAGTAAAGAAATCAAAACTCAAACTAAACTTTATTAAAAATCTCGCATACGATTACAAAGATAGATCACTAAGCAAACTCTCGAAAATAAAGGATCGATCTAAAATTTTATTCATCTAAATTAAAAGATAACTATGGATTGAACAAAGATAAGCGAAGGCAAAAGATAGTGGAGGTGATATGATACCGGGCCACCTCCCCCAAGCTTGGCAAAAGCCAAGGGGAGTGCCCATACCCGATAATCAATTTTCTTTTGGTGATGAAGAAAGATGTGGTGGTGAAGAAGCGGTAGCAATCTTATCCCCGGGTTTCCACGGCAGAGGCTCACAATCATAAGAGGGAGAGTGAGTCTCTCGGGTCCTGCAACTGGAAGCCAAACTCATACCTTTAAACCTTGCCTCATATTCAAAGACTTGATTTTGAAGGTCGTAGATCTGGCTCTGGAGAACTTGATTTGCTCGTAGAAGGAGAAGATGATTGCTACTTCTTGAGATTGCGTTGGTTTTTCCCTTGAAGAGGAAAGGGTGATGCAACAAAGTAGAGATAAGTATTTCCCTTAGTTTGAGAACCAAGGTATCAATCCAATAGGAGACAATGCACAAATCACCCAATACCCGCACAAACAATCAAATAAACTTGCGCCCAACGCGATAAAGGGGTTGTCAATCCCTTCACGGTTACTTGCAAAAGTGAGATCTGATAGATATAGATAAACGGTAAAGTATTTTTTTTTGGTATTTTTGGTTTATAGATCAGAAAGTAAAAGATTGCAAGAATAGTAGATCGGAAACTTGTATGATGGAAAGGTGACCCGGGGGCCATAGATTTCACTAGATGCTTCTTTCAAGATAGAAAAAAGCTATAGTTAGGTTTATGCCCCTAGTTGTGTCCCACTCGTCTGTTTTACCCCTAATTCCCAGAAGTAACCGGTTCTGTCCATGTCACTTTGCTCCTCTTATGCTTTTTCCCTTTGAACGTTTGACCGTCAATTTGAAAACTTCATAACTAATTCATACTAAATCAGAAAAATGCAAATAAGATACCAAAATGTTCAGAAAAACATCACCTGTATGTGAGTCTCATTTGCATTCATGAAAAAAGTGTTGGAAAGTGCCCATTCGAGTTTTAGCTCTTATGCTACCACCATGAATAGTAAAATCTAAAAAAGTTCAAAAAAAATTGGTGGCAAAAATGACAAATGTTTTAAGTGCCTGCCAAGTTCCATCAGGGAATAACATTCGTGGGTGCCATGGCAAAATAAACAATCAGCAATCCAAAATAGGTTATTTTTTTGCCACGGCTTCCATGAATGTCATTCCCTAATGAAACTTGGCAAGCACTTAGAACATTTTTCATTCTTTGCCACCATAATTTTTTTGAATTTTTTTGAATATTTTTAGAGTTTACTATTCATGGTGGTATCAAAAGAGCTAAAACTCGGATGTGCACTTTCCAACACTTTTTTCATGAATGCAAATGACACTGACATATAGGTGATGTTTTTCGGAACATTATGGTATCTTATTTGCATTTTTCTGATTTAGTATGAATTAGTTATGAAGTTTTCAAACTGACGGTCAAACGGTCCAAGGGCAAGAGCATAAGAGGAGCAAAGTGACTTGGACAGAACCGTTGACTTTTGGGAATTAGGGATAAAATAGACGACTGGGACACAACTAGGGGCATGAATCTAATTATCCCTAGAAAAAAATACAGTGGGTGAACAAATTACTGCCAAGCAATTGATAAAAAAATGCAAAGTTATGATGATATCTAAGCCAATGATCACGAATATAGGCATCACGTCCGTGTCAAGTAGACCGAAACAATTCTGCATCTACTTCTATTACTCCACACATCGACCGCTATCCAGCATGCATCTAGAGTATTAAGTTCATAAAAAACGGATTAAGCATTAACTAAGATGACATGATGTAGAGGAATTAACTCAAGCAATATGATGAAAACCCCATCTTTTTATCCTCGATGGCAACAATACAATACGCACCTTGCTGCACCTACTGTCACTGGGAAAGGACGCCGCAAGGTTGAACCCAAAGCTAAGCACTTCTCCCATTGCAAGAATAACCAATCTAGTTGGCCAAACCAAACCAATAATTCGAAGAGACTTGCAAAGATATCAAATCATGCATATAAGAATTCAGAGAAGATTCAAATAACATTCATAGATAAGCTGATCATAAATCCACAATTCGTTGGATCTCGGCAAACACATCGCGAAAGAGTATTACATCGAATAGATCTCCAAGAACATCGAGGAGAAGATGGTATTGAGAATAAAAGAGAGAGAAGAAGTCATCTAGCTACTAAATATGGACCCCTAGGTCTGAGGTAAACTACTCATGCTTCATCGGAAGGGCAATGTTGTTGATGTAGAATCCCTCCGTGATCAAATCCTGCTCTGATAGGATGCCGGAAAAGACCCCTAGATGGGATCTCACGGGTACAAAAGGTTGCGGCGGTGGAAAAGTGTTTTCGTGGATGCCCCTGATGGTTTTGGGGTAAAAGAGTATATATAGGCGAAAGAATTAGGTCAGGAGACCAAAGAGGGGTCCACAAGACAAAGGGGCGCGCCCTACCCCCTGGGCGCGCCCTCCGCCCTTGTGCCGCCTCGTTGCTCCTCCGACTTCATCTCTAAGTCTCCTGGTTTGCTTCTGGTCCAAGAAAGATCACCGTGAAAGTTTTATTCCTTTTGGACTCCGTTTGGTATTCCTTTTGTGCAAAACTCTAAAATAGGGAAACACAGGAACTGACACTAGGCTCTAGGTTAATAGGTTAGTCCCAAAAATAATATAAAATAGCATAATAATGCATATAAAACATCCAAAACAGATAATATAATAGCATGGAACAATGAAAAATTATAGATACGTTGGAGACGTATCAACGATGTCCTTCTTGGACTTGCCATCCACCTTGAGATCACGTGTGTAGACCGAGATCATGAGGTGATTGGCATTGAGTGCATGTTCCACCATCCCCTTGCACCTGAAGACTTCCTGCCCCATAGCTTCAAGCCTAGACTCCACGGATCCAGTCCCCTTGGGGCCTTGCACATCGCGGATGTGGAGCACCCCCTCACGCATCTGGATAGCTTGAGGGTGCTGCATCACCTCCCGCAGATATGGGTTGATGACATTATCTAAAAACTTATCCTTGGAGGAGCTCGAAGCGGCCATGGTGGATTAGATCTGTCAGAAAATAGCAAGAAAAGAAAAACATGAGATTTCTCTGTGATACGGAGGTCAACAGGTTCGGGGGGTATATAAAGATTTTTTATCTTGGGAAACAAGCAAACAGAAAAAAAGGAGTTCGGAAGGTACACGAGGTGGGCACAACCCACCTAGGCGCGCCTAGCAAGCCAGGCGCGCCTTGGTGTCTTGTGCCCACCAGGGTCACCTTCCTGGTAGTTTCTTATTTTCCTAATTTTCTAAATATTCCAAAACCAACCAAAAAAATATTTTTGCAGATTTTTTGGAGTCCGTTTACTTAGGTATCACGTACCTCCTCTTTTTCACAATTCTGGAGTGTTCCTGAAGGTTTCTTTTATGTGTTCTTCCGGTGTCATAGTTCGGATAATATTGCTTTCAACATTAATGGTCGTACCTGAGATATAATGTTCTATTCGTTGCCCATTAACATCCTTCGGGTTAGTACCTTCAACATTATTTATCTTGATAGCTTGATATCGATAAACCTCCTCGATAACATAGGGTCCTTCCCACATGGAGAGGAGTTTCCTGCAAAGAATCTGAAACGAGAGTTGTACAAAAGAACATATTCTGCAACCTTGAACTCACGCTTTTGGACTCTTTATCATGCCATCTTTTATATTTTTCTTTGAGTAACTTTGCATTTTCATAAGCTTGCACTACAAAAAAAGACACATTCGTGACATTTTGGGCCAAACGAATTTTTTACTGTCATACTTATTACACTTCTATGATGATAATTGTGACAAAACCCGGTATCATCATAGATGTGGTGAGCTCCTACTTCTATGACAAAAACTCATGACAGAAAATGGTCCTTTCGTCCTGGGCAGGCCGGAGACGCAGCTCCATGACATTCTTTGGGCCATCCATGACGGAAAAAACCATGGTAGAAGCGAGGGCGAGGAAAATATCGGCGAGTTCCCGGTTACGGTGGGTGGTCGGGGGCCGGGCAATGCATGTTTCTCTCGTACACGTACGCTCGTGTGCGCGCGGCATTGGGCTCTAACTGAACCCGAGTGATTGCACCAGCTACGTTACTGAACCCGAGTGATTCCTTCTCCACTGTTGCTAACTAAAGCCGATCGAACCCTACTGCCTCCTTCCCTTGATGAACAGTGAGTGTTGCTGGGTTTTTTGGATGAACAGGCCCCCGTGGTTGCCTCTGGATGAACAGGACCCCGATCGATCGAGCCGGTTGGGGTTGGATGAACATGACCCCGTAGAGGGCTGGATGAACAGGACGACCCCGTGGAGGGCTGGTTGAACAGTAGCCGGTGGAGGGCTGGATGAACAGTAGCCCGTGGAGGGATGGTTGAACAGGAGCCCGTGGAGAGGGCTGGTTGAACAGTAGCCGATGGAGTAGCGCACGGTGGAGGCTGGATGAATAGGAGCCTGTGGATGAATAGTCGCAGGTGGAGGCTGGAGGAGGTCGACGGTGGATGAACAGTAGCCCATGGAGGCTGGAGGAGGTTGACGGTTGATATGAACAGTATCCCATGGAGTCCCGTTTTGCGGTACGCCACACCCCTCCCGATAAACAGGACCCCCAATTCAACCGTAGCGCTCCAACACAAGTCTGTTTCCTCCGTTTTGCGGTACGCCACACCCCTCCCGACCAATAGGACCCTGTTTCGACCGTAGGAGGTCCAACAGAAGTCTGTTTCCTCCGTTTTGCGGTACGTCAGACCCCTCCCAATGAGCAGGACCCCGTTTCGAACGTGGCCGGTCGAACACAAGGTCGTTTCCTCCGTTCTGTGGTACGCCAGGCCTCGTTTCCATCGGCTATTCCATCCAAGCTGGTTGGCTCCCATGCGTTCCATTGCCTCCCGATGAACACAACGCATTTTTTTGCCTCCCCATGAACACGACGACGACGCAGTTTCTCCGTTCCAACCCAGCCATGTACACGAGCCCTGGCCGTACGTATG
This sequence comes from Triticum aestivum, assembly GCF_018294505.1. Classification (NCBI taxonomy): domain Eukaryota; kingdom Viridiplantae; phylum Streptophyta; class Magnoliopsida; order Poales; family Poaceae; genus Triticum; species Triticum aestivum. Next base: position 503,505,258 of record NC_057804.1, read on the forward strand.
TGCGAGTAGGCATTCGAGACCCCGCCCGTATGTACGTACGTGGCCGTATTTTCTTTCTTGCACACTGGCCGATGTCGTACGTGTACACACTACGTGCGCGCCTATACTACGACACATGCGCGCCTCTACATCGACCAATATGTATGTACACGTTCGCGACCAGAATGACAATGCTACGTACGCTTCGACCAGGTGGGTCCCGAATGTCGGGCACTTCCTTGCGTGCGAAGATGTAGCTGGTGGGTCCGAGCAGTCAGGGGAGCGAATAATTTTTTTGCCCGGATGCACTTCCTTGAGTGCGAAGATGTAGCTGGTGGGTCCCAGCAGTCAGGGGGAAACGTTTTTTTATGAAATACGGTGGCCCGTCCGCTGGGTCCCCGCTGTCAGGTGGAGGAATAATTATTTTGCGCGTAATAAGGAGGCACTTCCTTGCAGCTACTGTGGACCCAGCTGTCAGCCTCTCCACATACAGTATTCTTCCGATGGAAGTCGGTCGTTGAGCACATTGACCATGCCGCGCCGAGAGCACCACGATGGTGGACGACGGCGAGGCCTAGGAAGGGGACGACGTGGAGTCAGGAAAGACGCGGCAGTGGAAGCCCACGCGGAGAGAAGTGTGAGGGTTCACTGGATTGGCTGCGGTGTGAGGCTGCCGTCGCCGTAGAATAACAGGGGGTGTGGGTGAGTATAGGGATGGCCTGGCCAGCGGTGGGAGTTGTAGGGGGCGGTGAGGCCTCCGCAGCATCACAGCCGGCCACGGGAGGCAGGAGCACGTGGCACGACCGACGCTGCTTTGGGAGGCTGGGGCAAGAAGACCAGAGGTTGAAGAAGCACTACGGTCGTTGGATGGACATCGTACGGTCACTGCAGTTTGAACTGTTTATGTTGACTAGGTTGACAAAGCCCTTGGTACGCGTCAACTTAGTAGGCCCACAGGTCAGCCTCCGAAACGGCGCGCCCGAGATGTCAGGGGGAGGAATCATTTTTTGGGCGGCTGAAGCAAGAATATCTGAGATTGAAGAAGAAGCACGACATCCATTGGATGGACATCCAACGGCCACAACTGCTAGAACCGTGTGTTTTTGACAAAGCCTTGCATACGCATCAACTTAGAAGGCCCACGAGTGTGTGGCAGAGAACATACAACCCATTTGCGATTTGTAAGAATGTACACCCCATTTTTTAATTCTAATGTAATTTACTACAGCCCATTTACAGTTTGTTAAAAGTACAACCCATTTTCTAGCTCGTACAACGATTAATAATTTCAACCAACCGCTCAAAACAGAATCCAAAAAAAACTCCCACATTTTGATGGGATCCGAAATATTCTTATCCGAAATTTCTAGTCAAATTAAATATAATTTCAAAATAAAGTTGTATTACATTAAAATCCAACAAAATATTGCGCGTGCAACAAGTAATGAGGATGGCTCTCCCTCCCACCTCCCCCTCCCTCTGGCGACTGCAAGGGCGACTCCATCCTCCTCTCCGGCGATCCATGTCTTCCCATCCGTGTAAACTGCTCCGGCCATCATGGCGCCACCCCTCCTAGATCTCTCACCGGGGGTGGGATTCGCCGATCAAGTTAGAGCCAGATTCTCTACTCAGGTTCATTGCCTCGACCCTCAACTTGCCTTCCATCTTGTTATCTCTTTTAGTCATTCAAATTTCCCTCTCTCTATTGAGTATGTTGGCCTTGCTCTTCAATCATGTCTTGGGGGCTTACCTTCGGGGTTTCATGTCACCCACATTCTTGGGAGAGTTTATAAATTTTCTGTCGTCTCTAAGGTTGTGGGATTTATGATCTACTGCCTTAGATCTTTTAGATGCCCATTGTTCTATTTCCACTTTCATCTTTGGGGCTTTGGTGGTCCGGCTTGGATCAGAGAATACAAAAATTGGCTCTATGAGCATGATCTCGAATGGACTACGGTGAAATCCCCCCATCGCACCCTCACCGGTGCAAATTCTATTCACGTCGGCCGCCGGCAACCTCTTCCTTTTTCGTTGGCTGAGTCAGTAACCCATGCAAACCAACCTGCACTTTCCTCGGATCACGTGCCAACCACGGGCGCGATCATCCCCGTTCAAAATCCAAATCGTGGAGCCACTCCATCGGCCCACTCTCCCAACCCACAGCCCATTATTCCAACCACTGATTCACTAGCCCATGAGGATCAAACTAGACTGGCCTCGGCCCATTCGGACCCCACCACCCCAAACTCACAGGCCCAACCTTCAGTACCCAACATTATCCCTCAAATTCATCAGCATCCTAATCCTTTTTTCTGTGGTAAATGCTTATCCTTCGGCCATGCTCGTGCGGATTGCAAAAATCAGTTTAGATGCCGGGGTTGTTATAGATACGGGCATATTTTATGATTTTGTTTCAACTCCAAAAAATCTGCACCCAAGTATCGGGTGAAATCACACCCGCCCACCAACCCTGCGCCCTCGCCCGATAACCCGCACGTCGACTCATCTCCCCAAAACCCCCCTTCACCCCCATCCAACCAGCTCGCCCTGTCGTTCGCCCTGCTCTGCCTCGAAACCATGCTCTGCTCCACAAGCCTTCTCCACCTCCGCCGCCCATCCTCCCTCCAATGAAGCCATGGCTACCTACCCATGCGACCTGCTGCCACTTCTCCCTCCTGGCACCGCCGTCATGGACGCTGACGGTAACCGATGCCGACGCACCTACCATTATCTCGGCGGCGAACCCCTGGTCCAGTCAAGCGACTGGGCCATCATCTCCCTTGCACCACCGCCGGACCCAAATCAGTTCGAGATGGATGCTATGCTCATCACTCATTTCCTCGACCACGAGCGTGGCTTTCGTATCGCAGAGATCTCTCGCCGCGGGATGGGAGCTGCTCTCGTCCGCTTCCGCAACACGTGCGACATCGACACCGCCATCGCCAATAGCCCGTACTTCGTCGGTGATTCTGTTCTGAGGATCATTCGTCATGACCGAGGTATCAACCATAGAGACTTCACCTTTACTCATGACGTCTGGATTATGATGGTCAACTTCCCTCTTGAGGCTTGGAGGCCTAACAAAGTTAGAGAGCCTATTAGTGGATTTGCTAAATTCCTTGTTTGGAACCGTGACATGTCAAATAGAGATCGTGTTCTTGTTGAAGTCAGAGTGCCTGATCTGCTAGAAATCCCTATTAGCCATGTTATTTGTGAAAGTCTTGATGATTATGGTCATGGTCAGTCATGGACATGTGCTGTCTATATCTTGCATGCGGATTTTCTTGGAGCCATGGGTGGAGATGAGGACCCAATCCCTCCTGATGGAGTTATGCAACCCATGCCATTTGCTCCTTTCGGTGGTATTTGGCATGATGCTGATTTCCACAATGATCAAAATCCAAATTTTGCACCTGCTGCTCACCATGCTCCTGAGGAGAACCAAGATGCTGTGCCCATGGTCCAACGCCACCACAAAACCCTGAGCAGGTCCAGGACATGCCTTTCCAGCCTGCCATGGAAGTGGCTGACTCATTCTTGGCGCTTCATGACATGATGTCAAAAATTATGGCGACAATCCCTCAGCTGCTGGAAGATCTTGCAGATACCTTCGTGGTCAGCTCCAAATGCCAACTAATCAATGTTGACGATGATGAGCATGGCACTATCAAAAAATGTCTGCTCACCATCACCACTGAGCAGCCATTAGAACCTACAGCCTCATTTGTCCTCATTGAAGAACTGTCTGAACCTCCTGTGTTATGCTCCACTGATGTTGTTGAAGATGATATTTCTCCTACTATGCTGGACTTCATGGCCAGCAACCAAAACTCAACACCTGAGGACGAGCCGCATGCACCTGCTGTCTTGCTTCCTTCTGCTATATCTGTCTCGGCCGCTCAACACAAGCGCAAGAAGAACAATGCTCCTTTGGATGTTAATGACCTTTGCCGCAGTCGCAGACTGGCGGGTCTTAGTGTTGGATTTAAAAATGAAGCTGCTGCTGTCAAGGCCAAGGAGTGGGATCAGTGCAAAAAGAATTTATCTTCTTAATTTGAACATGTCATCTTCAACCCTGAAGCTGGACCTTCACCAGAGCTGCCACTAGAGACAATCCAAGCTATTGCAGTTAAGCAGTGTCTGATCCCTCATGAGGAGGTGTCAGGAGAGAAGCTGATGGCCCCTGCTTCCCATGATTAAGTCTTATCTTATCTGCTTTGGGCCTTGCTATAACAAGGTCTTATATGGCCTTAGGCCAGCTTTATTATTAGTTTCTTTCAATAATGCTACTTCTGTACTATTTACGAACTTGGTCTGTAAGCAGTTAAACTCCAGTATTTACTTTTGTGGCTGGGATCCTATGATACAATTATTTTGCTGTCCAAGTAGTCTGAATGGGTTGGATGATTATATTCAGTATTATGTCCTTGTGAAAACAAGTTCTCCTGTCTAGAATGACCTATCTGCTTCTTACATTTTGATGAGATCTGATAATCATAAAATGATTATGTCATTTTTATTTAGTCTAAATACCACCATTTTTTCCAATGAGTAGAAAATGGAATATTTTAAATTGTAATATAAGAGGCACAAACTCCCAAACCAGATGGGATGATTTAAGAGACAAAATTGATGAGAGTAATTGTGGTATTATATGCCTTCAAGAAACAAAAAAAGAAGCTTTTGATCAATATTATCTCAGAAGTTTCTCTCATGGGAGTTTAATCAGTTTGCATATACCCCCTTAGTGGGACTGTCTGGTGGATTAATAACAATATGGAATGGCAGTCTCTTCAATGGTTCAGTTGTCAGTCAATCCCCCTTTCAGATTACAGTCAAATTATTATGCAATTTATCAGGCAACATTTTTTATGTCAGCAATATTTATGGACCCTGCCAGAATGAAAACAGAACAGATTTCTTTGATTGGTTGGACAATATTGATGCCTCACAAATGGACCATTGGATTCTTGTTGGTGATTTTAATTTAATCAGAAGCCCACAGGATAGAAATAGACCTGGTGGAGATGCAAACAATATGTTGAGATTTAGAAGTATTCTGCAACAGCTTGATTTAGTGGAAATTCCACTCAAGGGTAGGAACTTTACATGGAGTAATATGCAAGCGTTACCTCTTCTGGAGAAACTGGATTGGATTTTTACCTCTGCAAATTGGTCTATTAATTTCCCAAATACTCTGGCATACCCACTGGCTAGAGTTTCATCTGACCATATCCCTATTCATATTCAAATTGGCAGTGATATTCCAAAAGCCTCTATATTCAGGTTTGAGAATTACTGGCTGGAATTTGATGGATTTTATGAAACTATTCTTCAATGTTGGAACATAAACCAATCATTACCAAATTCTGCAAATGATATAACTGCCAGATTTAAATGCCTCGGATTAGGTCTTAAGAAATGGAGCAAAAACTTGTCCAAGCTCAATACTAATATCTCTGCTTGTAACTATGTATTATCTATGATGGATGGTACTGAAGATCAAAGAGCTCTGAGTATTATGGAAGCTAACGTTAAGATCATCCTGAAACAACACATCCTCAAGTTACTGGAGGTTAAAAGGATTTATTGGAAGTCAAGATTTAAAATGAGAAGTGTGAGACTTGATGATGAAAACACTGATTTTTTCCATGCAATGGCCACCCAAAGTTACAGGAAAAATTATATTACTTATGTTGTTGGTGAGGATGGAATCACTTACCAAAATCATGATCATAAAGCTGCAATTATTTGGAGGTCCTACAAAGAAAGATTGGGCTCATCCATTGATCCTCACATGCTTTTCAATTTTGAGGAACTGATCCAACCACAAGACCTATCTTCTCTTGAAGCTCAATTCACTATGGAAGAAATTGACCAAGTTATTAAGGAATTTCCCACTACCAAAGCTCCTGGACCAGATGGTTTTAATGGCACCTTTTTAATCAAGTGTTGGGATATTATTAAACAAGACTTCTATACCATGATTTGGGATTTCTTTGAAGGAAACTGTGATATTCAAAGTATAAACACTGCTTTTATTACACTCATTCCAAAGATTGCAAATCCTGAGAATATGAATGATTTCAGGCCTATTTCTTTCGTTAGTCTTCCACTCAAAATTATTACCAAATTTTGGCTAACAGAGCTCAAAAGATCATCACTTCTATTATCCACCAAAACTAGTATGGTTTTATAAAAGGCAGAAATATTCAAGACTGTCTAGGATATGCTTTTGAATACCTCCATTTATGCCACCAATCAAAAAAACCTATCATCATTTTGAAGCTTGAATATTTTGAAAAAGCTTTTGACAAGATTGAGCATATGACAATTATTGCTATGTTAAAGGCTAAAGGTTTTGGACCTAGATGGATCAATTGGGTTAATAACATTCTTCAATCTGCTTCTACTTCTGTTCTGCTTAATGGAGTGGCTGGAAAAAAGATTATTTGCAAGAGAGGTGTCAGACAAGGGGATCCACATTCCCCATTACTATATATCATCACTGCTGATCTACTTCAATCTGTGGTCAATGCTGCTTGGGCCAATGGAGAAATCTCTCTTCCTATAAATCATGCTTATGGATAGGACTACCCTATAATTCAGTATGCTGCTGACACCCTAATGATTATGCCTGCTTGTGAAGATCAGATCATGCACCTTAAATACTTGCTCAACATATTTAATCTATCCACTAGTCTGTTTGTCAACTTCAGCAAGTCCTCAATGATTCCAATAAATATTGATCAACCATCAGTTTTAGCACTTGCAAATTCATTTGGTTGCAAGGTGGAAAGCCTCCCATGCACATATCTAGGCTTACCCATGGGCACCACCAAGCCCTCTATTATGGATCTTATTCCTGTCATATCCAAAATTGATAAAAGGCTATCTGGAGTGACTAGATTCATGAACTACTCTGGCAGACTCACATATGTTAATTCTATTGTTGCTTCCATGCCTATTTTCCCTATGTGCTCTCTTAAAGTTCACTACACCATATTGGATCATGTGGACAAATCTAGCAGGAACTTTCTCTGGTATGGAAAGGAAATTAATAGAAGAGGAAAATGCCTGGCCAGCTGGGATATGATTTGCAAACCAAAAAGTCAAGGTAGTCTTGGAGTTCTAAACCTGAGAATGCAGAATAAAGCTCTTCTTATCAAGCATCTCTATAAATTTTACAATAGAATGGATGTTCCTTGGGCCAAGTTAATTTGGGAGGCTCATTATCAAAACAATGAGGCTCCACACACAAATACCAACAAAGGATCATTCTGGTGGAAGGATTGTATGAAAATGTTTGATCTATTTAAAGAGATGACTACTTGTGAGATCAGATCAGGAAACACTTGCAAATTATGGGATGATAGTTGGAATGGAGAGATTATGCATTTCAAATTCCCTGAACTCCATTCCTTTTGCAACCAGCAGAATATCTCAGCCAAAAAAGCCAAAGATAATGGAGACCTATACAACTTGTTCCAGCTTCCTCTTTCCATCACTGCCCATCAGCAATTTCATCTTCTTTCTGATAAATTACATATGGGGTAGTAGTTTAAATATGACCAAGAAGATTTATAACTTCTTACTGAGAAATGAAGATGCTGTCATCACTTTCAAATGGATATGGAAGTCATGCTGCCTTCCAAAACATAAATTCTTTTGCTGGCTTCTTCTTCATGATAGAATAAACACATGTGACCTTCTGACCAGGAAAAATATGCATCTAGATTCCACACAGTGTGTATTATGTGATGCTGAAGACTATGAGGACAGAATACATCTTCTTTTCTCTTGCCCATTCAGCCAAGGTTTTTGGTGGAACATTGGTCTTGAATTGGACACTGATCTAAATATCCATGATATGATTATTGAAGCCCAGCAAAGATACAAACTTCACCATTTCATGGAAATTCTAATTACTGGATGCTGGAGTATATGGAATCAAAGAAATGATCTGATATTTGAAGGGATCCCTTGCTCTATCAATGACTGCAGATATGAATTTATCAAGACTTTCAAATTGACAATGCTAAGAGCCAAGCCCAGTTTAAAGGAGGGAATGTCTTCATGGATTGATAACATTTAATTTATTGTTTTTTGTATTTACTCAATAATCTCCCTGGTTGTCTCCCCAACAACCATTGTAAAGACTTTGTGATCCATTATTATAATGAAAATGATCTACAGTAAGGCTTTTGCCTTACTGTTTTATGGTAAAAAAAACAAGTAATGAAATTAAAATTTTCAAATTCCAAAAATAATATATTTTTTAAACAAATTACTTGTTTGGTGCATTTTTTATAGCTACTGCCCAGTTATAATAATTACATCCCATTTATTATTTCCTAATGTCCATTTTCTTGTCAAGCCTAATGCATACCTCCTAGGAAAGTTTGCAGCCCAACGGGGCAGAGAATAACAAGTTGACCCGGATATTGTGTACAACCACTACTGGAATCTGGCACTTTGCCATCTGCCATGACAGATGGCAAAGGCATGGTCAGCGGATGGCAAAGGCTTTGCCATCTGCCAGCAGATGGCAAACAGTTTGTCTGAAACCTTGCCGACAGAGGCTTCTTTGCCGTCTGCTGGCTGATGGCAAAGAGCCTGTGGCTTTGCCATCAGCTGGCAAATGGCAAAGCCACTTAACGGGGTTAGCCCCGTTAGAAGTCTAACGGCATACTTTGCCATCTGCCAGCAGATGGCAAAGGCTGCAGGCTCTTTGTCGTCTACCAGCAGATGGCAAAGGCTGCAGGTTGTTTGCCGTCTGCCAGCAGATGGCAAAGGCTGCAGGCTCTTTGCCGTCTGCAAGCAGATGGCAAAGGTTGGATGCTTTGCCGTCTACCAGCACATGGCAAAAAGCTTTGCCATCTGTTGGCAGATGGCAAAGAGCCCACATAGGCCAGCCCAAATTTTACATGTAGATGACACATGGCCTCTTTGCCATCTGCCAGCTGATGGCAAAGCTCTTTGCCATCTGCCAGCAAATGGCAAAGTGACTATATTGCCCCATTTAATTTTGTTTTTCTTATATCAATTCATTTTCACAGAAAATCAAATACAAATATATTTATATGACCAATATAGCATATTCAACACATATTACCAATAGTCATGAACACATATATATCCAACACATGTTACCAATAGTAGCAAGTTTCATCCGTACATATACATAGTTTCATCAATATTACACAGTTTCATCCATAGGTAGCAAGTTTCACAAGGTCAAAACAAAAACTAAATACAAGCACTCCATCAACCCAAGCTTCCGTGATCTTAAGCAAATCTGTAAAATGGGAAAGAAGAAAGTTAGAAGAAGAAGACTAGAAGAAGAAGATTATTATGATGCAACTAAAATATGAAGATTATTATGATGCAACTTATATCTGTAAAATAGGTCATTTTGGAGCTAAGTATGGTTATTATGTCATTTTTGAGCTAGCTAAGCATACTAAGTCATTTTGGTGTAAAACATGCTAAGGTCATTCTAGAGCTAAGTCAGGTTATTATGTCATTTTGGAGCTAGCTAAGCATGTGAAGTCATTTAGGAGCTAAAATATGTCATTTCTTAAGCATATTATGTCATTTTAGAGTTAGCTAAGCATATTAAGTCATTTTGGAGGAAAAGCTACTAAGTATAGGTCATTTTAGAGCTATCCTAGGTTAAATAGGTCATTTTTAAGCTAGCTAAGCATATTAAGTCATTTTGGAGGAAACAAATGCTAAGTATAGATCATTTTAGAGCTATCTAGGTTAAACAGGTCAATTTTAAGCTAGCTAAGCATATTAAGTCATTTTGGAGGAAACAATACTAAGTATAGATCATTTTAGAGCTATCCTAGGTTAAACAGGTCATTTTGGAGCTAATTAAGCTTATTATGTCATTTTTGAGCTAGCTAAGCATATTGAGTCATTTAGGAGGAAAAAATGCTAAGTATAGGTCATTTTAGAGCTATCCTAGGTTAAATAGGTCATTTTGGAGCCAAGTAAGGTTATTATGTCATTTTGGAGCTAGCTAAGCATATGAAGTCATTTAGGAGCTAAAATATGTCATTTCTTAAGCATATTATGTCATTTTAGAGCTAGTTAAGCATATTAAGTCATTTTGGAGGGAAAGATGCTAAGTATAGGTCATTTTAGAGCTATCCTAGGTTAAATAGGTCATTTTTAAGCTAGCTAAGCATATTAAGTCATTTTGAAGGAAAAATGCTAAGTATAGGTCATTTTAGAGCTATCCTAGGTTAAATAGGTCATTTTGGAGCTAATTAAGCTTATTATGTCATTATGAGCTAGCTAAGCAACTCAAGTCATTTAGGAGGAAAAAAATGCTAAGTATAGGTCATTTTAGAGCTAGCCTAGGTTAAATAGGTCATTTTGGAGCTAAGTAAGGTTAGTATGTCATTTTGGAGCTAGCTAAGCATATGAAGTCATTTAGGACCTAAAATATGTCATTTCTTAAGCATATTATGTCATTTTAGAGTTAGGTAAGCATATTAAGTCATTTTGGAGGAAAAGATGCTAAGTATAGGTCATTTTAGAGCTATCCTAGGTTAAATAGGTCATTTTGAAGCTAGCTAAGCATATTAAGTCATTTTGGAGGAAAAAAATTCTAAGTATAGGTCATTTTAGAGCTATTCTAGGTTAAATAGGTCATTTTGGAGCTAATTAAGCTTATTATGTAATTGTTGAGCTAGCTAAGCATATTGAGTCATTTTGGAGGAAAAAATGCTAAGTATAGGTCATTTTAGAGCTATCCTAGGTTAAATATGTCATTTTGGAGCTAATTAAGCTTATTATTATCATTTTTGAGCTAGCAAAGCATATTGAGTCACTTTGGAGGAAAAAATGCTAAGTATATGATTATGTCGTTAGTATCCATATGGCAGAGAACCCGGGCCAACATGACTAGTCATAGAACCAAGGTGGCACAAACGTACAAGGACAGGCATACATGACCCTGCAATGCACGTGTCGGTTATCAGCGAGTGCAACCAAGTCGTAGCAAGCTACAAGGACTTCGGTGATACACCACGTGACATTTCCCCATAGGGACAAACACAGGAGCAAAGAAGGACACATGCCAGTCAATCCATGTGTTTCGGAGTAGTAGCAAACTACCATGGCTTAGTGGAAGCACTAGGAGGCATCTCCCTGTATGGAAGGCTACCAAAGGCACACGACTAGGTGTCAAATCCCACACATACAATGCATTTCAAACATACACACATTATGCATGATATGTGTCCAAGGAATGAAACAGTTAAGATAAGTGACTACATAATGAGCCAAATATAAGGTGAAGAGATGAAATACCTATACTTGGACACTATGTGCAAGGCAACAATGAATTACAACACAATGGAGAATATGTGTGCAACAGAGTTCCTTAGCAACATGATCTTCCCAGGAATTCCAATCCACAAGCTAAAACTGAAGGTAGGTTTGCAGGTGATGCTCCTACGAAACAAGCAGCCGGTTTATGCAATGGCACAAGAATGACTATCACACAGCTGGGAAAAAAAGGAACATTGAGGCATAAATAATCACACGAACACACGTCGGTGACAAGGTATACATACCTATAATCATTATGTCACCAAGTGACTCAAAGTGTCCCGTTGTGCTGAAAAGAAGGCAATATCCTCTATCAGTTTATTTCGCAATGACCATAACCAAAAGCCAAGGTCAATCCCTAAACAAGGTGGGCCTATATTTGCCTAAGCAAGTCTTCTTCCATGGGCAATTATATGTAGCATTATCAAGAGTCACAAACAGAGAAGGATTAAAGTTGTTGATTGAAAACACGCAGTACCCAAGGGAAGTTTGGATAATAACCACTTTGATAAACATGATTCTGAAATCATATTAGCCGACAAGATTCCATTAGCAAGATAAGAAACCATATGTGTAGCTAATTTGGATCTTGCATTTGTGTGTGCACCATATAACACTAGAATCTAACGCGCGCTTCGCTGCGCCATTCTTCCGTCCTAGGATTCACATTTCCGCCCTCTTGCAGGCACATTGTTAGCCATAATACAACATGCAACATATTTGAGATTTGAATGCAAAGGGCATTAAAAAAATGTACAACTGAAAATTCAGAAGAAGAAAAAGGTGGCAGGACATCTCTAGGCCAGTCTAGCTCTACCATTGCCTTCACCATTGGTCAAAATGAGCAGAGATAACTGAAATTGCTAGGGGACTCCTCCAATATCTATCTCAAATAGCATGTCCACACACACCATATCTGAGCTAGATTATGCACCCCCGGGCTGAATTACTACTCGGGCAATGCGAGGTTAAATTACTACTTGGACATCCTTGTTCAAAGAATTAAAGTTCAGTTGGTTGGTTTGAGACCGACAGTTTCTTTATCTTAGCTTTTTAGAATCTATTGTTCATTCTGTATGTCTATGACTTTGTAGCGATGGAAAAGCAGTCGATCACATCTACTGGCCGAGTGTTCCATTTAGCAAGTTGGACAGTTGAAGGTGCATGGCTTGGATAGTTGGAGGTGGTTAATTGTTTATCACTGACATAATTGAATTATTGTTTTCTTATGTAGAACAAGGGATCCAGCGGTGGCATTCCACTGGACAGAAAGTGAGCCGCCTCACTGAAATGAAAATGACGATAATTGAGAATGATGATAATCATCAAGGCAACAGAGTTCTAGCTAACACTTTTATCAGACATCCAATACATTGAATTGTTCTATCTTCCGTTTTTCTAAGGACCAAATAGTAGACTAATCGACTGTGAGTATGCATACTTACATTTTAAACTTGTACACCAAGAGCATGTTTCCCAAATAAAAATAGTTCAGGTTAGAAACCATTTTGTACACTCTGAAAGACAAAAAATCAACCTTCTGATAAGACAGTTCCATCTTTGACATATAACACAAAAGAACCTTTGGTGAAAAGCCCATAAAAATCGAAAGCCAAGCACTCGTGCACTATACAATTTTCCTGTACACGCCAGATGGAAGCCATCATCAATGGTGGCCGCAGCTCCACCTACAAACTGACTTTCTTGTTGCAATCACCAGAATATGAGCTGATTGTAAAGAGCTCAGTATCATGTCTATGGATGCTTCTATAACTCGAATTCAACATTCAAAACTCAGCATGTTTATTAATTATCCTAATTCAGTTCTACCTAGAACCATCAGCAAACACTAAATGTATGTCAACATTGGACTTCGCTCATGATCCAAGACATAACATGTCATGCTTTGACTCTGATTAAAGATATTTGAAATACATTAACACAGAAACATAGGATCTATCATACTCGAAGCATCCACTTTTTAAACCTTGATATTTTGGTTCTTATCACAAACTCTAAACATGTGGCAGCATAAGATTTATCCTCAACCTCGACGAAAACAGTTTTCAGTTCCGTCATTAACTCTGCTAGAAACTAACCTCTAAACTCTCAAAATGTGTGGAGTATCTCATCCTTTATAGCAATCTGATATTGAAGAAAGCACTTCCTCCAGAAAATTTAATTTCCTTGATACCTGAAGCAGAATACTTATCTACACAAGGGAGTGGTAACATATAAGAAAACTAACATGATAAGTTCAATGGATTTTCTCAGTCAGGAAAAATGCAGACGTGTATTCCCCTTCGTGCTTCTTTGCAACCTCCTCTCTTTGTTGCCAGGTTAAGTAAGACAATTTGCAGTTACAAAAAACGATAGGTGAAAATCATGATTGTCTGCCCCAATTGATCGATCAACGATGGTCCGATACAAAACAGAGGAATAAAACAGCGACCAGGGTGATCGTTCTACCAAATATATGATAATCTCATATACATTCGTAGTACAATCAAAAATAAAAATATGAATTAGAAGGAAATGCATTATCTTCCATTTTTTAGTACTTCAGGAATGTAGCAGGACAAGTTGTATAATGTGACATCAGACCAGCAACTTCCTTGAATCAAGCATGCTTATATCATTTCATAATATGAGCTTGCACACAAGACTCAAATGGGAGCATGAGGTAGGCCGTTTCTTCTAGCTAGTTATAAGATTGATGTGGTGTATTGATAAAAATATAATGGAATTATCACCATGAACTACACCCTATGCAAGGTACATATACAGAAAGAACTACAGAGGGACCATGTTAAAACTGTTCTAGAAGGGGAGATAATAGAACAACATAGAATCCTTCCTCCTGAAGCCTCGTATAGTGCGTGCGCTTGAGATCGCGCTTGAGATCTCTTCCTATCAAGCTCCTCACTAAAAGAGAATAATAATAGTAATAAAAAATCACGGATAATAAACAGTACTGCATCGATAATGTATACATAAGGGGCCTTGCAAACAGGTCTAAACTATAGAAAGATATTTTTATGTTCATCCTCTTTTCTGGCAAGAGCTATTAATCGTTTCAAATGGTGGATTATGTAGATTATCATTTGTGATTATAATCACAAGGACAATACAGTGTAATAGATATAAAAACAGAACATGGTAGTATAATTTATTTTTAACAGTCCCTGACATGAAAACATGACAAAGGGGGGAATTTCCCTGTCCAACAATGTTTACCATCATTAAAAAGAACGACAATTGATCACCAAACCTATGGAGTACTGAAATTTCCTTTCATTCCAGAACTTGTACTATTCAAGACAACAACATTTCAAGTGCACTTAAATATGTTTAACAAAATGAATGGTAAATAAATAAACATACCCAGGGGATGCACCTTCTACCCGTCCTTTAGAATGTAGAGTGTTTGTCCATATGGTACACATATGACATCTCTTCCTCAGAACTTAGTGTTTGCCCATATGGCACAAAATAGCATCGGAAGATTTATAGCTCGACGCCACGGAGCATAGACACAAATTCACCTACAGGTTGAAAGCATAGGTAAAAAAACTTGATTTAATCACCATATATATAACCACTGTACCTCATTCCTCCAATGAAATCCGTCAATGGTTCTGCTAACTTCTTTCTTATAAAATGCAGCCGAGCAATGTGGTGTGTTTGAATTTCAATTGCACTTCGAGCAACGCAATCAGGTTGTTTCGAGCAGTACCATATGGTCCATAGATAGCACACAGCTACCTCCAATATCTAACTACTATAGAAAAAAAAATACTGGAAATAGTAAGAGCGAAGAGCAGACCTGCAAACGAAATCGCTGGAAGAAAGAGCATCACGAGTTCAGTCATTTCCTGCCAACCGGGGGTTCGGCAGGAAGTCTACGGTAGGGAGGGAGGAGAGGGGGGCGCGCACCGTATCTGGCGTCGAGGGAGGCGGTGTGGAAGACACCGGCGTAGGCGGATCCGTCGCGGACCTGGACCTCGACGGGGCGGGCCGTGGATGAGGGGGAGGGCCGGCGACGGGGCGAGAGAGGGCCGGAGACGGGGCGGGGGAGTGACGCGGCCGGCGACAGGGCGGGGGAGCGACGTGGTCGGCGACAAGGTGGCGGGGGAGGGGTGGCGATGGGGCGGGGGAGGGCCAGCGACGGGGCGGGGGAGCGACGGCGACGGGGCGGGGGAGTGACGCGGCCGGCGATAGGGTGGGGGAGCGACGGGGTCGGTGACAGGGTGGCGGCGGGCGAGCCTAGAGCGCCATCGACGGGGGATGTTCGGTGCGTGGATGAGGAGATGTGAACGTCGTTTTTTTACCTCGATGGGTGGGGAGAGAGGGAGGGGATAACCCCACAGTTTTTTGTTTTACCTGGAAAAAAATAACCCCATCTCTTTGCCAGCTGCCACCAGATGGCAAAGAACTTGTCGTCTACTGGCAGATGGCAAAGAGGTGGGGCTGGTACGCTGTTACACTCTTGAGGGCCACAGGATTTGCCAACCTCTTTGCCATCTGCTGGCAGATGGCAAAGATTATTTTCCATCCACTAGCAGATGGCAAAGAATTGGCTGATGGCAACCATGTTCTTTGCCATCTGCCAGTTCTTTGCCATCTGTTTTTAATAAGCAGATGGTAAAGACGTTCTTTGCCATCAGCTGGAAGATGGCAAAGAGCTGGCTGATAGCAACTTCCTTGTTTCCAGTAGTGAAGTGTCGGCCTAGTTGCACTGCTGATGTTGAAAAAAAGGCTATGTAGTACAATACAACCTAACATGGCTACTCAGCCCACATTCAACAATGTCGAAAAGGCCTAAACAAGGCTTCTGTACAACTTTTTGAAGTCACTGAGCTCAATTAATAACTTAAGAAAAAATTTAGATTACAGTGGAACCTAATTAAAAGTTGTCACAAGAAAATAAATAATTTAATGGGTCCCACTTGTGCGTGTGTGCGTGTGTGTGTGTGTGAGAGAGAGACCCATCAGTCGATGCTCGTAAACACATCTTTCAGCCATATGCATTGCTGATGCTCAATAAAAACTTATATAGTTGACACAATCATATAGAACATCATAGCACACTGAACTTGCTTACAAAAATTTCACGCAGACAGCACAATCAGGATGGAAGCAGTGGATCGCTACGGGTAGGGCTATGTTGAAACCAACGAACTCGTACATAATGGTTCATCGTCTTTATCAATGACAGGGAAATATCTTGAATGACGTGCAAAGAAAACAGACATACAACACAATAAGTTCTGCTAGCACATTAAGTTGACGTACAACCCTTTCTAAAAAAAGTTTAGGTACAAAATTAGAACAGGTCACAATCAAATGTACTGGCACATCAGTGCTTCACAACCATAGCTCGGATTTAACTAGTATCTGACAAGATTCAGTTTTTACCTCAAATTAGAGCACATCTGGGCAGCCAGCCCTGCCTCTTCTCCCAAAGAAGCAGTGGCCTCCACCGCGCGATGGAGTAGGCCCTGTGCCATCCATCGTCCCGAGCAACAGGGGGAAAGTCCAACATTGACTCCTGTAATGGACATCGTCGACGGACCCTGGCACCAGCGGCGGCGGCAGCACTTCGATTGATGGATTGACCACTTCTTCGACATGCACGAACACTCGATACAAGTACATCCCTAACATGGTCCGCGGCGGCCTTGGTGGCGACGAATAGTACAACCCTGGTTCCTACACCGGTATCTCAAGACCAATCACCTTCAGTATGGTGGACGGCTTCTTCATCCATGCCATAACCGTCAGAGCCCAACTGTCTGGAGGAACAAACATACTTACGAGCTCATCCCCAAGGTCGTTGATAAGCTCATTCATGGACTCGCTGTTCCAAGCACGTCGAGGCATGCTGTGGAAGGTAAGCTTTGTTAAACACTCAAGCTCAGAGGGCATCGAGCCCCATCCTGGGTGCCACCGATCAAAGCTCACCAGCGCGCCATCACAGAACAAACGTCGGGAAGATTCGAACACACGACTGTAGTCGAAAGTTGTCCGGAACCTGATGAAGAAATCAGCCGGTGGTGGACAGACTTCGACGAGCAAGTCACTTATTTGGATGCCGTGCGCAATGCCAAGAGCTTTGACAAGGTCGTCCGGTGAGACGGGAGGCCGGTCGCCGTTGATGGTTACCATCAGCACTTTGCCGGCAAACTGGTCGTCAAGCACCGCCATGCCACTGTTGAGCGACAGCATGCAATGAACGAAGGTAGGACGGACCTTAGGATCTCCGGCTCAGAGATCCGCATTGACCGGCGACATGATAGTGTGCTTGAGTATAGGGAGTATAGGAGGGGGATTTGGGGGAACTGGAGTAGGAATCGAGATTCTAGAGGTGGGGGAGGGGCAGGAGATTGGGGATAAAAAGATAGCATGAATTTCGAACACGCTCCAATATGCTCTCTGCGCGCAAGCCCACAAAAACATCGGTGGCGCCCACATGTAGGCCTAATAGTCCTTATTCTTTCTTTTTTGTAGAGCCCAGCCTTTTTTGAGGATCTTTTGAGAGCCCGGCCTGAGAGTCATAATTGACCTGTTTGGCATTGCGTTACTTCTCGACCCATATTCAACGACACCTCACTAGCCCAAACAAGTGTTCATCATCAAAAAGACACTAAGCTCAAATTATATAACTTGAAAAAAGGAGATATACTATGAACCCTCGAGAATGGTGATGCCCTCATTTAGCCCACTAGTAGTTCGAGACAATAAATAGTTCGAAACAACTATATATACAACATTCAAACACTGACTAGTGACTACTACTGACATAAACAACAAGACATGATAGTTCATAAGAAGTCTTGCTACACCACCAAAATGCACCCATCTGCAGTGCCTCAGACTCTCGTGATCCAGATGAGAACGACATTCTAAACAGAGGCAACAATTACATAGTAAGAGTTCCATAGACGAGGATGACCAAATGACAAGGAATAAGCATAACAAAAGAAAGAACTACCCATCCAGAACAAGCAGCAAAGACAACAAAGTCATTCGAAGAGATGACCCAACACGATCATAATTTGTAGCCCCGCTTCAGCGACCAGTGATCCGGAGACACCAGTACTCCACCCTTTCGATGCAACAGCCCAATTACCTATCAACCTGAAGGCTTGAACCACATCACTGCCTGTCGTAATTGAGACATCTAAGGATCCAAGTTAATCCAGATACCTTTGTGATTCTCACCTTCCTTTTGCTGCAGGTTGTATCATTGACAATCAAGGGAGTTTGCTCCCGAACTCCTAGGGATCACCGTGTAGACACAATTTTCCATAGCAAACAGAGCCTCTCTGCCATCAAGGTCCTTGCCAACGGTGATCTCCTGGTGAATTGGATAATTGAGTCCGAGAAACAGAGAGTGCGAACCAAGGCTGTTTACCCTCCTCTAACTAAAAAATCTTGAAGGCCCCAACAAGCTGGTATCCTGCTCATAGACATAACAACCACTGTCCGGATACTCACGTATTTCACGGTGCTTGTATACAGTCGGGTTTTTGCAATATAAATTTTCCGGATCATGTGTCCAAATGATCATCAATCTTTTTCCGTCGTCTGATCAAGCGAGGAACCAGTTGTGCTTCCCTATTTTTGGCAAAGATGGTGTGATCACAAAGGGCAGTAACTGTAGGGACACTGCATCATATAAAAAAGGACATGCATTGTTAATGTAAGATCAGCATTGTTCAGAGTATGAGTAGGATAATGCAAGAAACAACATTGTTCAGATCAGCATTTTTCAGAGTATGAGTTGGAATTGGGAGGAAAATACAGGGAAATGTATACTAGGTTCGAAAATATAGAAGTGCCATGCATGGTTATACTCATGTTATATCACAATCGATTCTTCACAGGAAACTACCATGTCATGCATGTTATGTAATCATGTTCTGCCCTCACAAACAAATTCTTCAAGGTAACTAACAGACCATGCATTGTTATATACTCGTGTTCTGTGGGCAAATTTTTTGTGAGGATATTAGTCTAGCCATTGATTGCTGAAGGGCGAATATAGGTATGTACACATGGTAAGCATTACATGATTTCACTACTTCCAAATATAGAGTTCTCCATATGCACATTTACTTTATGGTTAGATGAAACCAACAGTGTGGTGCATGTTTCTACATCATGAAAATGAGGAAACTAACATGGCCATTGATACATACTCATATTTAGTAGTAGTATATAGATTACTGTAAAATAAGGAGAATATCCATATATTCCTAACCGTTTGATTATTCAGGGGTACAAATTGGCTGTAATGACATGGTCACAATCGCATGAATTAACTCATTCCAAATATAGCTGATTTATAGCGTCTCTAATACATTGCCATAGTTCTACTCAAATTCTCCTCAAATAGGGATATGCCAATCATCACAAAAAGTTCAAACAGTGTCATGGCGTCATCATTGACATGAGATGGAAACAACTTACACGTGTCGTCCCAGCAATATGTGGTGCCATCTGCTTTATCAATCGCGTAGATGATGCCATTGTGTTCAATAGCATCATAGAAGTGTGTATCAGCTTTGACGATGATCCACTACGAGCTGAGTTGTCTCCAGCTAAAGAAGGCACCGACCTAAAGATAGGCGAGTTCGCGATCGAACAAGGCAATTAGCTTGAAGTCTGCGTAATTCGTATGTCGTGTGGGCTCTTGGCAGATTACAATCTTCTACACAACAAGGTCCGTCCAACTGACATGGTAATCTAGATGGCTTGGACCGCGATGGTAAAATTCTATATAATCCAACGGAGGAAGGATAATCTAATGGGAGGTCTGGAAGTTCACGAGAACCAACTTTTTACCGTCTTGTCTAAAGGCAGCCATCCAGTGGGAGTTCATGCCGACCCAGTACATATCTGCCAAGAGGTTACAGGCGGTGGTGATCGATCGAAGTCGAGGGAAATTATGTACGGCGACCCACTACATTCCTGCAAAGAAGTTTAGGCTAATGGAGATCGGATTCAAGTCGAGGGGCATCATGTACGCCTCCGTATCATGGTGAGCCAATCTCGCAAGACCAGATAGCAGCAAGTAGGGTGTCTTGAAAAGCTTAGGCATCGCTTTGACGATGGCCGTGTGCATGTCCCTCGAGCATGCAGCCAGCCGCAGGGCGCTCAACGTATCCATACACGAACAACAGAGGTCTAGGATGTCACTGGGGAGATTGCTCCAATCGCGGCTCATATGGATGCTGCGCGGTTCGCGTTCGGCCATGGTGGAGTTTGGAAGGTGGGGTTTTTTCGGGGCTTGATTTACGGGGGAGAAGGCTGTAGGTGCTGGAGCGGCTAGCGAGGGAATAGTAGTACTAGGGGAGGCGAGCGAGGTGACAGTACATGGGGGCACAGTGATATGGAGACGGAGATGGAGATGGAGATGGAGTGGTGCTATGGGAGGGGAGAGGGAGACGAGGCGAGGCATGCTAATGTGCCGTACAGTGGCGGTGACAGACTGCACAGTGCACAAGGTGAGGCGAACTTTGGTAACCCGAGCACGCCGCCTGGACTAGTGTCAGGCGCAAGGTGTTGTCACTTCACTTTGAGGACCGGATGAATAGTGTTTTGACCATCAAGTGTATCACAGTTGTACTATTACTACTACTACTACTACTAGTAGGAACATGAGTACTCCAGTACTGTATAGCGGAAATAGGTCTCCCATGCTAGCATACCTGTTCACTTCATCCTCCAGGTATCATCCATATTGTGAGCAGAACCAAATTCTCGTGCATGCGGAAGCGCGAAGATGGTCCTTTGATGAGGATAAGAGCAAGTATAATATGTCCTAGTCAGCTGGCTATAAGATGTTCCACATCAGCAAAATCTTATGTGGAGGGGAGAGAACACATGAGAGAGAAGAGAGTTGGCGCTTCGCCCATCACCGGGCGATAACACAAGCTTCGGTGAAATTAACCGCGCATGCAGCTGGCGAGCAGGGCAAAGCATGCATGCAGCCAATCACTGTTCCTTTCTTTGCATATCTTTCGATACAAACATTAAAGACTACAACTAACCTATAGCTAGTTTATTATACGCGTTGGTTATATAGCTGACGTGGTACTAGTATAAAGCCGGCAGCAGGCTACTCTATTAGCTTTGCTCTAACCGTGTATTCCTTAACCAGAGAATGTTGTGTCTCCCACGCACACGCCAATATCCATCTGAACCAGCTACGACACATTTTTTATCTGTTTGCATAGGTCCCACCTATCAGGAAGGATGGGCACGTACACGAATAGGTATGACTCCTCAGTCTACCTGCATAGCCTTTCGTTTAGTCTACCTAGACGTCTAATCACGTGCCTGCATGCCACTTCTCCCATTTACTTCTCCATCGGGAACCGATTTTCCTTGGCTTCTTCACCTCTGCTTCATCTTCATTTGCATCCAAACCCCATTGCGTTCACATTGTTTTAACCTCTTTAAATAATCATCTACTACTTCAGTTAGACTATCCATATAATCCTAATTCTCCAATCCATAGCCCTCCGTTCTAGCAGTTCCAAATGGCGAAAGAGATCGAGATGCAGGTTTTTAGCGTCCAACATGTCCTCATCAAAGGCTCGTTGAGCATAGTTTCCACCATCACCGTCCACCCAAGGGTTGTTCGGAAGTGGATCAACAATGTATCCAACTCCCTCGAAAAGGTAGAGACGAGGGTCATCGGTCTCGACGCAGAGTACACGGAGTGTGCTACTGGGAAGATCCAACGTGCCGCCGTCCTTCAGTTGTGCCTTGAAGATGATGTTTTGGTGTACCACATCATACACGCGCCCTCCATACCAGGTGAGCTTCATGATTTCTTGTCTCGGGAAGACATATACTTCTGTGGGGCAGCTATCAAAGGGGACAAACAGAAGTTGGAGTCGTACAACCTTGATTTGAAAAGCATCACTTACCTACAAACCAGTATCAAAATTCCTGTAGAAGATTGTGATAAACAGACACCATCCGTATTCGATGTAGCAAATTTTGTGCTTGGTACAAATCTTCAGAAGGGTGATGAGATGGTGGCATTAAGGTCGCCTGGATGGGAGAATTATCCCTTGACGTACGAGTGGATAAAATATGCCGCCCTCGATGCCTGTGTGAGTTTCGAGATAGCTGCAAGGTCCAAAGAGCTTATTGCGAAGCCGTTTCCCATAGAAAATGAGAACAAGAAGAAGAAAAGGCTAGACCAGCAGTAGGGCATTATGGATGGAGGAACTATTTCCACTCTTGTAAAATAAATTATTCCCTCTTAGTGTATATTGATATAGATCGACTATTTTGATGGTGTGCATGTCTTTGGAACAAGTAGTAGAATGGGTCCGCTTGACTGTAAGGAACTATTAATCCACCTAGATTTCTGTACTACTTCTTCCAGTGATAGGTATGCAATGCATGTGTCCGTAGACATGACAGCTTGTCCATGGAAGTTAAACTATGGCGACCATCACATTTCATCCACTACCACTCGTGATTCCCACGACGCTGCTCCGACCCACGACACCACGTCCCCCAACGTGTGCCTCACCCCTCTCGGCCGCATCGCCCCTCTGCCTTTGTGTGCATGACATGTGGGCCACCTTAAATGCGATGAGCATCAAGTTTCTACCACAGCCACATGCGATTCCCACAATGCCGCTCGAACCCATGACACCAGACGTCCCCGACCTACTGCTCACCCCTCTCGGCCCCACTACCCATCTGCCTTCGGGAGCATTACATGTGGACCAGCCACCTATCGGGTCTACATGTTATTGACTCAAACGCATGTGTAGTAAGGCGCTGAAGCTCAGTCCCATGGGCCCTGAGAGGGAAATGTAACTCCTGCGCCAGGCTGGAGCTATCGCTGCACGAACTGGTGCCAAACTCGAGATTTGTTTCTTTACTATACATGCACGCAATGATTTTATGGACATTGTAATCTCAACATGTGACGGGGAGCTCTAAATTTTAATTTGAATCTTATAAAATGAAAAGATTCAAAACAAATAAACTGGGAGAGAGGGAGTATATCGTAGGATGTGTCCCATACGAAACAAGTCCACTGGTTTGTCAACGCGAAGATGCGGTTAGAAAGGAGCACACCATCTTCGTACTCATACGGCAACAAATCGGCCGCATACAGCATGGTCCACCTTTGACCGCCATGTGCAAGGTCCGTGCTATCTTATTCAATCTCACCATGGTTCCATCGTACCAATTCATGCGGCAGCCTGTTGCATGGATGATCCCAATATTGGACAAAGGTTCTACGGGAACGGTGTCACCATTGTAAATGTTGTGCAAATTGATGTTGGTACCCTCCAGTACATATGCAAGCCAATCTCTACTCGCACCGAGCCTAACCTGTGAAACAGTGGGCATGGAGAGAATTAGGAAATGGACACGGAAGTAGTCTTTAGAATGCATTTACTACGTGATCAAACTCATCTTACCTGCTCATTGGAGAAAATTCGAGTGACCCTCAACGTCGGCATCTCAAGGGGCGTCAACTTGCAACTACGGCCATGCTGCACTGGAGAGACCCCCAAGGAAACATCCTCGTGTGTTCCATGGAACATCAAGATGCATTTGTATGAGTAGTTTATCTTGTGAGAGAAAAGGATGAACGAGAGAAGGCCTCTAGAGATAGATATAGAGACTACTACTACCAATGTGCTTGCCCATTTGTTGCAATGGATCCAAAGTAGTAGAATAATACTTTTTCATGTGCTTGAAATATAAACACTCTAGCTTTGATATACATGTGTCAGTAGACATGACAGCTTGTCCATGGAAGTTGAACCACGGCGACCATCACATTTCTTGTTTCTACCACTGCCACACCCACGCGCGATTCCCACGATGCCGCTCCAACCCACGGCACGACGTCACCCGACATGGACATGGATCCTATGACATGGCTATCACCGCCTTGCCCTACCTTTCCTTCGCTGACAGGTGGGACCCTGTAGGTCCTTGAAGTATGTCTAGAGGGGGGGTGATTAGACTACTTGACCAATTAAAAACTTAACCTTTTCCCAATTTTAGTCTTTGGCAGATTTTAGCAAACTTAGCACAAGTCAAGCAATCTTCACACAATTCAAGCAAGCATGCAAAGAGTATATGAGCAGTGGAATTTAAAGCATGCAACTTGCAAGAAAGTAAAGGGAAGGGTTTGGATAATTCAAACGCAATTGGAGACATAGATTTTTTTGTCGTGGTTCCGATAGGTGGTGCTATCATACATTCATGTTGATGGAGACTTCAACCGACGAATGGTAACGGTTGCACGAGTTCACGGAGGGCTCCACCCAAGAAGGGTCCATGAAGAAGCAACCTTGTCTATCCCACCATGGCCGTCGCCCACGAAGTACTTGCCTCACTAGCAGTAGATCTTCACGAAGTAGGCGATCTCCTTGCCCTTACAAACTCCTTGGTTAAACTCCACAATCTTGTCGGAGGCTCCCAAGTGACACCTAGCCAATCTAGGAGACACCACTCTCCAAGAAGTAACAAATAGTGCATTGATGATGAACTCCTTGCTCTTGTGCTTCAAATGATAGTCTCCCCAACACTCAACTCTCTCTCATAGGATTTGGATCTGGTGGAAAGAAGATTTGAGTGGAAAGCAACTTGGGGAAGGCTAGAGATCAAGATTCATATGGTAGGAATGGAATATCTTGGCCTCAACACATGAGTAGGTGGTTCTCTCTCAGAAATGATAAGTTGGAAGTGTAGGTTTGTTCTGATGGCTCTCTCTTCACGAATGAAGAGGAGGTGGAGGGGTATATATAGCCTCCACACAAAATCTAACCGTTACACACAATTTACCAATCTCGGTGGGACCGAATCAACAAACTCAGTCGGACTGATTTAGTAAACTTAGTGACCGTTAGTGATTTTGGTGGGACCGACATGCAACTCGGTAGGACCGATATGGTTAGGGTTAGGGAATAACGTATTCTCGGTGAGACCGATTACACAAAGTCGGTGAGACTGATTTTGGTAATTAGCTAACCAGAGAGTTGGTCAGGTAAACTCGGTGGGACCGATTCGCTCATTTCGGTGAGACCGAAATGTTACAAAAAGGAAACAGAGAGTTTACATTGCAATCTCGGTGGGACCGACCGCTCACTTCGGTTAGACCGAAATGTTACGAAGGGAAACAGAGAGATTACAATCCCATCTCGGTGAGACCAAGATCCCTATCGGTGAGACCGATTTGCCTAGGGTTTGTGGCAGTGGCTATGACATCTGAACTCGGTGGCGCCTTATAAAATGAATCGGTGGGGCCGAGTTTGACTTTGGGTTTAGGTCATATGTGGATATGAGAAAGTAGTTGAGGGTTTTTGGAGCATATCACTAAGCACTTGAAGCAAGAAACCCATCAAGCAACACCTCATCCCTCCTTGATAGTATTGGCTTTTCCTATAGACTCAATGTGATCTTGGATCAGTAAAATATAAAATGTAGAGTCTTGAGCTTTTTAGCTTGAGTGAATCCTATTCTCCTTAAGATTTTGAGGGATCCACTTTCATCATCCATGCCATGGAATTCATTGAGCTTTCCTGAAATATTTGTCTTGCAATAGTATTAGCTCAATGAGCTATATGTTGCTACGAATTACCAAAACCACCTAGGGATAGTTGCACTTTTAATCTCCCCCTTTTTGGTAATTGATGACAACATATAGATCAAAGCTTCGACAAATGATAATAAGATTGAAAAAACATCGTCGCTTTGAGAAGTATGTGATAAGCAAGAGCTCCCCCTAAATTTGTGCATAGTTTGAGATTTGCTTTGGACTGCAAATGCACAAGGAATTAGGCTCATGGGTTACTCTTCCATGTCACATACATCTTGGTGGAGCGCTCAAAATGATAAAGATTGAATACATGCACTCATCACCAAGCAAAGTGAATGATCATACAAAGATAAATAAGATAATATCATCTAACAAGCATAAGTGTAGCTTATGATCAAACACATGATCATCAATGTCTCAAAGACAATAGCATAGTATCTCAAGCAAGCAAAAGCAAATAAAGTTCAACCACGAAGACAAGAGAGAACAAAAGCAAACTCTCTCTCTCGAAGCCTATGATCTATACATTTTTCTCCCCCTTTGGCAACAAGTGCCCAAAAAGTTCCTAGAAAATGCATAGTACTATTTTGTCTCTCAGGATTGGTCTTCAGTTGGTGGTGTAGAGATGGCTCCTTGGATGAAGACTTCAGTTGATGTGGATGGATCTGAAGGAGTTGGTGCTGGAGTTGGTTGCACTGGAGCTATAGCTGGTGCAGATGAAGTGGCTCTTGTGTCTGTCACTAGCTCTGCAGCTGATCTCTGAGCTCGAGGCACTCTGGCAAATGCATCAGTAGTTATCCTGCCTTCCTCTCCTGCATGTCATCCCGTAGCTGCTCCACAACTGACTGAATCTCAGTTACTTTGACATCTAAATCATAGAATTTTTGTTCCATGATTCTTTCCAGGCTCTCCTGGTTTTGTGTTAGGGTGGCCAACCCCTTCTCAATCCTCAGAGTTGATGCTATCAAGTAACCAAGCTGGTCCTGCTTGCTCTTCAAAAAGTACTTAGATGCCTCCTCTAGAGTTGGCATCTTGGCAGCCTTCTCCTTCTTTGCCTTCTCCTTCTTCTCTTGAGCTTCCACTGAGGATGGTTCATTCTCATTCATTACAACTTGATTGTCCTCAAAGTATGGATAGAGAACAAAGTGTTCCTTATCCAACTGGTATTTTCCTATGCCCATCTTTGAGTTGATCAGCTCCTGGATTTGCGGGGCATACCCACAACTTCTCTTTTGGTCTGCTGCTGTCCTCTTGATAGTCTCAACCATGAGGCTCATGACCTTGAATTTCTGTGGCACATCAAATATGTGTAGCAAATTAATTGCATGCCCTCTAATCATGTTGTGGTCACCTGACTTGGGCAAAAGTGTGTGCCTAAGGATCCAGTTGATTGTAGGTAGCCCTAATAGAAGAAAATAAACAGACCCAAACTTGAAAGTCTCAAGTGTCTTGTCTGGGATCTCCTTGTACATATGGGACATGGAATTGTGATCCTTCTTCTTCTTGTAGTAGACATCCAAGTCATCTTGTTTATCCTCTGGGGCATTTATCAGATTGGCCCATTCCTCAATAGTTGATTGGTATCTTGTTCCTTCAGACATCCAGACAATTCTGCCATCAGGATAAAAATGAGCTGTGGAGTAGAATTGCATAACTAGCTCATCATTCCAGCTTGTGAACTTCTGTCCGACAAACTCATCAACTCCACAAGCCTTAAAGCTGTCATATACTCCTGGGTAGTGATCCTCATTTTCCTTCATGAATTTCCAGTCTACCCATCTCATGTCACAAACTATGGGCTTCTTATCCAACAACACAGTCTCATAGAAGTCCTGTTGTTCCTTAGTGTGGAACCTGTAATCAACAGCAGTTCTTCTCCTGATTGCATATGGATCAAACAATCTCCATTGCCTGAGCCCTGCATCTTTCGTCAACTTCATATTCTCAGCCACTGGATGAGCATCGTTGTGGTCTGGAATCTTGGGTTTGAGCTTCCTCATGACTTGTCCTTCATTATCTACCTCAGCAACAACTTCAGGCACTGGGGCCTTGTTCTTCTCAGCAGCTGGTATGCTCCTGGTATTCCTCTTAGGTGCAGACTTGGCCTTGGAGGCAGCTTTGGGTGCTTCTTTGGGCTTTAATGATGCAGCCCCCGACCTTATAGCATCACCCATCAGCTTTTGTGCCTTGGGTGCTGGTGCAGCAACCTCTTCTTCCTCCTCCTCTTCCATCATGGAAGGTTGTCCAACAACTCTAGCCATGGTCTTTCTGACCCTTTCCTTTCTCTTCTTTCCTTCTGCAGCTGGCTCTTTGGGATCAGGTTCCTCTGGTTCTTGTGTTGATCCTCTGACCTTCAGCATAGGTGTCCTCTTGGCAGGAACCTTCCTATTAAGTCCAGCCTTTGTGGTCTTTGCTGAGCCATACTCCTTCTTGAGCACTACCTTCTTGGAAGTAGCCTCGTCTTCAGCTGCCACATAGTCCTCATCCTCTGAGTCTGACATTCTCTTCCTTCTGTTTCCTATGGCTGCTGTGGGCAGATTGCTAGGAGTGCTCCTGCTGCCATCATCTGAGGAACTTGAGGGACTAGTGCCCTCACTCATGTGAATCTGCTCTTCTTCCCTGTTCTGGCTGTCACTTTGGTCTGACATGTTGAAAAATACTGACTGCTGACCCTGTGAATAGTTATAGATGAGATAGAATGGATGAGCATCAGAAAATGCAGAGACTTTTGGAAAAGAATGATTCAAAAACATAGTTCTAGTTTTCCACAGAAAGCATTTCGGATCAACCGATTTTCAAACTCGGTGATACCGAAGAAGCTTTTGGAACCTAAACTAGTGATCTCAGTCAGAACGAGTCATAGTTCGGTGGCACCGAGACTGCTAGGCTTTGACTGAGTTCTAAAATCGGTCACACCGATTAGCAATTCTTGGTCAGACCGAGAGTCACTTGTGCAATGGCGTTAGCCGAATCGCTGGGACCAAGTTTTTCAACTCGGTGGGTCCGAGATGGTTTCGGCGGAAACCTAACCCTAAATTTTCAAATCGCATCTATTCTAGAGATTGTTTTGACTGGATAGAGGTGTTTCAATCGTGGCAAGAATCTTAATGAACACAATGTGCTTGGAATTGGACAGGGATAGCACTGTGATCGAGTCCATACCCTAGTTTGGCGATGAACTCCCTACGGTGGCAACGGTGGGGATGATTTCCATTGACGGCGGCAGGGACCAGTGACTGGAGGCGGCTGGCGACGAAGTCGACAATCCGGAGACCTAGGAGGCAGAGCGAGCTATACGTGGGTGAAGTGGTTCGGAGAAAGTTTTCCAAATTTTGCCCGTGTGTATATATAGCCTGACCCTGTCGGTGTGACCGAGTGGAACATCTCGGTGGCACCGAGATGCATAACTGTTGACAGTTATAGCAACTCGGTGAGACCAAAAAGTTCAAATTGGTTGCACCGAGATTGAAAACCTAGATCGACTTAGTGATCTCGGTATGACCGAAATGGAAGACTCGGTCAGATTGAAACACACAAAGAAGTTTAGGAAGTTTAAGTCCATGACGAATCGGGGACTCCGAGTGCTCCTCACACAGAGTGGTTCGAATCTGACTTGATCAAATTTTGTGATGTAGCATGAATAGAGTTTGAGACAAGAAAAGCATAGATAGCTAGAGAAGGTTCTTAGGCATTCTTGTTCATCCACTTGGCAAAAGAAAAAGAAACCAATCAATCAAAGCAACAAGTGGATGTCCTCGAATGAGTTAAATATGCAACCAACATGCTCACACAACAAAATGGAAAATGAAATATGTGGCAAAACATGCACATCCAATTCTAGCATCTATCAAACAATTGGCGATGACTAGGTAATCTATATATGGGTATATTGACTTAGGAGTCAAATGAGAACATTTGATCATAGGTCATACTCGTTTAAGCTCAAGTGGGGTTACCACTTTTCCATAATGCATTGATGTGTTCACATCATTAGAGGTGCTTTGACTCAATTCTTAGAGTTATGCTCCCCCTAGATGTGAGATCCCCCCTTAGAGGGATGAACTAACCTTTGGTTTTGTCGATGATGACTTCATGTAGGTGTTGAAGATGTGGATGCTCAATGTTGATGTAGATCATTTGGAGCAATCCTTTGGAGTGAGTTGCACTTTCAATACCTACACGAGTTAGTCCCACAAGGAACAAACAAGTATATCCATAGACATAGAGTGATGCACACACAATATGATGTCCATGAAAGCATTAGGTTACCTTGTCCCTTGCCTTACCAACATGAGGGTTTGTGACTCCTTGAACTAGTGCAAGATGTGGAACTTGATTGCACTTGTCCTGGCCATAATGATATGAGTGAAGAATGTTGGCGGAGTCACCCTCAAGAACTCTCTAGTTCTTCTTCTTCGGGATCCACATCGTCTTGATGGGAATCCTTGGAGTTGTAGTTGTGCTTGATGAAGTAGAACTTGACGTAGTCTTGGGAACCCACTTGACCAAGTCCTTAGGAGCTTCTTCAAATGCATCTATCTCCTCTTGAAGCTTGTCATAGCCTTTGTTCTTGTGGTCTTGTGGTGGAAGATCATCTTGAGCTTGTGTTCCCTTGAAGGTAGTGGGATCATACTTCTCTTGTTGAGGAACAAACTTCGTCTTGGGGTATTGATCTTCTTCCCACTCAACTCCATTGGCATTGAACTTTCATTCAAAACCAACACCTTGATTCTTCCGGTGCCTTCCTTGCTTGCGTACAATTTCCTCGAATTGCTTACTCCCGGCAAGGCTCTTGTATACACCTTTCTCTATAATTCCCTTCAATAAGCTATTTTCTTGCTCAAGTGTAACTTGGCTAAGAGAATCATTAGTGGAATCAAGAGAACTACTAGAAGCAACGATATTGGATTTAGCATGATTATTGTTACTACTAGAGGAAGAATCCTTCTTGTTCTTGTTACTAGACTTGACTTGAGGCATGTAAGTAGATAAGAGTAAACACTTGGCAATGTAAGAAGAACTTTTCTTGCGAAGATCATCATTGATTGCTTTTAAGAACTCATGCTCTTGCTCAAGATTGAGCTTTTCAAAGCGTAACTTCTCATGAGTCCTCAAAAGTTCTTGATGATCCCCTAAGATAGTTTCATGAGCTAACTTAAGAGTGTTTAGTTCTTTAGTTAGAAGCTCAATCTTTTCCTTATCATTGTCATTCGTTTTATCTTGTTTAGCATGATTAATTGACGTTTCATCATAGTATTCATCACTAGAGTTGTCAACAAGTAAATCATCATCACCTAACAAGTCATCTTCATCACTATTGAAATCAACATACTCGGGGTGAGTTACCTTAGGGCCTTTAGCCAGGAATCATCTTCCAATTCCTTCATTTGGTGAATCAAATATGTCGTAGGAGTTGGTCGACACAAGTGCTAGACCGGCAACACCTTCATCTTGAGTATGTTCGGAGTCGGAGTGATAGCTTCTCTCAGAGTGATGTTCAGAGTCAGAACCGGATACCCATTCACCAACATGAGCTTGATGTCTTCATTTTGTGTAGCTCTTTGATGTCTTGTCCTTCCTTTCTGAACCCTTGCTTCTCTGGGATGTTCTTTGTTCATAACGATCATCTCTACTCCTTCTCTCTCTTGGTGGTGATTCTTCTCTTCTACTTCTTTTCTTGGGAGAATCTTCTCTTCTTTTGTAGGGTGTCGTACACTCATTGGAATAGTGTCCGGGTCTCCCACAATTGTAGCAATTGCGCTCTTGACTAGAAGATCTTTTATCATTGTAAGACCTTGACTTGGAGCTTCTTTATTTGCTTCTACTCTTGTAGAATTTGTTGAAGTTCTTCACCATTAAGCTCAATTCTTCATTGAAGGTTTGTTTCTCACTTGAAGATGTAGGGGATTCACATGAGGCTTTGTAAGCACCACTAGACTTGTTGTGAAGTTCCTCTTTATCCTTGAGCGACATCTCATGAGCAACAATTCTTCCAATGACCTCTGTTGGCTTGAGATTCTTGTAGTTGGGCATCATCCGGATCAATGTGCACACGGTATCATATTTTCCATCCAATTCTCTTAGGATTTTCTAGATGATAAATATGTCGGTCATCCCTTCACTTCCTAAGCCCGCAATCTCATTTGTGATAAGAGCAAGCCTAGAGTACATTTCAGCGACACCTTCACCATCCTTCATTTTGAACTTGTCAAGCTGACTTTGGAGCACATCCAACTTGGATTCCTTGACGGAGTCGGTACCTTCATGCATATCAATCAAAGTATCCCAAATTTCCTTTGCATTCTCTAGACGGCTGATTTTGTTGAATTCTTCGGGGCACAATCCGTTGAAGAGGATATCACAAGCTTGAGCGTTGTACCGCAGCATCTTCAATTCATCCGCACTAGCTTCACGGTTTGGTTCCCTCCCATCAAAGAATTCACCTTGCAAGACAATACACACAATAGCCCAAACGGCGGGGTTATGTCCGAGAATATGCATTTTCATCTTATGCTTCCAACTAGCAAAATTAGTGCCATCAAAGTAAGGACCTCTATGGTGATAATTTCCCTCGCTAGACGCCATACTCTCCTAGGTTGTGAAACCAAGGCAATGACCACCAAAAGCTATGGAAATCAAAGCAAATGGAGATAAAAGCTCTGATACCACTTATAGGACCTTGAAGTATGTCTAGAGGGGGGGTGAATAGACTACTTGACCAATTAAAAACTTAACCTTTTCCCAATTTTAGTCTTCGGCAGATTTTAGCAAACTTAGCACAAGTCAAGCAATCTTCACACAATTCAAGCAAGCATGCAAAGAGTATATGAGCAGCGGAATTTAAAGCATGCAACTTGCAAGAAAGTAAACGGAAGGGTTTGGAGAATTCAAACGCAATTGGAGACATGGATGTTTTTGACGTGGTTCCGGTAGGTGGTGCTATCGTACATCCACATTGATGGAGACTTCAACCCACGAAGGGTAACGGTTGCGCGAGTCCACGGAGGGCTCCACCCAAGAAGGGTCCACGAAGAAGCAAGCTTGTCTATCCCACAATGGCCGTCGCCCACGAAGGACTTGCCTCACTAGCGGTAGATATTCACGAAGAAGGCGATCTCCTTGCCCTTACAAACTCCTTGGTTCAACTCCACAATCTTGTCGAAGGCTCCCAAGTGACACCTAGCCACTCTAGGAGACACCACTCTCCAAGAAGTAACAAATGGTGCGTTGATGATGAACTCCTTGCTCTTGTGCTTCAAATGATAGTCTCCCCAACATTCAACTCTCTCTCATAGGATTTGGATCTGGTGGAAAGAAGATTTGAGTGGAAAGAAACTTGGGGAAGGCTAGAGATCAAGATTCATATGGTAGGAATGGAATATCTTGGCCTCAACACATGAGTAGGTGGTTCTCTCTCAGAAATGGTAAGTTGGAAGTGTAGGTTTGTTATGATGGCTCTCTCTTCACGAATGAAGAGGAGGTGGAGGGGTATATATAGCCTCCACACAAAATCTAACCATTACACACAATTTACCAATCTCAGTGGGACCGAATCAACAAAATCGGTCGGACCGATTTAGTAAACCTAGTGACTGTTAGTGATTTCGGTGGGACCGACATGCACCTCGGTAGGACCGATATGCTTAGGGTTAGGGCATAATGTAATCTCGGTGAGACCGATTATGTAATTAGCTAACCAGAGAGTTGGTCAGGTAAACTCGGTGGGACCGATTCGCTCATTTCGGTGAGACCGAAATGTTACAAAAAGGAAACAAAGAGTTTACATTGAAATCTTGGTGGGACCGATCGCTCACTTTGGTTATACCGAAATGTTATGAAGGGAAACAGAGAGATTACAATCCCATCTCGGTGAGACTGAGATCCCTATCGGTGAGACCGATTTGCCTAGGTTTATGGCAGTGGCTATGACATCTGAACTCGGTGGCGCTGGATAGAATGAATCGGTGGGGCCGAGTTTGACTTTGGGTTTAGGTCAGATGTGGATATGAGAAAGTAGTTGAGGGTTTTTGGAGCATATCACTAAGCACTTGAAGCAAGAAACTCATCAAGAAACACCTCATCCCTCCTTGATAGTATTGGCTTTTCCTATAGACCTAATATGATCTTGGATCACTAAAATATAAAATGTAGAGTCTTGAGCTTTTGTGCTTGAGCCAGTCCTTTTCTCCTTAATATTTTGAGGGATCCACTTTCATCGTCCATGCCATGCCATTCATTGAGATTTCCTGAAATATTTGTCTTGGAATAGTATTAGCTCAATGAGCTATATGTTGTTATGAATTACCAAAACCACCTAGTGATAGTTGCACTTTCAGACCCATGCTTGGGGGTCCCACATGTCAGTGAAGAATGGTAAGATTGTTCACGTCAGGGGATCCTCATCCCCTCGACGTGTGCCTCATCCCTCTCGGCTCCACCGCTCCTCTGCCTTTGTGTGCATGACATGCGGGCCAACTGAACTGCGGCGACCGTCAACTTTCTACCACAGCCACACCCGATTGCACGCGGTTTGCCTGCTCTGCTGCTGTGCTCCGATCCGTACTCCCGCACCATCGAATTTCTGTTACACATTTCATCCCGGGCATCAATCCTCAGCTGGAGTACTTCTGTACTAAAGGTAGTACCCATCGGTGTGGCCATCTACGCCTCATAACGCCCCGACGCCCAGCTGTGGCACCCTTGCCACAACCACACCACCACCGGCCGGTTCATCTTGAACAAGTGAGTCGTGAACAACGCCACCACCATGAGAATGACATGTGGGCGAGCCGCATTTATGGTCCGCATGTCATTGACTCATAGGCCAGGCACTAAGCCACTGAAGTTCAGTCCCGTGGGCCCCGAGAGGGAAATGTAACTCCTACGGCAGGCCTTGTGGTGCTCCCGCAGTATGAGCTCGTGCCAAACCTGGAATTTGTTTCTTACTACTACCAACTACTAGTAGGGTACACGTGCATTCTACGCATGAGATTCTGGTGGTTTGTGCATTATGCTTCTACATGTGGAGTCTTCTAGATTCTACATGTGGCAAAATCTGGTGGAATGTAGATGATATCCAACAACCAGTAGTGCTCAGATTTTCCATCTTTGTACCATCAGATTGGCTTCATCCAACGACCAACTTTCAAAGTTATTCACACACTATATAGGGGTATAGATGTTTGGCTTGCAGCCTAAGGTTGCCACGCCTAAGCTTAGGCGTGCCACAATATCTTAGGCATGTGTTTGGTTCATTGCTACACTTGTGGCTTGCCACACTTTTCTAGCTACATGGTCCACATGTCATAGACTCAACTTCTTGACAAATCTTGCTAGATTTGTGGTGGCCATTTTGTTAGCCACATTTTTTGTGGCAGACACACTTTACCTAAGCTTAGTTGTGGAAAAGTTCATCATGAATTAAGTTCAACCATGGAGTCTTCTAGATTCTTCATGTGGTAGAATCTGGGGGAATGCAGATGATATCCAATGGCCAGTAGTGCTCGGATTTGCCATCTTTGTACCATCGGATTGGCTTCATCCAACGACCAACTTTCAAAGTTATTCACACACTATATAGGGGGTATAGATATAGATGTGCCGGCCCATTGCAATGGATCCAAAGTATATCTATTTAGTGGAGTGCACTCTAAACACATTATCTATTTATTTTTCTCTAACCTTTCATAGCCATGCAACTAAGCCACATAAGCTTCATGGGTGCCCCCCATATCATATTATTCATATTGCGTTGACTGAAAAAAAGATAAATCACCCAAAACAAGATCTTCCCATTTTTTGTTCCTACAATGCTGTGCCATGCACGTACCTACTAGTTGTATAGTGGTAGTACTAGTTGTATAGTACAAACTTGGTTCTAGTAGGAGTAGTAATAGTCCGGAATTCTCCTACTCTATCAAAAAGCCCCGTCTGACACCAAATTTCTTAGCTTCCGTGCTACAGCTAGATCTTCCCCTTGTTTCTATTTTCCAACCCGGCAGCGGGCGGGGTGCGGTTTGCCAATAGTCGGTTTGCTCAACGGCGGTCCCACATGAAAGTGAAAATGCTAGGAAACACGCCTTACATAAGCTATGTGTCGTGCCGGACGGGCCGTGGAGTACTCCCGATTCCCAGGCGTGTGGGGGTGCGACGCGAACGCGGCATGCCCTTTCCTTTTACTAGCAATGTGCATGTGCGTTGCGACGGATCCAAAGTAGTAGAATAGTAGTACTTGTTCACAAACTTGAAAGAAATCACTCTTGTTTTGATATACTCCTAATATATTACTCCCTTTGTTCCTAAATATTTGTCTTTTTAGAGATTTCAAATGGACTATCACATACGGATTGTATAGACATATTTTGAAGTGTAGATTGACTCATTTTGCTCAGTATGTAGTCACTTATTGAAATCTATAGAAAGACAAATATTTAGGAATGGAGGGAGTACTTTTCACTCACAATATATTTCTCAGACTGTTTTGATGAGGTGAGGGAGGGATGTGGTTGCTTTCAAGATAATAAGGGGTTTTCTGCAAATTGGAGCAGAAAAGTGGGCTATTGTTGCAAAAATACGACAACTTACCTCACAGCCATTAGATGCAGGTCTAATGGTCAGAAACGACGGATGGCAGACACACCACCATCACCAACTGAGTCTTTTATAGGAGTAGGAGTAGATAAACATCTATAAATTGTAACATTTGGTTCTGCTCCTTGGCACGATCGATAGATAGAAATAACGATTGGAAATGCTAGGGCAGGGCTATTTCCGCCAGATAAGCAGGGTACATAGTAGCTTGGTTGGCGCATCGTTTGTTTGGTCACACGCGGTCCGACATGTTCTAGTGTTTCTAGCAACATGCCCGCGTGTTGCGCGAAGTTGATGGAAAAGGTAAGCACAACTTATAAGTTGACGGATGGATTACTAGTTACAGTGATGCATATAATTAAGCAAAGAGATCGCGCATGTCGGTATTGACTGGAACGAGAATGCA
Source organism: Triticum aestivum (assembly GCF_018294505.1). NCBI lineage: Eukaryota > Viridiplantae > Streptophyta > Magnoliopsida > Poales > Poaceae > Triticum > Triticum aestivum. The sequence continues at coordinate 503,542,178 of NC_057804.1, forward strand.
ACAGCACAATAAGAATTAAGGCCACAATGATGCGATCGTAGTGGTGGTTACAGAAGGCAAGAAGAAAGATGCATCCATCAACGTACGACTTCCTCCTCCTCGACTTAGTGTGCCGAGCCACCGACTGGCGGCTAAGGAGTGGCGGCTTTTGTGGCGAGGTCGAGGTGCTTCTCAGCAAAGGCATCCAAGACTTCCAGCTTGTTGAGGAAGGCCAACGTCGTAGCGTCCTCACTGGCCTTGTAGATACCTATGTACACGATTTGCTCGTACATGTGGATATGTAGGTCGACGAATTCTTGTAGGGTGAGGCGCCTCGCGGTGAGTGCGACCTCTAGGTGGACATTCTTCATGGTGTCAGCGGGCAGTCGCAGGGCCACTAGTGCTTGAAAGATGTTCCAGCCATGGAGGCCGATTAGGGTGGTAGGCAATGAGGAGCCCGGGCGCGCGGGCTGGAGGAGTACGGCGATGTCGTCCGCGAGCTTCTTGAGGACGGTGAACTTGTTGGTGGTGGCAACGATCATCTGGTCCAACTAAGAGTCATAGTTGGCGTCGACGGCGGCCATCCACCAGCCGGTCTCCAACACCATCTGGAGACGATCCTCGGCGCCATGCCGCAGGCTGGCGTCGTGGACCATCTGGCACAGCCACCATGGGTTTCGATTGAGCTCTTTTGCGCTTAGTGTAGGTGCTTAGGAAAATGCTTAGGTGTACGATGTGGTAGATGCATTGGAATGGAGGGGCACCTTTATATGACGGCAAACTTCGTTGCATTCACATCGTGCAACCTCTTTTCACGGTCCTCCTCCCATTAATTCCCTCATGCATTAATTGAAGGAGGATGCATTGGCCGTTCAACATTTCGGGAAACGCTACTCCCTCCCTCGTCTGCATTAAAGCCGTATCGGGAACTACACCACCCGCTGTCAAATCGAATAGTACTGTGCCGTCCGCCGCACGCCCGGCTGGACACGCCTCCTCGTCTCCATCAAACCCCTCCGTTAAACCCGCATGCAAACCGAGAAACCTACTCCGGCCACACGTCCGTTCATGAGCGGGACGGAATTAAATGCAACACCGGCCGAGCTCCTCCCGTCCGCCATCGGTTTAAACAAGGCCAGATCCGGCCAAGCTCCTACTATCCGCCCAGCAGACAGCGGGCAAGAATCTCACACCTCCGCCACTCCCCATCTCCTCCTTCACCATTTTCTCCACTCTTTCGATGGCTTCTGAGGAGCCGTTCTCCGGCATACTACCCGGCTGGGTGGCCCACCGAGCCCCACGGATACGGGCGAGGCCGCTCGTTCTTCACCAACCTTTCTTGGCCCGACGGAGCCAGTTGCTGCGCCAAGCAGGCGCGTGGTTCAGCAACTCGCCGCTCCAGCTCAGCTCGATGAGTAGTGGCGAGTTGCTCCATGCCGGCACGGCAGCGAGCACGTCGGTACGGGCGTCGTCCCTATCGCGTCGTACCGCGCCACCGGTGTCTGCGGTGGCCATGCCTCCCGTGTCTGTGGGCGCGCCTCCCGTGCCTGCGATCGCACCTCCCTTGCCTGCGGCAGTGCATGCAGGCAGACACAGAAGCCGGGTGCGTGGAGAGCGATGAGTCGGTGGCCAGCTTCTCCATGTTTGCCGCCATCATCGAGGAGAAGTAGAACACGGGAGGCCACCGCCACTTGGGTCCCATGAAAGGCCACCGCCGAGGCGCCGACTGCGTATTCAGGTGGTTTCTTTGCTGCTTCGTATCTTCCGAGGACCTTCGTCGACCCCACAAGTGTCTGCCGGACATGAGGAAGATAAAGGGATCTGCGGGTGCCCATTTAGATTATGTACTCCCTCTCCAGCTGGCGGGAAATATTTGTTCTAAGAATGGATAAATTGTATGTATCTATAACTAAAATAAGTCTAGATACATCCATTTCTAGGACAAGTATTTCCGGACGAATGGAGTATTAATTATACCAAGAGAGCCGGATTGGCACCGCTTAGTTCATGTAAATGTAATGAAATCCATCATGTTTATATGAAGATCCAGCTTTTTTATACGAAATCATTCATGCTTATATGAAATCAGTCCGTGTTTGCACGAATTTCATCTAGTTGGTTAGAGTTGTGAAAATGTATGCTGCTGGCGTTTGATGTCGTCCTCCGCGGAAGGAAGCGGGAGGAAATTTGCCGGCTGCCATTGGAGATGCTCTTATGCTGGAAATAATAGAGTGACATCCAATCCATTTGAGTTAATTGCATGTATGATTGTCCCTCTATAAAAACTTAATTGCATGTACAGTGTACACATGACTTGTAGGGTGGCTACAACTTCGTACAAAAAGATAAAAAGAAACAAGTCCTTCCTTAATCTTGTATACTAAGTACTCTATGGGTTCCACTGTCAGTACAGTAGCGAAAGAAGTATATATTAAATAAGTAATATATAATATAAAAATCTAAAGTTAAAGACAGAATTCAAACTCATGTCATCGCGTTGCGAGCATCCGACGCTAACCAGTCCAGCACATTTTTGTTGTAGACCATGCTGGAGAAATATCTCTATGTCTACTCTTATACTCCATCCGTTCCTAAATATTTGTCTTTTTCAGATTTCAAATGGACTACCACATACGGATGTGTATGTAGACATATTTTAGAGTGTAGATTCACTCATTTTTCTCCGTATATAGTCACTTGTTGAGATCTCTAAAAAGACAAATATTTAGGAACAAAGGGAGTAGAAAACAGAGTTGGTGATGATGGTATGCGTGCCATCCTGCAATATAGGCCATCGGATTTATATCTAACGGATAGGAAGGAAACTGTGGCAATTTTGCAAAAATATACCACACCCCTCTCCACGTTCGCAAATAAGGCCTTCCCTCGTTCATCCTTTTCTCTCACAAGATAAACTACTCATACAAATGCATCTTGATGTTTCGTGCAATGCACGGGTATCTAGCTAGTTTCTTTTAAAATAGTTACTGCGATAATTGGGTTGAAGTGATATATTTTAAGTCCGCCCCGAATGATTTCAGATTCACTAGTAGTAACAAAGAAAGGTTGCCTTGTTAATTAACAAAAATAGGGTGAAAACTATCACATGAGGCCGGTAAAAACAAGGCACACTGGGTTCAGCGTCATCGTCACTACAGCTGTGCGCGCGCGAGAAGTCTACATATCGAGGGGGCTACTGAGCAAGGCATAGAGACATAATGTTTGAGAGAGAAACCAATTGACAGATTACAATTAGATCGAGTTGTCACCCTTCTGCTGTCATTGTTGGGGTGGGGGAGGGAGAGAAAGACGTATCGAGAGTGTGCGCGGTAGGCTTAGAGGCACAACTAGCGACTGTGTGTGTATGTGTGTGTGTTTGAAAGAGGAGTAGATAGATTACTATCAAGATCGAGGTGCCACCCTACTCCTTCGGTGTCGGGTAGTGTGTGTGTGTGTGTTTGAGAGAGAAGCCAGTTGATAGATTAGTATCAAGATCGAGGTGTCACCCTACTCCTTCGATGTTGGGAAGTGTGTGTGTGTGGGTGTATGGGTGTGGGGGGGGGGTAATGACACTTACATATCTCTACTCTTATAACAAAACAGAGTTGGTGATGATGGTGTTTTGTATCTTATTTATATCCAATGGATAGGAAGGAAACTATGTCAATTTTGCACAAAGATACCCACACCCCTCTCCGCATTTGCAAATAAGGCATTCCCTCGTTCATCCTTTTCTACCACAAGATAAAGTACTCATACAAATGCATCTTGATGTTCCGTTCAACACATGGGCATCTTGCTAGTAGGGAGAAGGAGTTTGTGTGACACATATCTAGCTATATTAAGGGATAGGTAGATAGCATTTGTGTGAGGCATACTTAAAGCATGACGAAGATAAACAAACGGTGTGCATGCAAGTGCCAGAAAAAATGAAGCGAGAAACAATGTGTGTGTGTGTGTGTGTGTGTGTGAGAGAGAGAGAGAGAGGGCAAAATCTCAAAACAAAAGGTGCTCTGCTGGAATCCCATTGTATGTATTCATATGGTTCCGGAACTCGAGTTAACCTTAGGCATATGTGTGAGAGACATTATTATACTTTGAGACATTGGTGGATGTGGGTGGCCGTGTTCGACAGAGAGAGCGTGTGTATTTCTGTGTGAGAGACTTGTAGGACGGGGTAGAAAGACGAATTCTAACCTTGATGGAGGGGGAGAAATACATGAAGTGCACGTGTGTGATTCCGATGCCCACAGGGAAATGAGATATGTATGCATGTGAGAGAGATTGCACAATTCATTCACGTATCATTATCTAGCGATCGTGGACGTGCATCACTTGAACATAAATTAATATCTACTTCGTATCGTGGTCAAAGGTTCAATATCGATTCAACGCTATAAAGATTGGACACTCACATATCACATTTTTTCTATTTAAATAAACCTTTTCAGTTGTGCATGCCAAAGTTACAGTGATGTTTCTTCAAACAACCAATGTAGCTATCATGTACATGCACCATTGTTACTCTTGCATTCAAATTCATTAGTGTTGGATGATTTAAGGTTCTATTATGAAGCAATATATGTAATATTCATATACGAATTCAATGGGTATGGAATTTATGAAATGGAGGCTATGTAATCATATGAGGAAACACTTTTAAGTAGCGGACTACAATATCCATTTCTTTTTGTGCGCCTCTACACTAACACGTCAATGCATTATATTTAAAGTAAATAATCAATGGCACTAAATCTATTTACATGAGAAATAAATAGGCTGAGTGTTTGATCCCTTTTTTTGTGAACGTGCCACTACACCCTAATGATTGGCCGCGCCCGTGTGAACGTCCAAGTTATCGGCGCATCATCCCGAGTTATTGTATTTTTTCTGGGATGGACTTCACACTAGTTATTAACTGCTGACGCATGCCACGTGTACATAGTCTCGCATGACCTTCCTGCTAGCACGGTCCAAAATTAGTTGAAACTGGATACGAACGATCCCGCGGGCGGCAAAATCTCCCGCCTCCTTCTAAATTTTCGCCACCTTAGTCTTTAGTATGCGAAATTCCCCTTCTGTCCTTGGTGCATAGAGACCAACAGTTACAATACCGCCCTCATCTACATAATAGGTCGGGGCTGCTTTGGTAACTTCTAGTTCCCCCACTACACGGCACCCCCATTTCCTCCCGCACAAACGACTAACTCCACAGCACCAAGAGCATCTTGCATCACGCCGTCCGTACTTCATCGCCCTTTCTCCCCTTCCCTCTCGAAACCCTAGACTGCTCATCCACCGGCGTACTATAGCCCATTCACTGCCAACGGCGTCCACCTCGCCGGATTTGCCTTCTGTGGCCGCATCTACTCCTCCCACCTCCCCTAGAAACAAGTAGACTGCTCATCCACCACTGTACCATAGCCATTCAGTGCTGGCCTTGTCCGCGGCGCCGGATCTGCTTCGTCGGTACTCTCGTCGACCGCCGCGCATCTGCAGCGCCTCATTCATACTCCCACCGGAGATGCTTCGTCCACACCCCCCGGAGCCACCCCATCGATGCCCCGTCGACGGCCTCTGATCCACTTTGCCGACACCCTTCCTCAACCCTACCGGAGCCGCTTCGCTGACACCATCGTCAACCTACCGGAGTAGCTTCGCCTATACCATTCTCAACCCTACTGGGGATGCCTTTGCCAACTCACAAGTACACAGCCTCAGATCCGCTTCCTCGCACCCTCATCCAACCTACCGGAGTAAGCTTCTGATGCCCCGTCCATGGCCGCAGATCTGCATCGTCGACACCATCCTTAACCCAACCACCGGAGCAGCTTTTGACACCCCGTCCACGCCGTAGATTCGCATCATCGACACCATCCTTAACCCAACTACCAGAGCAGCTTCTAACGCCCGTCCACAGCCGCAGATCTGCATCGTCGACACCATCCTTAACCCAACCACCGGAGCAGCTTATGACGCCCCGTCCATGGCCCCAGATCCGCGTCGTCGACACCATCCTTAACCCAACCACCGGAGCAGCTCACCTATGCCCTCATCCAGGCCACAGATCCGCTTCGCCCGCACCGTAGTCCACCCTACCGGAGCCGCTCCACAAACACCCTACTTGACGGTTCTAGATCTCCTTATCGGACCCCGACAACTAGTGCAGCGTCATCACCCTTGACGTTTCTAACCTGATTCCCACCGTATGGAGAGTTGCCAAGCACCCGCCATGGCCTAGCTACTTGTCACCTTTAAACCTATCCAGCATCACCTGCCCGATGTACTTCAAATATACTAACCGGTTGCTGTTACCTGTTATCAGCTGGCAAAAAACTACAAGGACGATGTTTTCTTCTGGATCTAACAGCTTGGCCAACCAAGATCCTGGACTGAGGCATTGCTATGATCTTGTAAGTGCATCTCTCTCTCTTGTATTGTTCTGTGCCTGCCAGCGTGCTTTGCTAGGATTTTTGACCACTAATCCCTTTGTGCAGACAATGATGTCTACTACTGGCTGCTAAATTAGATATGTAGATGTCATACATGATACTACCTCGTACCTCTGTTCCTAAATAAGCCTTTCTAGAGATTCCACTATAGGCTACATACGGAGAAAAATGAGTGAATCTACACTAAAAAATGCATCTATATACATCTGTATCTGGTCCATACTGGAATCTCTACAAAGACATATATTTAGGAACAGAGGCAGTACATTACACAAAATTTTAGGTGGCATGTAGGAATTCCAGTGCACTACATTAGGCTCCCTTAGAGTGCCTGCTAGTCCAGCACACAGAGTCATGGCTAGTTTATGCTACGCACACAATCATTAATTGGTGGTTTAAATATGCGCAAGGGATATGCAATGTATTATCATGTAGAGATGTCTGAAATTAGTCGTGTCAACTTGCAGATAGGGTTACACAATGAAAAAGTACAAGATGTATGTGGCAATTTCATGGAACATCGTGAAAAAAGGAGAGGCAGCGGTGAGCCTATACAATGTGCTATGGTACGTCACTCCTCCATTGCAATCATCATGACATGTTATTTGTATGTCAGTTCTATTGGCCAAGTTTCTTAGGGACAGTTATTATGAGTTATCCTAAGAAATTAAGCACCTGTGAATATAAGCTCCATGTAATAAGCCAACTAGTTCATTTCATTGCGTTTTCAGCTTATCTCTGGTCTGACCAGTGAAAAGTCTAGATTGCATTATATATTTTCATTTTGCTGCCCATATGAAAATTAATTTGACTTCCAAACATCACAAATTGAACCCAGTGCAGTAATTAATATGATAGAAAAACAGACCATCACTATTTGCTCAAAATGCAAATACAAAGGTACCATCTACTTGGCACAATCTACTTTGGTCAATGTTTTCCATAGAGATCCCATTGCCTAATTTAAACGAAGAACGCATGACCCACATTTAAATGAAGAACAATTATTTATTGACATTTGATGGTCCAAGTGGCTGGTTATTATCATATAGTAGCACCACCTGAAAGCATCATATAGCAGTAGCAGCAGCTCATAGCAACTCATCATACAGCAGCAGCAGTCTGCAATTCATCATATACCAGCAGCAGCTCATAGCAATTCATCATATAGCAGCAGCAGGCACTACAAAAAAATACACTTCCGTGATGATACGTGTTTGTCATAGTAGGTCGCGTTTTTTGTCATGCATGTACATCCATGACAATTTTATGACAGAATCAAGATAGTCATACCTGTGCTGTCGTAGAAGTGTTCCATGACATTACCAAACTTATTATCACGGAAGTGACCACTTCCATGACAATAAATCGCGCGTCACAGAAGTGCTTTCGTCAAGGGTGACCGACACGTGGCATCCACCATAACGGAACGCCGTTAAGCTATCGGGTCGGGTTTTGGATCCGATAACCCGTTAACAGCCCCGACCAATGGGGATTTTCCACGTGTAAAATCATCATTGGCTGGAGGAAACACGTGTCGGCTCATCGTTGGGACAGATGTCATCCACTCATTGGACAGAAGGCGCCTATGATACGTCGACACGTGGCACGGCCCAACAGAGGCCCATTCCTGTGAAAAGGCCGGCCCGTTTGACTTGGTCAAAAGGTGGCGGGCCGGCCCATGGAAAGCCTGTTAACGGCCTGTTCGCATATAGCCCATTTACAGCCCGCTAACCCAAGGCCCGTTACGCCCTATCCGAATTAGGCCCAGTAGCGTCATCTGGGCCATCCAATATGATTCCAGCCCGTTTTCACTTCTGGCCCATGTATGGCCCATGACGTCTTTCGGCCCATATGAGGCCCTATGTAACTCTTGGCCTATTAACGGCCCGTGGTGAAACTGGCCCGTAATGAACAGTGTATCACTTTACACCCATTAACGGCCCGTGGTGAAACTGGCCCGTAATGAACAGTGTATCACTTTATACCCATTAACGGCCCGTTATTCCGTTGGGCCGTTTCCAGCCCATGTTATCTTTCGGCCTTCTCAGAGCCCATTTATTCTTGGGCTCATTTCCAGCATTCGTTTACTTACGGCCCGTTACTGTCATTTTCTGCTTGTGGGCCAAATTCAGCCCGTGGTTACAGTCGGCCCGTTTGTGGTCCGTTAATACGTTGGGCCGTTTTCATAGCGTCATCAAATACGGCCTATTAACGATGGCCCGTTATGGTCGGCCCATGAACGGACGATTCCAACTCTAGCCCGTTTACGGCCATAATGCGGTCTGTTTGGCCCATGTTTGGCCAATCGATCATACGGCCCGTATAAGGCCCATTGATGATACGGCCCGCAGAAGGCCCATTGTTTCTACGGCCCGTAGAAGGCCCATTGTTTCTACGGCCCGTAGAAGGCCCACTGTTTCTACGGCCAGTAGGAGGCCCAGTGTCACTACAGTAAATATTAGCCCATGGTTATTGTGGCCTAGTTTTAAAAAATAGGTTATTGCAGCCACTAGCTAACCGCGGAAAAAGAACTGCAATGACTACAAGCAAACAAATAAACAAGACAACAAGGAAATAAATAAGCAAGCAACTAACGCTAGGCTATCACGGCTATTACACATATTACATCCACTGGGCATCAAAGTTCGCCACCAGTGCAAATATAGGGAACAAAGCAGCATATCATATACACTGGTTGTCAAAGTTGGCGACCAGCGCAAATAAACGCCGCAGCAAAACAAATCCAGAACTGAAACCACTTCAGAAGATCTCAAGAAACAATATCCTGGGTACCCATAATGCTGGCAAGATGCTTAGCAAGCTTATTAACTTTCTCTTGTTTGGCGCTTAAATCCTCCAGCGCTTGCTGTTGCACCAGAAAATATGCATCTGAATTCTGCAGGGACTTCCTCAGTCCTTCAGCTTCCTGTCGCAGCACATCTGATCGATGTCTTTCAACTTGAAGTTGAGACTCAAGAAGACGAACTGATTCAGGCAGCGAGTTCGAAGAGCTTGTGCCAGCAGTAGTGGCCAGTAACTCGAACACTACATCAAGACAGGACTTTTGGGTTCCCTCACTGTCGTCAAGATAGTTTTTATCAGCTTTCTTGGAGACCAACAGGGATGTCTCACTATCTTGAACCTTATCTGCATTACTTCCTTTACCATTGGATAACGCGGTACTGTTCTCCAATATTTTGTCCGCATTCTAAAAGAGAAACAAGCAGACACATCACATGTTTACCATGTTGTATATGAAACTCATTTTGGTAAATGAGTTCAGTAGTAAAGTGGACAGGATAACAGCATGAAACAAACATATATCTATGTACCATGGTCACTTTATGGTCTATATCATTCTAGTTTTTGTTGCCAAATCAAGATAGAGACACAGTTCAAATAATATTTGTTCAAGACAAAGCAGAATAGACAGAATATAAGTGTGGGTAACTATAGAGCAATAACAACACTTGTAATGTGCATGACATGAGAACATAACTGTTTATTCAATTGAAACTGAAATCAACATAGAGCAGGTTACAACAGCAAACCAGTTAAAGAAACAGGTTTAAAACATACCTGTTGCGCCATTGGAGTTTCAATTCCATCCTTCAAATTTGAAAATAGTTGGTATGAGTAAATACAGTAATGCAAGAGCAAAGGAGTATGAACCATAGCTACAGAACCTGACCTGAGAACAAATCTTCTTCTCCTTTAAGCGTTGAGTTGGGATTCGGAGTGGTGGTCCTCGTGCTTTGGGCACTGCAGTTCCCTTACTAACTGCTCGTGTTTGGGTGCTCTGTGGTGGAGACGGTGCTGTGTCAACTGGAACTGGGTTACTATCTGCCGGGGTTGGGGTTAGAAGGGGTGTAGCTGGTTCTCTGTCCAACTGGGTAGGGGTACAATCTGCGAGAGTCTGGGTTATGTGTGGTGGATCTGGTCCTTGGGCAAGTACAACCGTGGTTCTATCTGCATCAACTGGTAGCACTATCTTTTCTGAAGACCGTGTTGTTACTCCCTTAGATACTGCCATCACGCTCTCCAATTCAAATGGCTGATAAACAAGAAAAGTAATTGAAAGTATAGACATTGTATGATAGACAGGTGCAATGGATAGTGGGGAATAAAAGAGGGCATGAAATAATTCATATTTATGTTGTCTAACCAAACAGGATAGCATGACACAATTTCACATATATGATGGCTAACTAAACAGGATAGCATGACACAATTTCACATTATGATGGCTAACTAAAAAAGATGGAAAGACATAGTTCAAAATATGAGACTATGTAAACAGGATGACATGACATAACTATATAATGTGTTTATTAAATAGGTTGGCATGCCATAATTCACATACATTCACGGATAGAATGCCATAATTCAAAATATGATGACTGTAAACACTAAACAGGATGAGATGATATAACTATATGATGTCTTTATTAAATGGGTTGCCATGCCATAATTCAGATAGATGATGTGTATGTACTATGTAAACATGATGGCATGATATAATTCAAATATATGATTTATATAGTAAGCAAGTAAGCAGATGGCAATCCATATATGATGTAAAAACTAAGCAATGCAAGACAACATGCATGACATGGGTAATATAACCCTGCCAAGTTTGAGCATAGACCTCAGGGGGGAAATAGGACTGGTCATCAGTCTCTGAATCCTCCTCTGAGGAGCTCTCTGTAACCAGCAAGATGTCTGCTTCAGCAGGTAGCATTGTCTGCTCTGAATACCTTGTTTTCACTCCAGATACTTCCATCACCGCTTCAAATGGCTGATGCACAGGAAGAGTAGTTGAATATACAAACGTTGTCGACAAATGGAACACGTAATACAAAAAAATGATAGCATGATATAATTCACATACATGATGATTGGCTAAACAGCATGGCATTGCATAATTCACATATATAATGCCTTTGCAACAAGATAGCATTGTATAATTCACATATATAATGTCTTGCAACAAGATGGCAATGCATAATTCACATATATGGTAATTAGACACTGAACAGGTGGCATTCACACAAAGCATGTCTAAACTAATCAAATGACATAGCAATGCGAGACACCATACGCACGATATGAGCAACATAACCCTGCCAAGTTAGAGCATACACCTCGGGGGGGGGAATAGGACTGGTCATCTGTCTCTGAATCCTCCTCTGAGGAGCTATCCGTAACCAGCGAGATATGCGCTTCGTCAGATAGCATAGTCTGCTCTGAAGACCTTGTTTTCACTCCAGAATTTGCCATCACCGTGTCAAATGGCTGATGCACACGAAGAGCAGTTGAATGTACTAACATTGTTGACAAATGTAATATGTAACGAAAAAAAGGATGGCCTGATATAATTTACATATAAGATGACTGGCTAAGCAGGATGGCATTGCAAAATTCACATATATGATGCCTGGCTAAACAAGATGGCGTTGCATAATTCACATAAACGATGAATAAACTAAACAGATGGCATTCGCACAAAGGATGTCTAAACTAAGCAGATGACATATTTGATGTATAAAGTAAGCAATGCAAGACACCATATGCATGATATAACCAACATCAGCATGCCAAGTTAGAGCGAAGACCTCAGGGGGTAAATAGGAGTTGTCTTCTCCTTCTGAATCCCCCTCAGAACAGATATCTTCCTCTCGATTACAATCCGAAATGCGTGGAGGGGGGCTGCCTTTGCGCCTACCATGGAGCGACGTCTGCATGAAATTTTATTGCCACGCAAGGCTCGTCTCTTTTGCTCTACATGTTCAGTTCCATTGTTTACAATAACTGTCATGCATAGGAATAAAACATAGTGAGATTATGTAAGGAGTGCATGCAGAAATCCAGAGTGATGGTAGCAACCTGTGGATAGACCCAAAACCAATAATAGCAGGCAGATAATGGCTTCAGTTAAAAAATACAGATAATGGCTTCTTTACTGTTTGTTTCCCACCCAACATGAAACTCATAGTAGACACCGGAGATTAACCAGATAGTAGATAGATACTATTGATAGCGGCCCCGATATGTACCCCACAACCATTTAAAAACTCAAGTTTGACCATTAGTTTGGAGCTGACTCAGAGTCTAATCGGTGAACAGGACGATAAAGTAGCATGTAATATTAAGCGATGCATAACGTAAGCAGACACGAAAGAGTGCGACCTCTCTTGCGGACCCGTGTAGTCCTCGAGGTCATCTGCTCGGTTGATGATGGTAATGCAGTTTTCATGGCTGCCAGCGGCGGGGAAGAAGATCTGAGGCGGCGAAAGACAGTCTGGAGGCCGGATCCCTGCTGTGCTGGACCCTTCTGTCGTTGGAGCAGCTGAGCTGGGGTGGACGACGGCGCAGCAGGAGCGGGACAAACCACGCAAGGTTTTCTTTGACAACTATCTGTAAGAGAAGTAATTCTGTAAGGGCTCGTTTGAATTGGAGGATTCCAACAATGCAGGGATAGGAAATAGACAGGAATAGGATAGGAATGCACGTGCAAAACAGAGAATTTAAAAACACAGGATTTCTGCCAATCTGGGTGTTTGATTCACAACAATTGGAAGATCACAGGATGCAAAGAAGCATGGTGAGATTAAGTCAAACCACAAGAAAATGTACGGTTATAATGCTATTATGCTACTATCTCTTAGTCTTGTGCTTCATGAATAGGAATTTGAAAAGGAGGACAAGTGAAAATTAAAATTCCTACGTTTTTTCTTTCAAGGAGACACTAAAGGAACAAATCCGTGTGCTCAGTGGACAATATATATAACATGTAGAGTAAAAAAGAGATGCAACAAGTGTACAACCTCTTTGGCGAAGCCATGTCGATCTCAGCGTGATTGGGTTGGCCGGTGAGGATGCTCCGGCTGACTTTGCTGTCGGAGGAGGGGAAGAAGATCTTAGGCGTCTGGAGATGGAGCCCGAGGTACTGCTCCGCTGTGATGGAGGGTTTCGTCGTTGGAGCAGCTCCGGTGAGTTGTACGACGCCGAGGCTGAAGCAGGACAAGAGAGACAACGAACAACGTTAACCTGAGTGGAATTCTAATAGCATCTCCAATACATGACGTAAAATACATAACCACAAAGTGCTAGATGTAAAATACATCAGCCGCTCATCTCTGAACTTAACTGTCGAAACTGAACTTAACTGTCGAAACTGAACTTAACTGTCGAAACTGAATTTTGCTGTCGAAACTGAATTTTGCTGTCGAAACTGAACGCACTAGCAAGGTGAGGCTACACGTCGGTCGACTGACTTTTTCATCTCTGGTCAGTCGATTTTGCAGCCGTTGGATACGAAATCAAGGGCCTGCGGTTCATCTTCAACCTCCACCCCCCTGAGCCGCCAGCCACCACCGGCCAAACAGCAGCCCCCCGCCGCCCGCGGCCAGCGGTGCGCCGCCCCGCCCGCCCCGAAAACACTCCCCACCGCCGGTCCGCCGCCGCCCCGGCCATCCCTCTAGGCCCCCCGTGCCGAGCTTTTTCTCCGGCGATCCCCACGCCACCGCCAACCCGCCCGGCGACCACCGCCCCCATCCTGAACCCTAAGATAGATAGTGGGGTACCTCTCCGGCGAGCCCCCCTCCCCGCTGCGGCTGGTTCTTCCTTCACCCCGGCGAGCCCCCCCCCCTGAAAATCGACTGACCCAAAAGTCGATTCAGTCGACTGAAGTGTAGCTAAATCGGAGCAGCATCGCAAGCAAGAGCAAGAGCAAGAGCGAGAGCAGCAGCGCGAGCAAGAGCAATAGCAAGAGCAGACCAGGCAGGGGACCGAGAGCAAGAGCAGAGCAGCAGCGAGCGAGAGCTAAAGCAGCAGCAGCTCCTACTGATGTGGACGTCGCCGAGGGAGCGACGCCGTGGAGGAAGTGGCCGGCGACGCCGCCGTGGATGGAGCCGCGCCGTGTCGGCTCGGGACCGAGCGCCGGCAGCACCGTGAGATCGAATCAAGAAGAAAATGCGGCGATTAGTGTACAACCTCTTTGGTGGCGCCGATTAGGCCGCAGCTTCATCCGAGGAAACGGTGATGATGATGCTCTTCCGGTGGTGCAGGTGAAGACGGCGGTGTGGGAATGGAGGTGGCGCGAAAGACGAGGGGAACGTCGGGGCAGCTCCTTGGAGGTGGAGGACGGGGTGGCTGAACCGGCGGGACGATGAGATCGACGACGGATCCTCATCCGGTACGGTGGATGAGGGACGTCGAGGTGTTGCTGTGGACGACGTCGTCGGGGAAGAGGCTCCGGCTGGGTGGCGGACGGAGCAGGGTGTGGGGTTTCGTCGCGGGTTTTCGCGGCCTCGGTGTACGAATGGGTGGGCGGATGGGATGGCAGTGGGGAACCATGGCTTAGAGACGCGCTTGTCCGAAATGTGGGGTAAGTTACGAAAGTACCCCCACCGATTTGAGGCGGTTCTTTCGGTTCAGGGGTACCACGGGCATTTCGCGTGTCGGGATTTCACAGGAGGTGGGAGTTTTCGCGCGCGTTGTAATTTCGGAATAGCAAGGCGCGGGTTGAGATGGAGGGAGTTGTCGGAGCACAACGAGACAAAGATATATCTTAAATATTTCGGGCTAACAAGGCGCGGGTTGAAATTTCCGGACAAGCCTAACGTGTACTGTACCAAATCAATGCGCACTACAAATGTCATTCAAAACTTTGAATTCATGTTATGTTCAATTAAAATATTTCGCTACGTGTATAATGCATGCAACCTACTACTCAAATGAACGTTTTAGTGCATTCCAAACGTATATACTACCGCTTCAATATGAACTAAATTTGAATTCGTTTCTCTATTTGAATAAGATCTACAGTAATGATTGTTGTGAAGTCAAAGCATTTGAATTCGTTTCTCTGTTTTAATAAGATCTACAATCATCATTATTGTCAAGTTAAACCATCGTTTGTGTATTATCTTCACAGCACACCACATGATTAGTCTCGAGTTACATATGAACTATGTGTACTATATGAACTCGAACTAGATTTTTTGAATCCACTTTATTTTGATTTCAAATCACATTACATTTCTAGCTCTAGCTAGATCTTCATAATCTAAACCATGTCTCATATGTATAATGTGTTTATCACATTATGTATGGTGCCCCGCCCCCTACGCCTACAAGTATTTAGATGTGAGTTGCAAACACCACACATTACCACAAATTCAAATAAAATGTGAGAATGTTCGATATATAGTATTGTTTAGATTGTTCGATATTTAGTTGTAAGCTGCAAACGCCACACATTATCACAAATTCAAATAAAATGTGAGATTGTTTGATGTATAGTATGGTTTAGATTGTTCGGCATTTAGCTGTGAGTTGCAAACGCCATGCATTATCACATTATGGTATAACATGTGCACAGCACGTGTATCACCGCTATATTCATGCATGCAATGTTTAAAACACTATGATCTCCTATTCAAATATATGAATCCGCTTTCATATCAAATTATGATCTTTGTTAGTCTCTTACACCCACACAATCCTCTAACCTTTGTAGCTACCACTAACTTTCTCTCGTGCATGCACACGCCCTCCTCGCCCTCCCCCTCCCTCGGCATTCTATCCACCGGGCACATTCATTTTTTTCTTTAGGTCGTTCTCCCAGAGTCTCCACAACTCCTTTCCGACACACACCGATCGATAAACCTCTCCAGCGATGCCTGCCTACAACATACACACACACCTTCAATCTCCTCCTTTATGTGTCCTTGCCTCGTGTCTCTCATACGGTCAGACACACGTGTAAACTCTCGCCCCTCTTTTCATCGATCTCACAACCGCACACTCCTCCCCCTATCTAGCTAGTAGTTGGGCCTCTCGCACCACCTCCTAGCTCCATTCTCTCTGTCTATCCGTCTCGCTGGGCCTTATTTGCCTCTAACAAATGGACGTACACCGACCGATCTCTCGCTATACATATAGCTAGCTAGGTCCTTATAACTCGTTTTTACCCACACGTCAATCGATCTACCTCATTAGTTGTGTCTCTCCCTTCCTCCGACAAACAACAATTGATCTACCGATCTAGTTAGGTTTGCTTACCAAACACATGGTTCCCCTTCATCATCCATGGATGCGTCCCGACAGATCTATCACGCACAGGCACACACAGAAACACATCCCCACTCTTATTGATAACATTGCAGTTCCACCCTCAGTTTGTCTAGTAGGCCTCTCCCACCATCTTCGAGAAGCAACTCCATCACCCATCCAGCACTCTACCCCTCTCCCTCCCTCTCCCTCCCTCTCTCTCTCCTCTCTCTCTCTGTCCCATCATATTTCCCGTCCTTCAGTTATGTATGGATGTCGACCGATCTCCCTCAAGACATAGCTGGGTCTCTCCTTCTCAACACATATACGAGTCGTTCTACCTCTATAGTTAGGCCTCTGCCTACCCCTCCCCCACCCCCTCCCCCCCACACACACCGATACATCGAGCGCTCTAGTCATGTCTCCCTGCCACACACAAACTTGACATGTGCCCTCTAACGTTCCGGTAGGCCAGTCGCCCTATATCTTTGACTTGCACACACACACAATTTCGATGGCTCTCTTCATCGATCTCGCACCCACCCACTTGATCCTCTCTTCGACTCTATCGATAGCTATGACCCCTCCCTCTCTTCTCGTGGATTGCCCGACCCTCTATGTATGATATGGATAGGCCTCCATTTCACACACATTGCATGCAAAATTTTGTTTGAGATGTCATCGACACATATTCCCACAAATAATTCACGAAATCAACCCCCACCCCACCCCCACCCCAAAACAAAAAACACTCACGAACGCGGTTTGTATCTCTCACACACACCCACGTAGGTGGGGGACGTGCACGAAGAGAAGAGGTGCATGCACGGCGCACGTACTCCCGTCTCTTTCCCAACCACACCCGCGCGGGTACACGGTGGAGCTCATTTCTGTACGAAAAAGGCAGCCCACGTGGTAATTTGGCACGTGTACTGGTTGTCCACTTGGTGGAGGGAGGATCGTCTACCACGGGTGAACAAACAAATTGCGACTTGACGTGTTATGTTAAAAAAAGAGGCAAACCATGTGGGGCCTACCTTAGAGGCAAGGCTCTATACACTGGAGTACTTTTGATGTGTCCCGTCAACTCGCAGAACGAGGAGAAGCTTGCTTAGTACGCCGTCTCCCCCGCCCACGGGCGCGGTGGCTCGCAGGATGAGGTGAAGCTTGCTCCGCCTTACGCCCGCTCCCTCGCCCATGCGCGCGGTGGCTCGCAGGACGAGGAGAAAAATTTACTACTCCCTCCGTTTACTCCTCGTCCCTACTACCTTGGTTATAGAGATTATATCATATTGTTTGGAATATATATGTCCTTTAGTAGATTTCAATATGAACTACTAGTACATACTCCAAACACTGATGTATATAGACGTATTTTAGAGTGTAGATTCACTCATTTTGCTCCGTATGTAGCACTCTCCCTCGCCCCTCGACCCTCGCCCACGTGGTGGACGTGCAGCAATTCATTCGGTCTCATATAGCCAGAACGATATATACTGCACTACCATTATTGCTCGACTTCCCGAAGAGGCGAAGAGCCAATCGCAAGGTTAATATTTTGGAGATGCCAAGCGCAAGGTTATAGGAGAACGAGTAGTAGGTGCCGCGTCATTTATAAATAAAGTTTTTTTTCTTCAGTGGCACGTACGCAATATGATAGGTTCATATGGAGAGAAAAGGAAACCGCTCCACTATATACATAGTCAGGACGGGCCAGCCTACACGGTTGCTTGCTGGGGTTGCTCTCTTCACACTCTCTCGCACAAAACGACTGTGGCCACATCTCTAACATCCCGGCGGATCACGTCCGCTTGGGGAAGGGGTGGATGCTTAGTGTAGATGCGGTGGCCGTCGCCGACGGCGAAAACCCACTGTCGGCACGTCCCGATCAGGGGTCCCCGCCGTTCTCTCTCACAAAGCCGGTGAGGTTGCCTTCGTCCCTTGCTCACTGCCGCGACGTGGGCAGTTGCCGCCTCCCGCCGCCCTCCTCAAGGTTGAGCTACGTCCCTCAGGTACAACTCCCTTTACAGCCGGCTTGCACCACTGCTCCAGCTGCCCACATCACTCCCTGTGGATATTTCTCTACTTCTTTGCCCCGCACATACCTCTACTGGCTTCTACGTACTGTATTTGTGATGAGTTTATGTCTCATCAACTAGTCCCAGTAATCTTATTCTAATCACGCTTCTTCAATTTCTTTGCCACAGGGATGCTCATCTCGATTTTGGTGAAACTGCACAAAATGATCCGATGGTCAAAAGGTTGCAAACTTCATTTATTAGGAAGCTCGAACGTTGCCAGCAAATTGAAGCCTGGTCAGGGTTCACGGTTCAAGGGCTAGGGACTGCATGGATCGTTTTTTTCTTTAGCTGCCTCTGTTCCAAAATAAGTGTCAACTTTAGTAGTAGTACAACTTTGTACTAAAGTTTGCACAAAGTTGAGACACTTATTTTGGAACGGAGGGAGTACATATTTGCTATGATCTGTCAATCATTGAGATGCAATAGCATGCATGTTAGTCTCCTTTGTATTTGATGAAATGTTGCAACGGGCAACCTTGGACGCAAGATACATGTAACAGAAGCTGGAAGCTTCATAGCATTGTACAAATTTATCTCGCTGATAAATTACAGTACGTACTATACTAGTACTTCCTCCGTTCCTAAATATAAGTCTTTGTAGAGATTTCACCATGAACCACATGCGGATGTATATAGATGCATTTTAAGTGTAGATTCATTCATTTTGTTCCGTATGTAGTGGAATCTCTACAAAGACTTATCTACTAGTAATAGCTAGCCCCCACTACTAGGAATTCTCTATCCTCTCCTTGAGCCACATCATCAAAATTGATGTAGCCGTTAGATGAAGTAAATCAGTCCATAATAGCCGTCTGATCTAGACGTTGAGAGGCTCCGCACTAAGCCACATGCAAGCATGCAGAAATACCGTGGCACATGCATGTGAGTGGGTTTTAAATCACATCAACATGTCTGCATGCAAGCATGCACCGGTAGCATGCATGTAAGTGAGCTTTTAAGTCCCATTAACATGTCAAAAAGAAAAATATAATCCCATTATGCAGTAGGAGTTGGCTGATCTTTTTTCCTTACGTGGGATGATCTAAATGATGATGGGAGTTTATTTAGTTTGGCTACCACATTTGTCATGCGGTTATAGAGTTTTTTTAGTTCTATGAAATCGATAATTTTGCGCAGAGAGATATACCGCTGTTCCGCGGCAACGCGCGGGGACTCATCTAGTAATATTTAGGAACGGAGGGAGTACTATGTAAAGAGTTAGGTGTCGCACGGTGATAGTGTGAGGTGGGCCATGTAATCACTGAGCCTGCGTGTTTTCACTGCTCTTGCACGCCTCCGCTGTAAGAATGGAGAAAATTGTAATCTAGTAGTAGTACCTCCTTTCGCCGAAAGCGTGGGACATCCAGCAGTCCTACCACCTCAGTAATAAAGACCAATGAGCCGTCAAATCACATAGACCCAGCAGTAAGTTGGACGGACGAAGCAACCATCACTCTTGCGCCAGTGAGAGGTCGCGTCCGCTCTGCCCGGGCATGAATGCGGCACCGATTCTTTGGAGCGGCGCTGACCGTTTCGGGCGGGAAGCGCGCGCGGGCGATGGAGGGGCTTTGGGTGGGCCAGGCTGGTCAGGAGCGGGCGTGGCAGCTGTCCGCATGTCCCTACCGGACACGCCCGGAAACGAGAGGATGCACCGACTCTCGCGGCTAAAATCGTACACTACACAACATCTCTCTGTAGGAGTAGGTCGATCTGTCGCTCTCTCTAACACACACATGCTGTTAAACACACACACACACACACACGCACGCACCTTGGTCCCGTTGCACCTTCTAACGTGACTTATTACACCTAGACGGAGGGAGTAGTAAGTATACGAGATACGGTGGCACACTGACTTAATTCGAATACAAGTGCCCAAAATTTGTGTGCATGTTATAATAAGGATTCACTTAAAATAGTACATGAGCGAACAGAGGGATCAATTGGACAGTGTTCCCGAGCAGTAGCGAGATGTGTGAGGTAAGATACACCACTGGCGCTTTTAATTTTTCTTATTAATTTGTTTGTTTCACCCTATGACTACTGGGACCCAACGTACTACGTGGAGAGAGGTAAGGTGACTAAGGCTGCATTATTTCTGCACCACCGTGGATAGTCATACCACCAAAGCCACATGACACGATTATGATTGAAATCCCAATAACTCCCATACACACACACACAAAAACACGGCATGCTTGTCACACGAATGCAGGAATTGGGTTATTTTCCTCTCATTGAACATAACGGGAGGGTTGTGTAGCTGGTTAGCCTGTTCGCACATCAAACTTGAGGTCTCGGGTTCGATAACTACACTTGAGCATAATTTTTGCCAGGAGGATTCTTAGACTGGTTAAAATGTTTTCTAGGGTTTGCACGCTTCACACTCTCTCTCCAGTATATATATATACATGCTGGAGCCTCAGCGCTTGTAGTTGCTCTCTTCACACTCTCTCGCCCTCTCCCGCTGGAGCCTCAGTGCTTGTAGTTGCTCTCTTCACACTCTCTCGCCCTCTCCAGATCTAAATAACACATTGTTAGCCTCTCTGTCCCCTCACTGCTTCTCAAAGAGCCGGAAGGATCCGTCCACCGGGAAGGGAAGGAGGCTTAACGCTATCGCCGTCGGTGAGGGAGGGAATCCACTATCGGCGCAGCTGTTCACTCTACACCCAGCGGCGGCGCGGGAGGGCTTCCAACCCCTTCTTCGCCGTCGTCCCGTCGCCCACCGAACCACGCCCGAAGAACCTTAAGGTATATTTTACTTACTCCACATGCATTGCTCTAGCTGCATGTATACCATGAATCTAGGACGTGGTTCAAAGAGGAAAGGAGCGGGGGAAGTAGTGGGAAAAGTTGTATATAGCATGAATCTAGGACGTGGTTGAAAGAGGAAATGAAGGGGGAAAGTTGTATAGTATGAATCTAGGACGTGATTCAAATAGGAAAGGAATGGGGGAAAGTAGTGGGGAAAGTTGTATCGCATAAATCTAGGACGTGGTTCAAAGAGGAAAGGAAGGGGCGAAAGTACTAGTTCAAAAAGGAAAGGAAGGGACAAGGCTGTAGAGTTTGAGCAGGACTAGATTTGCTGCGCTCACATATGGAAAGGTGTCTAAACATAACAAATGCCCACTTTTAGTCCCTAAAAGTCCCTCCTGTTTGGTTTAGATGGGACTGACACGGAGTTTTTTTAGTCCCTACACCAAAATGTCCATGTAAACAAACACCCTCTAATAATGCCGCTGGAAAATTGATGCAATGCCACAGTTAAAAGCAACTTACATGTTTAACGAATTTTATTGTTAATATAATATCTATGTTAATATTAATCAATGCCATCGTTTGAGAAATGCTACTGTCTTGCTCTCTTTCCCATTTAGATAAGGTAGATGCTTCTTTTTGTTGGCTTCTGTGTCATCCTCCGTTATTGACCACTAATTGTTTCCTTTGCACCTCTGTGTAAACAGGGTTATCTACTTCACCTCATTGCCATTGTGATCTTTTGTTGCACTGCACAAAACACTTTTGTTTTAAGAGTGTTTTGTGCAGTTCAACCAAAATGTCACACCGACAATGTTGCTTGATTGCTTGATCTTAGTGGAACTGCACAAGAGGAGATCTTACTTCCTATCCGTTAAGGCGAATTTGGTTCAGATCTTCTTCTTGTGAGTTGTTTGAATTCCGCATCATGACAGGTCTTCTTATTGAACCAAGTGATGAAGGGGAAGAACAAGCGGAATAAAAACAAAAATCAACTCCCGGTACGGTAATGAAGCACTGGAACTGTGATGACACAAGTAATGATATAGTTTTGCATCTTAATTTATTACTATGGCTGGAACGATCAATTGTTTTGCCACTGATTTGATGCCATACGTAATTATATCTACTTGTGCAAACAGGGATCTTCTTTGAAGATACCATATGTTTTAGTGGAACTACACAAGAAGATGTTGGAAACATTAAACTAATCGAGGAGTATATAGTAAGCATGGCCACCCCCGTAGATAGCAACAGATGGTTCCGGAGAAGTGCTTCATCTTTATGCTCTACACAATCAGCCTCCTGACAAAGGTTGGTACTCGCCCACTGATTTCATCCATATGATTGAGCTTTGTCATCCCTATTGGTGTTGTGCTACTATTTAGATACTGTCATGAAAAAGTGGTATTGTCCTTGAGAAGTGGTTCATTTGTGTTGTTTTAAATATTTCCTTTCCTTTTTTTCGAGCAAACAGGGATGCTAGCATTTAGTAGTCCTCTTATCTTTGCACAACAGGATCATCTTCCTCTGAAGAAGAATATGGAGTACGTGAAGTGACTAGTTTCGATTATGCCAGGATGAAGAAGCCCTATGTATCTTCTCGTCACAAGGAGCAGTTGAAGGATGGTTACATTACTCCCCACAAGACCAAACTAACTTCAGCTCGGAAGGGCTGACAAATCTCCACTTTTTTGCTGTGATGCGCGAGTACAATGTTGTTCTAGGATTATTTCTGGTGAGTTCCATTTTTCTAAAAGTGTGCTCTACATGGACCATGTATGTGCCTATTGAAACTGTCAATTCATAGTACAGTTTGCTTTATACTAATCACTTTTTTGTATTTGTGCAAACATGGGTGCTTAGCTTGATTTCAATGGGAACTGCACAAAATGTTCATGAATACATCGAATCATTCATTTCCACCACAAGAAAGGAGGTGACCATAAGTTCAAGGCGTTGCAACATATAAGGGCGAAATCATACAAGCTACACGCGAATTTGGTTGATTTTGGTGGAACTGCACAAAAAGAACAGCTAGTTTATTTATCACGAGGTGCCATGTCAATGTCCGAACTGATGGCAAACCCTGCCCATTCCACAATCGTAGGCATTTGATATTTTGGAATGGGACAACCTTGTCAAATTTTGCTCATTGATTTTAGAAAGATATGCATTTGATATTTTCGAATGGGACGCCCTTTGGTGTGAGCAGCGTCGATCATTTTTTTCTTTATTCTTTAGTTGTGAAGTAAATATTGCCTCTGACATGTGAGTCGCTGAGATGCATAATCATCGATTGTTTTGAATGTTCTCTATGAATTGCCTGGCATGTGTGTTTGATTGCAATGTACAGAAACGCTAAAAAGCTGCTCAAACTCTATGTACTCCTTCTGTTCCTTTTTACTTCGCACATTCTGAAAGTGCATACTTTTTTGTATAAGATTGGTCAAAGTACAGTTACTTTGACAGCAGACAAAACTTGTATGCATACTAGAAAGGACCGGAGGGAGTACATGTGAAACTGCAGACAAAACCCTGGGAATAATGCTACTACGTATTATTTTGCATGTTCATCAAATGCTAGTGATACAGGAATTCGAACTAATCGAAATAAATTCATTCATAGACGGTCGGATTTCATATAAACATGCCAGATTTCATTACATTTCATACATTCTTCAACTAAAAAGGGGTGCGCTGGAGGTATAATTAATTAACCAAAGCTACCCACCTGTGTCCCGCTGAGCCGAACAGAAGATTCAGTGACTTAACTGCAGGTGCAGTTGCATAACTGACATGTGTCCTGTTGGGCCCACATGTCAGTCAGCCAACTGCACCAGCAGTTAAGTAGAAGCAGCGTTCTTCTCCAGCGCAGCTCTCCGACTCCATGTTGGCGCCAAGAAGCTAACCAGCCGTCAATGATCAACCTGCCTAGCTTGGCTTCAACCGGAGGGTAGCAGCGGTGGCCTTACTTGGACCCGAGAGGCGGCGACCTACCGTGTTCTACTCTTCCTTGCTTTCTGTGTGGCACGGCCTCATTGGCAGTGGAGCGGGGCCTCGGCGGAGCCGGCGATGTCCTCTTTCTCGTTGTCGGCGGGTGGCGCCTCAGCAGAGCGGTGGAAATCCCCCCCTCCATGTTGCCGGCAGGGTGGGGCCTCGGCTGAGCCGGCGATGTCCTCTGCCTCGTTGTTGGTGGGGCGGGGGCTCGGTGGAGCCGGCGGTCTCCTCTGCCTCGTTGTTGGCGCCATGGGACCTCAGCGGAGCCGGCTGTGTCCTCTGCCTCGTTGTTGGCGCCGCGGGGCCTCGGTGGAGCAGGACCTCGTCGACACCAGCGGAGCGGGGACTCGTCGGAGCCGGCATTGTCCTTTGCCTCATCCTCGGTCTCGCCAAATAGCGCCTCGCCCGCTTCATCGTCCTCTTTGCTAGCCTCTTTGTAGGCGGCTGCATCCTCCGCCACCCGCATGCGGTACCGCTAGCGCTCGAGGCGGCCCTTGCGGGCAGAGCGGTACGAGTCGAGCAGCGCCTCCTTCTCTGCCCGCTCCTCGGTGATCTGCTCCTCCTCCTGTAGGTGCTCCTGGAGGAGATGGTGGTTGTAGGCGGCGTCGGACTGCGCCTCCCGGAACTGCTCCTCATGCATCTGCCTCACCCTGTCCATATATTGGGCACGGGCCTCGCCGATGGTCATGGTGCAATGCACCGGCGAGGATGGCACGGAGGAGGGGGTGGGTGCCAGATCATCGACTACCATGTTCTCCATTGGGACGTCGTCGTCCTCTAGCTGCCTGCTGGCCAGCCGGTCGGCAACAATGGCTGCCATCTCCTTGTGGTCCGTCGTCCGCCCGTCCCGAAGAGCGCTGGAGCACGAGGAAGCCATGGTGGGCAGTAGTGGCGTGGAAAGTAGAAAGGGAACGAATGCGGATGACTGCGGCTATGGCCGGCGCAGTAGTTTATATAGCAATGGTAGGCGGGCAGAGGGACGGACGTGTGGCGCCGGAGTAGCCGCCTCGGCAACCGCGTATCATTAATGTGTGCGGCAGATGGACGGATGGACGGCACTTGTGTCGTTTGAAGGCGGAGCAATCGCCTGCATCGGGAAGCGGGGCGGCCGACGCTGACTCTTTCGTGCAGAAAGCGCGCGCGGGCGAGGAGATGACTTTACTTGGAGAGGATGACAATGGGGACCCACCAGGTCCATAGCCTCACGTACGCAAGTGCCTCCTTATTATTATTATTATTATTATTATTATTATTATTATTATTATTATTATTATTATTATTATTATTATTGTTATTATTATTATTATATAACTATAATTTATTTTGCTTCCTCCTGGTTTCCTGACATCACAGTCCCACACCATTGTCAACCTATGTACTCCCTCTTTTCCGGTTTATAGGGCTTATCTCAAAATTTTAGTTTTTCCATTTTATAAGGCTCAATTTTGTTGTTTTCGATCACATGTTCAGTTTCCAAGGTGCATTAAATCATTGCATGCAAGTATTAAGAGAAAATTGACCAATGCATGTACTTTATGCATGCATGCATTGCAATTAATGCATTGATAAACATAATTTTTTGAGGATGACAAGAGCATTAATTAGGTGCTTTTGCAAAACTACAAAAAGTATTCCACCACTTGCCATCTACCTTGATTGGTGAGATTTTTGAATTGAGCATTATAAATCGGAAAGGAGGGAGTAGTCAATAAACGAGAGAGTTGCACAAGAAGCGGCCGACAGCTGGGACCAAGCAGCTTGAGCAGTATTTGTGTTTTTGAGGTGTGAGCACTGTAGAGTTTTTCGATGTTTACCCCAGATATTAATTTTTCTCCTCTGAACAACAACGAAAACATCGTTGCAGGTATTAACTGGGCGGGCTGTGGCCCGTCTAGCCCAGGCTAAATATCCAGCCCAGATATTAATTTTTTTCAAGCTGAAAATGGCCAGCCCAGCTATACTTTTTTTAGGAATACCCAGGCAAGGTCAAGTTGTTATTCTCTGCCCCGCTGGGCTGCAAATCTTTCCTAGGAGGGATGCATTAGGCTTAACTAGAAAATGGGCTTTAAGAAATAATAAATGGGATTTAATTATAAAAACTGGGTAGTAGTTATTAAAAAAATGCACCAAACAGTGATTACTTTATAAAATATTATTTTTGGATATTGAAAATTTTAATTTCATTAATTGTGGCGAGCGCAATGTTTCATTGGATTTTTACATAATATAAATTTATATTGAAATTGTATTTAATCTGACTAGAAATTCCGGGATAAAAATATTCGGATCCCATCAAAATGTGGGAAATTTTATTGAATTCTGTTTTGAACGGTTGGTTGAAATGGGTTGTACTTTTAACAAACTGTGAATGGGCTGTAGTAAATTCCATTAGAATTCAAAAATGGGCTACACATTCTTACAAATCTCAAATAGGCTATAAGTTCTCTGCCACACACTTCTGGCCTTACTAAGTTGACGCATAAGTTGACGCGTCCCCTAAAAAACAGAGTTGACGCATATGCAAGGCTTTGTCAACTTATAGTCAAGACACGGTTCCTGCAGCAGTGGATGTTGGATGTCCATCCAACGGATGCCATGCTTCTTCTTCAATCTCGGATATTCTAGCTTCACCCGCCCAAAAAATTATTCCTCCCCCTGACATCTGGGGCGCACCGTTTCGGAAGCTGACCTGTGGGCCTACTAAGTTGACGTACCAAGGGCTTTGTCAACTTAGTCAATATAAACGATTCTAGCTGCAGTGACCATACGATGTCCATCCAACGGCCGTCGTGCTTCTTCAACCTCTGGTGTTCTTGCTCCAGTCGCCCAAAGCAGCGCCGGTCGTGCTGCCTGCTCCTGCCTCCCGTGGCTGTCTGTGCTGCCGCGGAGGCCTCACCGCCCCCTACTACTCCCACCGCTGGCCAGGCCATCCCTCCACTCACCCACACCCCCTATTATTCTGCGGCGACGGCAGCGCAGCCGAACCAGTGAACCCTCATACTCCTCTCTGCATGTGCATCCACTGCCGCGTCTTCCCCGGCTCCACGTCGTCCCCTTCCTAGGTCTCACTGTCGTCCACCGCCGTGGTGCTCTCGGCGCGGCGTGGTCAACAAGGTCAAGGAACAACTTCCATCGGACATGGACTGTACGTGGAGAGGCTGACAGCTGGTTCCACGGCAGCCGCAAGGAAGTGCCTCCTTATTACGGCGAAAATAATTATTCCTCAACCTGACAGCGGGGACCCATCAGACGGGCCACCGTATTTCGCGAAAAAACTAATTCGCCCGCTGACTGCTGGGACCCACGAGCTACATCTTCGCATGCATGGAAGTGTGTCCGGGAATAAAAAAATGATTCGCACCCTGATTGCTGGGACCCACCAGCTACATCTTCGTACGCAAGGAAGTGCGTCTAAAAAAACGATTCGCCCCCCAACTGCTGGGACCCACCAGCTACACCTTCGCATGCAAGGAAGTGCGTCCGGGCAAAAAAAACAATTCGCCCCCCTGACTGCTGGGACCCAGCAGCTACACCTTCGCACGCAAGGAAGTGCGTCTGGGCAAAAAAACCAAAACAATTCGCCCCCCTGACTGGTGGGACCCACCAGCTACATCTTCACAGGCAAGGAAGTGCCTGACAGTCGGAACCCACCTGGTCGAAGCGTACGTAGCGTTGTCATCCTGGTCATGAACGTGTACGTACATACTAGTCGATGTAGAGGTGCGCACGTTTCATAGTAGAGGCACGCACGTAGCATGTACACGTACATACAGTGGCCAGGGTGCAAGAAAGAAAATACGGCCACGTATGTGTACATACAGGCGGGTCTAGAACGCCTACTCGCGCATACGTACGGCGAGGGCTCGTGTTCATGGGGAGGCAACGGAATGCCTCGTGTTCATCGGGAGGCAACGGAACGCGTGGGAGCCAACCGGGAATGCGTGGTCGTGTTCATCGGGAGGGCTTGGACGGAACAGGCGATGGAAACCAGGCCTGGCGTACCGCAAAACGAAGGAAACGGACCTCCTACGGTCGAAACGGAGGTCATGTTGATCGGGAGGGGTGTGGGGTACCACAAAATGGAGGAAATAGACCTCCTATGGTCAAAACGGGGGACCTATTGAACGGGAGGGGTGTGGTGTACCGCAAAACGGACGAAACAGACCTCCTACGGTCGAAACGGGGGTCCTGTTCATCGGGAGGGGTGTGGCATACCGCAAAACAGATGAAACGGACCTCCTACGGTCGAAACGGGGGTCCTGTTCATCGGGAGGGGTGTGGCGTACCGCAAAACGGGACTCCACGGGATATTGTTCATCTCCACCATCGACCTCCTCCAGCCTCCACGGGCTACCATCGACCTCCTCCAACTTCCATGGGCTCCTGTTCATCCAGCCTCCACCGCACGCTACTCCACCGAATACTGTTCAACCACCCCTCCATGGGCACCCCTCCATCGACTAATGTTCATCCAGCCCTCCACACCACGGGGTCCTGTTCATCCACCCCTGCACGGGCACCCCTCCACCGTCTACTGTTCATCCAGCCCTCCACACCACGGGGTCCTGTTCATCCACCCCTCCATCGTCTACTGTT